>NC_056006.1:27311504-27621493 GCF_018446385.1 Zingiber officinale | reverse complement strand
GTGATCTTCTCCATCTGAAAGGGCACAATCCTATTTAGTGGACTTAGTAGCTTATGCTTGTATGAGCGCATCGAGCTCCTCCTGGGTGAGCATCACAGTGTGCAATCATCCAGCTTCCATCTCCTCGGTCCGAATGCAGGGGCTTTCCCACAGGCGGCGCCAAATTTGTTCCTATCCAAGAGTCGAGGCGGTGGACGCTGGGGATGTGGTGCTCACGTTGAATGGATGTAGACTTCGAACGATTGGAACTTGCAACCATAAAACGTCAGTGCCAGGCTAGGGAGGGGTTACCAGCGTTGACTCTCTGACGCTCAAGTCATATCTCAGACGGAAGCAGTAAGGAAGTGAAGAGAAACGAAAGTGGCGAAGTAATAGTAACTACAATAGAAATGAACATACCTTCATCAAAGCTTAGGATCCCTTATATAGGGCTCCCGGGAATGCGTGTGCATGCTTCTCGAGGTGTGCACGCATCTCAATGATTTTCCTTATAAGACGTGTCAGAAAAGTGTCCTTAACACCATACCTCAACAGCCCGAGCATATCCAGACAAGACAGTGGAAGCTTCCGTCGTACGCTTCTCTACCTGACCACACTGCCCACTATCCTGTCTGTCAACGGCACGAGTCCCTAAGACGATAGTGGTCGATCCTCATTTTGTCGGTTACTGGGCCGAGCGATATGGCCGCTCGTTCAGCCTTCATCAGGCTACCTACCAGTCTGCTGGTCTGCCCTCCGGCAGAGCGGCATATCCGCTCGGCCATCATCCATTGTTCGCACCGAGCAGGCTGTCCGCTCGGCCTATGCTCTGCTTATACATGGGTTTTCTGAGCGTCGGAAGCTCGGTTCGTTAGCCGAGCTGTCATACTATTAGGTCAGGTCTTTCGATCGAGCAAGTGGGTTGCCCTAGTTAGCGCTACTCGGAATTCCATTCTGTTTCCCCTGTACAAAAATTTATACAAGCACAGAACTTTTCCTACCAACCCATGTGCTTTTCAAAAGTAAAACTTGGATTACAAATGAAACTTAACATTATTAATCCAAGTTCAACTCATATGTTCATCAGAAGTTAAACCATATTACAGAAGTCGATTAAATATCTATTTCAAGGATTGGCTTCCAGGTCGTTGGCGAGACACTAGGCCTTCTTGGGTATGGGATCATCCACCACTTTCTAGTCAAAACCTTTAAAAGAAATTGAATATTTAAACTCCTTACAGTAAACCTTAGGTCAAACTACAAAAGACCTCAATCAAACCACAAGATCACTAGCCTCTTGTATTGGTACTTTAGGATCCATACAAAGGAAAAATAAACTAATACATAGCGGAAACAATTAACTAGTTACACCTTTCTTTGTAGCTTAAAGACCTCTTGATCTTCTACTGTATTCCTCTCCTCCTCTTGGGCGTCATGTGGGCAACAATCTACCAAGACGCAAAAACCACCCAAGTCCTTCTTTATTCCAAGACTTTCAGCCACCAAGGGATCAAAGCTAGAAACACTACCTCTTGTTCTTTTTTCTTCCTTGCAACCCGCCGGTCACAAGATGGTTGAAGCCTCTTGATGTCGCTGGCCTTAGGTGAGAAAGCAAGGGGAGAATAAGAATATAAGGGGGCCAGCCACAAGGAGAATAGAAGAGGAATAGAAATTGTATAGATGATTATTTCCTCTAAGGCACCATCTATCCTCTTTTATAATCCTTGGTAATGGCTAAAAGGAAAGATTTTAACAACAATTAAAATCTATCTTTTAAATTTCCTATTGTGGATGGCTACAAAAGGAAAGTTTTAAAATTAAATATCTCTCTTTTAAACATTGTAGATAACTGCAAAAAGGAAAGATTTTTAAAATTAAAACCTCTCTTTTAAATCATGGTTACAAAAAAGGAAAGTTTTAACAAAAATAAAATCTCTCTTTTAAACCATTGTAGATGGCTACAAAAGGAAAGATTTTTTTAAAATTTAAAACTCTCTTTTAAAACCATGTGGATGACTTCAAAAAAGGAAAGTTTTTAAAATTTAAAATCTCTTTCAAAATATTGTAGATGACTACAAAAAGAAAGATTTAAAAAATTAAAAATCCACTTTTAAACCCATCTTGGCCGACCCCTTGCTTGGGCACCAAGCAAGGGGTGGTCGACCCCTTGCTTGGGCACCAAGCAAGGATGTGGGTGACCATAAGGATGACTTAGGTGGATGCGGGCTTTATACATAGAGGCTACAAAAAGGACCTAGAGGAGGAATTGGTTTTGGCCTCCTGATGAACTTGAGCTTCCAGTGTTCGACTCGAACACCCAACTCAAGTTCATCAATAATAACTCATACCACTAAAAAGTTATTATTGAACTACCGCACCTATCCCATATTACATTATGGGCTCCTTCTTATCATGAGTGTGTTAATCTCCCTGTGTTTAAGATATCAAATGTCCATTAATTAAATGAGTTACTAACAACTCACTTAATTAACATCTAGCTCCAAGGGTGGTACCACTCAACTTTATTGTCATGTCGGAACTAAGTCCACCTGTAGGGTTTACATGACAATCCTTATAAGCTCTTCAAGGGGACATCATCATCCTAATAAATAGGACACAGTTTCCTTCTATAATCAACAACACACCATATAAATAATATTATTTCCCAACTTATCGGCCCTATTGATTTAACGAATAAATCTCACCCTTTGATAAATTAAAGAAATAAATACAAAGTGCATGTGCTTGTTATTATATCGGGATTAAGAGTACACACATTCATAATAACAGAGGTTTTGTTCTTTTATGTAGTCAGTATAAAAGGAACAATCTCAAATGGTCCCGCTCTATACACACATAGTGTACTAGTGTAATTTTATAGTCAAGATAAATTAGTATTAAATTACACTACAACCATTCCAATGGTTTATCCCAATTCATCTTGATTGTGAACTTCTATTTATAATTTAGAAGGACTGATAACATGATCTTCTGTGTAACACCACACACCATGTTATCTACAATATAAATTAAATGGACAACTGCATTTAACTAAATACAGACATTTGACCAATGTGATTCTCATTTCAAAATAAATGTTTATACAAAAAGCTAGGCTTTTTGTATACATTCTAACAATCTCACACTTATACTAAAAGACTATGTTGTTATATATGATGTCATACATCTTATCCCTATCCCCTCAACATGCTCATCAAAAGCTCTCACCGAAAGGGCCTTAGTGAAAGGATATACTAGGTTATATTCTGATGTAATCTTGGAAACAACAACTTCTCCTCGCTTTACGATGTCTCGTATCAGGTGGTACTTGCGCTCAATGTGTTTACTTGCCTTATGGGCTCGTGGTTCCTTCGAGTTTGATAAATTGTGATAATTTTGGGCAAACCAGGAATCACATCTAAGTCCATCAAGAAGTTTCTGAGCCATACAGCTTCTTTGGCTGCCATATACTCAGCTTCTATGGTGGAGTCCGAAACACATTTTTGCTTAACACTCCTCCATGCTATGGCTCCACCTCCCAAAGTAAACACATACTCTAAGGTCGACTTACTATTGTCCCTATCTGATTGGAAGTCTAAATCCATGTAACCCACAGGGAACAAATCATCTGCCTAGTGAACTAGCATATAATCTCTAGTCCTTTTCAGGTACTTCAATATATGTTTTACGGCAATCCAATGTCCTTGTCCTGGGTTACTTTGATATCTGCTAACTATGCTCACGGTAAAACAGATATCCGGTCTCGTATATAGCATCACATACATTAGGCTTCCTACAGCTAAAGAATAAGGAACTACCTTCATATCCTCTATTTCCTTTGATGTTTTAGGAGACATCTCTTTAGATAAAGGTACTCCATGCCGAAAAGGTAGAAAACCTTTCTTAGAGTTTTGCATACTAAAACGAGCTAGAATAGTATCGATGTATAAAGTTTGGGATAAGCACAACATTCTTTTTTTACGATCCCTTATTACTTTGATCCCAAGAATATGTCTACATTCTCCCAAATCCTTCATATCAAACTGCTTGGACAATCATACCCTTATGTCTGACAATACTTTGACATTGTTGCCAATGAGTAAAATGTCATCTACGTATAGTACAAGAAATACCAACACATTTTCGTCACTTTTCTTGTATACACAAGACTCATTCAGACACTGAATAAATCCATAAGACTGGTCACTTCATTAAACCAAATGTTCTAAGATCTCGAAGCTTGCTTCAGTCCATAGATAGACCGATTGAGCTAACATACAAGATTCTCTTTGTCCTTCGCAATGAATCCCTTTGGTTGTTTTATATGGATATTTTCTTCAAGACTTCCATTAAGGAAAGCTATCTTGACATCCATTTGTCAAATCTCATAATCCATATGAGCAGCAATAGATAAAAGAATCCGGATAGACTTAAGCATGGCTACCGGTGAAAATGTTTCCTCATAATTGATTCCCTCTTTCTGAGTATACCCTTTTGCAATAAGCCTTGCTTCGAAGGTTTCTACCTTTTTGTCTGTCCCTCTTTTTCTTTTGTAAATCCATTTACATCCAATGGCTTTTACAACATTTGGTGGTTCTACAAGCTCCCAGACCTGATTAGAGTACATAGATTCTATTTCAGAGTTCATTGCACTTTGCCAAGATGATGCATCTTTTTCTTGGAGTGCTTCATCATATGTCCAGGGATCAAGTTCATATTCACCAGAGATCAAGTCTGAAGATTCTCCCAAAAAAATGAATCTATCAAGTTGCCTAACAACCCTCCCACTATGACGAGGCACTACTTGTAATTATGCGTCATTTATGACACGTGTTGTAGTTTCTTGTGGTATCTCACCTTGTACCGTTAGTACTAAAGTAAACGTGTCTTCTCTTATTTTCTTAAGAACAATTTTACTCATGGGCTTGTGGTTCATTACATAATCCTCTTCTAAAAATCGGACATTGGTGCTAACAATGACCTTTTGATCTTTAGGACTATAAAATAAACCATCTTTCATTCCTTTAGGATAACCCACAAACAAGCGAACTTCTGTACGTGATTCCAACTTATCAACATCTCCCTTCAGCACATGTGTTGGACTACCCCAAATCCGAATATGTTTTAGACTAGGCTTACACCCATTCCACAATTCTGTGGGAGTAGAGGTTACTGACTTAGAAGGTACCAAGTTCAAAATGTACACTGTCGTTTCCAGAGCATATCCCCAAAATGAATTTGGTAATTCTAAATAATTCATCATTGATCTAACCATTTCTATAAGAGTCATATTCCTTCATTCTACTATACCATTCTGTTGGAGTGTATCAGGTGCAAACAGTTGGGATTGAATCCCGACCTCTGATAAGTAACTCCTAAACTCTCCTAAGAGGTACTCGCCACCACAATCAGATCGTAGTGTCTTGATACATTTACCATGGTGTTTCTCCACATTAGCCTTGTATTTTTTGAACTTATCAAAACACTCAGATTTGCAGCACATCAAGTAAATGTACCCGTATCTTGAATAGTCGTCTATAAAAGAGACAAAATATTCGAAATCACCTCTTGCCTAGATAGTCATAGGTCTACACAAATTAGAATGAACTAATTCCAACACATCTTTGGCTCTATATCCCTTAGCCTTAAAAGGTCTCTTGGTCATTTTTCCTTCCAAGCAAGATTCGTAGGTTGAAAAATTTTCCACCACTAATGAACCCAAAGGTCCATTGACTTTTAGCCTTTGAATCTTACTCAAGTTAATATGACCAAGCCTTAGATGCCAAAGATATGTTTAGTTTATTTTCGAATGTTGCTTTCTCTTATTAGAATTAGAAGATGTGTTATTAATTTCTATTTGTTGTATCGTGGGAGTTATTGGATTTAGAGTATACAAATTGGCAACCAACATACCAGAACAGATAACTACCCTATTTTTCTTGACAACTACTTTGTCATCAAAAGAAACAGAATATTCATCCATAAATAATTTAGAAACTGAAATCAAGTTATTTCTAAAACATGGTACATAAAGATAATTTCTCAAAATTAATGTTTTATTTCTATCAAAAGATAAATAAACATCTCCCACTGCAATAGCCGTCACTTTTGTAGCATTGCCCATGTAGACGGTAATCTCCCCTTCATGTAGTCGTCGAGTTTCTAGGAACCCCTGCAATGAATTACAGACATGATCAGTGGCTCCCGTATCTACACACCAGGTACCGGTAGATAACACCAGTAAACATGTTTCAACCACTAGAGAATAAGATATACCTTTATTTTTCTCTTTTCTGCAAGGACAGTCCACTTTCCAATGTCCAGACTACTTGCATGTGAAGCACTTTCCCTTCGGCTTCTTCATGATGGATCGAACGCGCTAGAGGGGGGGTGAATAGCGCTCGTGGCTATTTCGTTTTTCGAAATACGTAAATCGTACATGAAACTAATAGAGTAATAAGCAGCGGAATAAAGACAGTCAAACACAGAGACACAGGGAATTACTTCGTTCGGAGCCTAAGGCAACTCCTACTCGAAGGCCCGCGATCCTTGATCGCTTCCGGTGGGCAACAACTATAATATCGTGAATAAGTACAAGGAAATAAGTACAACTGGAATTGAAATAATACCGACAACAAAATAATAACTGAAGCTTCGGGTCGTCGGCGATTGTAACAGCACTTTAGAGTCGTTTCTTGAGTAGCACACAGCAGAAGGAAAGCTTGTCAAATCGTTGTTCTTTGGCTGCACCCTCGACCCTCTTTTTATATGAGGTTCCGGGCACCTGGGACCTTTCCGGGCGCCTGGAGTGTGACATGGCCAGCCAACTAGGTTGCTCCACGTGGTGAAGTCGCGCAGGGGATAAAGTTTGGTCTCGGGCGCCCGGACCACCTTTTTCCAGCAGGTTCCTCACCTGCAAACAAAGGTTAGTCTGAGCAAAATACCCTGCAAGATAGTGTTAGAATTTGATAAAACACAGTAAGGAATAAACGACAGTCTTCGGACTGTCCGAGTCTGACTTCGGATTCCCAACCGGAAACCCTAGGTCGACCCAACGCCTACTGTTCCCTCTACGGGGAACGCGTCCTCACCTACTCCCCTCAGGAGAGATTACCTGATGTCAGTCCGGTCCTCCAGACTGACTGGACTTTCCGTCTAGGGTTACCACCCCCTAGGACCTAGGGTTACTGCCCCCTAGGGTTTTTCTCCACCTAGGGTTACCACCCCCTAGGACCTAAGGTTACCGCCCCTTAGGATTTTCCTCCACCTAGGGTTATCACCCCCTAGGACCTAAGGTTACCACCCCTTAGGTTTTTTACCTGCCTAACCGCAGCTAGGACTTTCCTGAAACACTCATTCAAACATGTTAGATCACAGACTAACTTAACTTTGAATCCTTTGCCATTATCAAAACTAAGGTTCGATCGTCGGATGCTTCCCGCACCAACAATCTCCCCCTTTTTTATAATGGCAACCGAAATTCAATGTTAAGTAAAAATATGCAGTTATGTATAAGCACAAGAAACAGGATAAGCGTGATAGCAAGATAAACATAGCTTCCCCTTAATACAAGCTCCCTTTAAACTATTTTGAATTTCTATTTGAATTTCTATTTCTTTCTTTGAATCTTTCTTTGAATTTCTCTACTCTCCCCCTTTGCCATATGTCAAAAAATGAGCTAGTTTTGAAAAACTTAATTTTTCAAGACAAAATTTAGCAGAACCCATTTTAACTTAGTCAAGGAGCAAGTGAAAGGCAACACCTTAAAATAGCAATATTTTTCAAAAGTTTATCAATTGATTTTGTTTGAAGAGATTAGAAACTAGGAGTTCTTTTTAACTTAGTGTATTTTGAGGAGCATTCAAAATTTGCACATAAAAGTTTTTAAACAAAAAACTTCAAAAATTTTCAAAAAAAATATTCAGGTGTTTAAAGAAAATTTCCAAGGAAAGATTTTAAAAAATTTCAAAGTTTTAAATAATACTGCTTTAAAAATTTTTAACTTAAAAGTTTTTAAAAGTTTTAAAGAAAGTAATACTTAAAAAATTTTAAAGTTTTAAAGTAGAGAACACTTGAAAGTTTTAAATTTGGAGAAAGTTTTTAAGAAAGCTGCTTAAGGCATATTTCAAGAATACTTAAGGCAAAGGAGAAGCGATGACCTTATTTTTAAATAGCTTGCCATTTGTTTTAGTAAGGTATCAGAGCCCTAAAGTCCAAGCATGAGTCAAGATTTGTTTTGATCAGGTATCAAATCTTTTAAGTACAGACATGCTTAAACTGATTATTTCCTTCACCAACTGTCTAACCGTTTAGCTACTTGCTGATTGCCTAGAGGGCAACAGTGTTCACTTAGTTAGTCAAGTCAAGTCAATAGATCCAGTTAGATTTGACTAAGGCTGGAAGACTTGATTTGATTACTTGTTTAACGTATTTAACGCCCAGACTCATATTGATGCACAAAAATAAGCATTCTCGAGTCCAGGCTATACCCTATGCATCTCACACCGTTCTATGTTTTACATACACAATCAAGGTATACCTAGATATTTGTGAGATGCTCTGGCTGAGTCCTGGGGGAACATGATTTCTAGGGGAAATCCTAGGCTAAACCCAACTTTTGAAAGTCTAGTAAAGTAGGGATTTTGAAAAATCAAGTTTTGCCTAGAATTTTAAAAATGTTATTAAAATACTGATCTATTATATTAAGGTATAGTCAATCAAGTCTTAAGTAAAACAGTCTATTAGATTAAACAGTCGACATAGATAAAAGAGTTATAATAGAGCTGCTACATGCTGTACTAGAGTCATAATAGAGCTACAGTCGGAGCTACTGAGATGATGAGGGAGGTGGTCCGGAACCCAGCGACCGGAGTAGTGTCAAGAGCTCAGTGTGACGAGCCCGATCGTCCTCTCGTAGATCTCGGCGTAGGTCGGAGAGCTCCTGCCGTACGTCTCGTCGTAAGTCGGAGACCTCCTGTCGGACCTCTCGTCGAAGATCGGAGACCTCTCGCCGCATGGACTGATGAAACTCGGAGCTCTCATGCTGGAGACTCGACATAGCCCTCTCTAGTCCGGAAACTCGATCAGCTAGAGTGCGGGGAGCTGGGTGTGGTGCTCGAGGTGGTGGAGGGGCAGGAGCAGCCTCCTCAGGAAATAGTGCCAACATGAACTCATCTTGCTCTGCCTCCCCCGTCTGCTGGTGATGTGCCCCCCTACGCCAGGACATGGTACCCTCATCGTCTATATGGATATTTGCTAGGGAAAAGTTCCTAGCTCCTATGATGTCAAACTCGGTCATGTGGCGGATGTCACCTCCGGTGACATCAATGTGCAATGAGGACATGTAAGCTGTCAGAATGTGACAGTAAGGCATATGTACTCGTCTGCTGGTCACGTATCCAGCTGCGTAAATAATAGTGGAAAAGATGTGTAGGCTGATGTCTATGTCTAACCTATGACACAGGGCATAGAGAAGAAAGGAGTGAAATGGACGCATCACCGCAATGTCGTGAGTGGTCAGCGGTAGAATGCAAAGCACTAGAACCCTATAAAGGGCGTAGTCCTGAATTCTAAGGTTAAGTGACCGAAACTGGGTCTCAGTGGGATCACGCTGGTCCTCAAAGAAGTACGAATAGATCGTATCGAGGGTAATATGTGAGTAGAGATCTCCAAAAGGTAGCTCCCGAGGAGGATAGCATAAAAAGGTACAGGATGAGTCTCGTAACCCTAGAAACTCACGAATGGTAGTGGGAGATAATGTGATATCCGTGCCAGCTACCCTAGTGGTATAGGAGTAGTCGTCTACTTTCACTAGGTTGTTGTAAAATTCGGCACATAAACTTATGTTTACTGGGCTGGTGCACTCAACAAGGTTTCGCAACCTATAGTGGTTTATAGCCTCGGAGACTGGAATACAAGAGCGTAGAAAGAACGATCTATCTATACATTTGGTTCTAATGGCCATGTAATTTGTTGACATAAACTTAATCCTAAGTTCATCGGTGGGAAACCTAGGGTCAATGCTAGGTGTAGAGGGCCCAGCACCAGATTTAGTACGCTTCCTAAATTTCAAACTAATATTACACTAAGAAAAAATTATAAGAAATAAAGTTTAGGAGGGGATAGAAATTTTACCGAGGAGCCATTGTTTGAAATTTTAGAACTGACGACCTCGATTGAGTCACGACTTCGTATCAACCGCGGAAAAAATTTTAATTTTGAAAGTCTTCGCAGGGAAGCTAAGAAGAAGCTTAAGGAAGACTTGGGTGCAAGGGTAGGGGGCGCCTCCTGCCCCCTATATATAAGGGAGTCCAGGCGCCCGGACCTGTTCCGGGCGCCCGGGGTCGTGTGAGGCGAGGCGCCCACACGACCCCGGGCGCCCGGGTTCTCTGCAAACGCCCTGAGTCCGAATACCGGGGGCGCCCGCCCCCGGTTTTTGACCTTGTTTCGTTCGTGTTTTTTTTTTAAAGTTAATTTAACATTTAATTTGATTAAATTTATTTAAAATGTTTAATAAAAACGTTTGATCTAATTTGATTTTACAAATGTTTAAGTTAAGTAGTTTGGAGATTTTTGAGTTAATTTAATTTTGAAAAATGTTTAACTTAACTTAAGTAAGATTTAAAATTGAGTTTGCTTAGTCATCTCACCCGATCTATGTTTTCAATTAGGGGCTCCTATTATTCTGTGAGATGAATTAGTTCAATTTATAGGATTTTATTTAACTTTATGTTAGATTCAGGTTTAGCTTTGGGTTCAACAAGTAAGCGTTCTTTGGATAAACTTCTGGGCTATGGTGAGTCACAAGGAGCTCATTAAAGTAACCATGCCTTCGAAGTTTCCCAAATATCCTACCCATTGAGCTTAATACTAAACCTTGGTCTAACTAGTTAGGATCCATTTAAGGGTAGCTTCGGTTAGTTCCACTTGGCCAAATGCACCAGGTCGAAGCCATATCTTCCTAGACATGTAATGCCCAAGTTTTCCCAACGTACTATCATCCAAAAACTTCACCAGTACTGTGCTTCAAGTTAAAATTTAACCCTTTTTAATCTATCCTTATTTACCCATCCGGGTAATCTACTCTTGTTTACCCATTTCGGGTAGATTAAGTTTGGTTACCCTGTCGGGTAAAATAGATTTCGGAGTTGCTAGTTATTCTGGACCCTCCTTCTATTTGAATTTTGAATTTTAGATTTGAATTTTGAATTTTGAATTTTAGATTTGAATTTTGAATTTTAGATTTGAATTTTGAATTTTGAATTTTAGATTTGAATTTTGGATTTTGAATTTTAGATTTGAATTTTGAATTTTAGATTTAAATTTTGGATTTTGAATTTTAGATTTGAATTTTGAGTTTTAGATTATTTTCAAATTTTTTAAATTTGAGTTTTTAGATTAATTTCGAATTTTTTAAATTTGAGTTTTAGCTTAATTTCGAATTTTTAAATTTGAGTTTTAGCTTAATTTCGAATTTTTAAATTTGAGTTTTTAGATTAATTTCGAATTTTTAAATTTGAGTTTTTAGATTAATTTCGAATTTTTATTGATTTGGCTCCCCCTGGATCATAGCCTCGATAAGGTTTATTGAGGTAATGTATTTGATCCTTAGGAACCCAATAGTGTCCAAGTCCAACTTGATTGATCAGGTTGAACTTGGGTACCCATGCTTGGACCATTTTTCTATTTGGTTTGTTTATTAAGGATAGGTAAGATTTATATTTCTTTTTATATCCTAGTCCAGTTCGATTGTAGATTGCCCTTTGTGTTCCAAGAATCAAGTCAAGATTCTTGGATCCCAAGGAAAATCGTTCTAGGGTAGTTTCCAAATCCTTTACCTGACTTTTCAGATTGGAATTCTCTTCCTCAAGTTTTTGAACTTGAGTTGAGGTTCCAGTCTGGACTTGATCAGTTAAGGATTCATTGTTTGGCGTTTCTTTAAGGAGTGTTACCTCCTTTAGCAGCGTTTTGATTCGAATCTTGGACTTAGCTACTTTATGCATTAAATAATTAATTAAGTTATATAAACGATTTTTACTTACAGAGAGATTCGGTCCTTCTGAAACGGATGCGGATCCATGGCTTCTTTCGGACTCGGTTTCTGATTCGTCCTCACTTCCGGATCCGTTGGTGTAGTCCCGGGCTGTCAAGGCGAGAAAGTTCGTCTGTTCTAGTTCTTCGTCGTCGGATTCCTCGGAAGAAGACTCGTCCCATGTTGCCTTCAATGCCTTCTTTCTTTTGGGTTTCTTTGGATCTTTCTGGTTCGGGCAATTTGCCTTGATGTGACCCTTCTGATTGCATCCGTAGCAGGTCACTTCGAATTTAGCCTTCGAGCTTGGTTGGGCTTCTTTAGACTGGATGGCCTTTCTGAGATCCTTTTTGTTGAAGCCCTTCTTTTTGCAGAGCTTCTTTACTAAGTTGACGAACTCGGTGGTAAGTTCATCGTCGTCTTCTGAATCTGGTTCTTCTTCTGATTCAGGTTCGGTTCTTCGCTTGATTTTTGACTCATGCGATCTCCCTGTTCCTGCATCCAAAGCCAACCCTTTCTCGGTCGGGCGTGCATTAGTCTGTTCATGAAGTTCGAGTTCTGCAAACAGTTCATCTAATTTAATGATAGATAAGTCCTTGGAGACCTTGTAGGCATCTACCATGGATGCCCACAAGGTGTTCCTTGGAAATGCGTTTAGAGAATACCTTATTATGTCCCGGTTGTCTACCTTTTGTCCAATTGCATGAAGCCCATTGAGCAGGTCTTGAATCCGGACATGGAGTTGGGCAGCTGTTTCACCTTCCTGCAATTTGATGTTAAATAATTTATTAAAAATTAGGTCTCTTTTACTTACCTTGGTGTCGGATGTCCCTTCGTGAAGTTCAATTAGTTTCTCCCACAATTCTTTGGCACTGTTGAAGGGGCCGACGCGGTTGAGTTCTTCTTTTGATATGCCACACTGGAGGGTGCAGGTTGCCTTGGCATTAGCTTCCACTTTCTTGATTAAAGGTGCATCCTAGTCCTCGTACGGTAGTGGTTTGCCGGTACTGTCAGATGGTAGTTCGAATCCGGTTTTGACAATCATCCAAACTTCAAAGTGGGTCTGGAGATATGCCTCCATTCGACCCTTCCAGTACCCGAAGTCGTCTCCGGT
The DNA here is from genome assembly GCF_018446385.1 of Zingiber officinale. NCBI lineage: Eukaryota > Viridiplantae > Streptophyta > Magnoliopsida > Zingiberales > Zingiberaceae > Zingiber > Zingiber officinale. Next base: position 27,608,372 of record NC_056006.1, on the reverse strand, counting down.
GAATAGCGGAGGGCGGGCAGTACTGTAGCCTTCTTGAAGGGCCATTTCAGTTTTACCTAAAAGCGAAAAAACAACCAAAAAAAATGTCCCAGGACTTGGTCCTGGCTTAGTAGTGTGGTAGGAAAAAATGGATCACGAACTCGGGTGGTGTTGCACCAATTCCGAGAAAAACCGATTCGAGCGAAAAAAGAATTAGAATATAGCTATAAGGCTAAATTCTAATCGACTCCGAAAAAAAAATAAATACCACGAAAAAATATTTTGAATGGTGGTTGCACCGATTCAAAATGACCCCGCTCTAATACCAATTGATGGATCGAACGCGCTAGAGGGGGGGTGAATAGCGCTCGTGGCTATTTCGTTTTTTGAAATACGTAAATCGTACGTGAAACTAATAGAGTAATAAGCAGCGGAATAAAGACAGTCAAACACAGAGACACAGGGAATTACTTCGTTCGGAGCCTAAGGCGACTCCTACTCGAAGGCCCGCGATCCTTGATCGCTTCCGGTTGGCAACAACTATAATATCGTGAATAAGTACAAGGAAATAAGTACAATTGGAATTGAAATAATACCGACAACAAAATAATAACTGAAGCTTCGGGTCGTCGGCGACTGTAACAGCACTTTAGAGTCGTTTCTTGAGCAGCACACAGCAGAAGGAAAGCTTGTCAAATCGTTGTTCTTTGGCTGCACCCTCGACCCTCTTTTTATATGAGGTTCCGGGCGCCTGGGACCTTTCCGGGCGCCTGGAGTGTGACGTGGCCAGCCAACTAGGTTGCTCCACGTGGTGAAGTCGCGCAGGGGATAAAGTTTGGTCCCGGGCGCCCGGACCTCCGGGCGCCCGGATCCATCCCGAGTGCCCGGACCACCTTTTTCCAGCAGGTTCCTCACCTGCAAACAAAGGTTAGTCCGAGCAAAATACCCTACAAGATAGTGTTAGAATCTGATAAAACACAGTAAGGAATAAACGACAGTCTTCGGACTGTCCGAGTCTGACTTCGGATTCCCAACCGGAAACCCTAGGTCGACCCGACGCCTACTGTTCCCTCTACGGGGAACGTGTCCTCACCTACTCCCCTCAGGAGAAATTACCTGATGCCAGTCCGGTCCTCCAAACCGACTGGACTTTCCGCCTAGGGTTACCACCCCCTAGGACCTAGGGTTACCGCCCCCTAGGGTTTTTCTCCACCTAGGGTTACCACCCCCTAGGGTTTTTCTCCACCTAGGATTACCACCCCCTAGGACCTAAGGTTACCGCCCCTTAGGATTTTCCTCCACCTAGGGTTACCGCCCCCTAGGACCTAAGGTTAGCACCCCTTAGGTTTTTTACCTGCCTAACCGTAGCTAGGACTTTCCTGAAACCCTCATTCAAACCTGTTAGATCACAGACTAACTTAACTTTGAATCCTTTGCCATTATCAAAACTAAGGTTCGATCGTCGGATGCTTCCCGCACCAACACTTCACACCTGCATACGGCCTAGTCTCTAGAGATCGATTCACTTTCTTTGCTGAACCAACTTGTTTCTTTTTCTTCTTTCTGCCTTTCGGCTTAGAAGCAGAAATATTTTTAGCAATGTGAATTTGAAAACTTTGATGAAATAACCCTTCTACTGCTTGAAGTTCCGTCAGAAGTTCCACCAATGAATAAACCCTTTCGTTCATGTTGTAGTTCAGGTGAAACTGCTCAAAACTTTTAGGCAACGTTTGGAGAATGATATTGACCTGGGTTTCCCCATCGATTTCTGCTCCAAGGACTTCCATCTCATTTAAAAGAGCCATCATTTTGAGAATATGATCATTTACGGGTGTCCCCTCAGTCATGGTGGTCATCATTAAGTTTCTCATAGCCTCCTGCCTAGCAGCCCGATTCTAATGTCCGAAGAGTTCCTTGAGATTGCGCATCATGTCATAAGCGGTAGGCATGGCCTGATGTTGATGTTGCAGCACATTTGGCATAGAAGCTAAAATGTAACACTGCGCCATCTCATCTGCCCTAACCCATTTTTTATGATACTCAATCTCCTCTTCACTAGAATCGCTATTAGGCAGGCTTGGACAGATCTCAAAAAGTACAAACTTGTAACCTTCAGCAGTTATGACAATGTCGAAGTTTCGTTTCCAATCAATGTAATTGGGACCAGTAAATTTGTTTTCTTTCAATATAACAGCAAGAGGATTGAAAATCATTTAAAATCCTAAGAATCACAAAATATTTGATCAAAACTTTAGAATTTAAAATAATATTGATTCCTTAAACAATATCATTTAAATTCACCAACAGCTCAAAACACTGTGAATTTTGTATGCCACGATAGTGTGAACGTATACAAATTCAAACATTTGTAAGAGGGGGTTTTACCCATTAATTTTATTTTCTTGTCAATCTAACTTTATGACAAATAAAATTAATAGTTGATTTTTCTTCGGTCACACAAATAATAGCAGTGACTCCGATGGGGAGGATACTATTAAATGCACCTAAGTGTATACCATTACTTGATACTTAGTCATTAAATAGGATTGTGCCCCTTCAGATGGAGAAGATCACACAAACCTAAATAATTTCCTATAATCATCCATAAAGGGAGTTTGATCTAGTGATCCGCAAACAAACTTATCTGATGTAGAGGAGGACACTCAAAACCAACGCGCAAGTTTGAATGCATCACTTACAAACCAGTAATGGAGACCGTGGAATTTAAATAATTTCTCTCCCACTTAGTTATTTAAAATGAGGAATTTTAACATGCACACACACAGCATATATAAACAGCATAAAAGGCAATAAATATGAAAAATAATTTTCCAACTATTATGGCTTCATCCATAGCTATCCTCCGTGTGCCACCAACCCTAGCCGTCGCCAACGGGTCATGTCATCGCGTCTATCTTGCTTCCTTTTCCATTGCGCCTCTGGTCCTCAAGTAGCACCACGCTTCGCAAGGATACAGTCCACGACAAAAATAAAATTTTACATTTATCGATCCTATATTCCACAAGGGAATGTATGTGTAATCTAGATCGAACAGAATATAAAATCCTAAACTAATACAGCTCCTGCTGCATTTAATAATTACGATCATGCACACACATAAAATGCCCTTGACATGCCCGAGGGTCCAAATCACACATAAACACAATAGGGTCATAATAGTTGGAACTATGATGCCTGCAACCACAGAGTTAATCTATTTGTACATCCTACTATTATCCTGCCTAAATTTATGTATGAAAAGTGCATAATTTAATTGAAAACCAAACACACAGAGGCAGAAAACTAGCTCTAATACTAATTTTTGGCGCTACTCGAAATTCCCTTTTGTTTCCCCTATGCAAAAATTTGTACAAGCACAGAACTTTCCTAGCAACCCATGTGTTTTTTAGAAGTTAAATTTGGATTGCAAATGAAACTTAACATTATTAATCTAAGTTAAACTCATGTGTTCATAAGAAGTTAAACCATATTACAGAAGTCGATTAAATATCTATTTCAAGGATTGACTTCCAGGTCGTTGGCGAGGCACTCGACTTTCTTGGGTATGAGATCATCCACCACTTCCTAGTCAAAGCCTTTTAAAGAAATTGAATATTTAAACCCCTTACAGTAAACCCTAGATTAAACTACAGAGACCTCAATCAAAGCACAAGATCGCTAGCCTCTTGTGTTGGTACTTCAGGATCTATACAAAGGAAAAATAAACTAGTACACAGCGGAAACAATTAATTAGTTATACCTTTCTTTGTAGCTTAAAGACCTCTTGATCTTCTGTTGTATTCCTCTCCTCCTCTTGGACGTCGTGTGGGCGACGATCTACCCAGACGCAAAAACCACCCAAGTCCTTCTTTCTTCCAAGACTTTCGGCCACCAAGGGATCAAAGCTAGGAACACTACCTCTTATTCTTTTTTCTTCCTTGCAACCCGCCGATCACAAGATGGTTGAAGCCTCTTGATGCCACCGGCCTTAGGTGAGAAAGCAAGGGGAGAATAAGAATATGAGGGAGCCGGCCACAAGGAGAATAGAAGAGGAATAGAAATTATATAGATGATTATTTCCTCTAAGGCACCATCTATCCTCTTTTATAATCCTTGGTAATGGCTAAAAGGAAAGATTTTAACAACAATTAAAATCTCTCTTTTAAATTTCCTATTGTGGATGGCTACAAAAGGAAAGTTTTAAAATTAAAAATCCCTCTTTTAAACATTATAGATGACTAAAAAAGGAAGGATTTTTAAAATTAAAACCTCTCTTTTAAATCATGGTTACAAAAAAGGAAAGTTTTAATAAAAATAAAATATCTCTTTTAAATCATTGTAGATGGCTACAAAAGGAAATATTTTTTTTTAATTTAAAACTCTCTTTTAAAACCATGTGGATGACTTCAAAAAAGGAAAGTTTTTAAAATTTAAAATCTCTCTTTCAAAACATTGTATATGGCAACAAAAAGAAAGATTTTAAAAAAATTAAAAACTCACTTTTAAACCCATCTTGGCCGGCCCCTTGCTTGGGCACCAAGCAAGGATGTGGTCGGCCATAAGGATGACTTGAGTGGATGCGAGGCTTTATACATAGAGGCTACAACAGGGACCTAGAGGAGGAATTGGTTTTGGCCTACTGATGAGCTTGAGTTTCCTGTATTCTACCCGAATACTCAACTTAAGTTCATCAATAATAACTCATACTACTAAAGAGTTATTATTGAACTACTGCACCAATCTTATATTACATTATGGGCTCCTTCTTATCATGAGTGCGTTAATCTCCCTGTGTTTAAGATATCGAATGTCTATTAATTAAATGAGTTACTGACAACTCACTTAATTAACATCTACCTCCAAGAGTAGTACCACTCAACTTCATTGTCATATTGGAACTAAGTCCACCTGTAGGGTTTACATGACAATCCTTATGAGCTCCTCAAGAGGGCATCATCATCCTAATAAATAGGACATAGTTTCCTTCTATAATCAACAATACACCATATAAATAATATTATTTCTCAACTTATCGGGCCTATTGATTTAACGAATAAATCTCACCCTTTGATAAATTAAAGAAATAAATACTAAGTACATGTGATTGTTATTATATCGATATTAAGAATACGTACATTCATAATAACAGAGGTTCTGTTCTTTTATGCAATCAGTATAAAAGGAATAATCTCAAATGGTCACACTCTATACACACATAGTGTACTAGTGTAATTTTATAGTCAAGATAAATTAGTACCAAATTACACTACAACCATTCCAATGGTTTATCCCAATCCATCTTGATTGTGAACTTCTATTTATAATTTATAAGGACTGATAACATGAACTTCTATGTGACACCATACACCATGTTATCTACAATATAAATTAAATGGACAACTGTATTTAACTAAATGCAGACATTTGACCAATGTGATTCTCATTTCAAAATACATGTTTATATAAAAAACTAGACTTTTAGTATACATTCTAACAGCCCTGAGCAGGCGAGGACATGAGGGTGTTGACTACCTTGACTTTGACCTTCCACGTGGTCATGACCCCCTGCGGGACAAGGCCCCTCCTCATCACCGGATCAATATATATAGTAATGAGGCACCAGGCTAGTCTAAAGACCCCGACTATTTTAGCTTTGAGGATCATCCTGGAATGAAGCACAAATTTAGTTAAATTTTGTTGATAGGACTATTTTCATGTCAAATTAGGCCCCTAAAGATAAAAAAAAAAAAAATCTTAGACGAAAAATTAAAAGAACTAAAAACTCATATTAGTTCCTTTCCTTTTTTTTTTTTTTTTTTTTTTTTTGTGACAAATGCCATCAAAATGAGTTGAAAAGAAAAAGATAATAACAAAAATTTAAAATCACAAGTAGATAATTTTAAAACATCCCTAAAGAAGTTCTCCCAAAGGTCTAAATTCCTTGGCATGATAATTAGTAGTCGAAAAGTGAACTTCAGCGAAACCGACTTAGAGTACAAGTCAATAAAGGTCGATCAAAATAAAATTTAGGAGTTGACTTTACTAGACAAGCAAAAAATTTCGTAGAAAGAACAAGAACACCACTAACCAGTACTTTAGCTCCCACTTGTCTTGTATCACACCAATAGATTACAGTGGAGTAGAATGAACAGCAGAAAGCTGATGAATCCAGAAATCAGATAATCTAACAAAAAATAAATTGAAAGAGAAACCAAAGGATCATATCAGTATCTCCGATGTCAGCCTCTACAAATTTTTCAGACAAGCAGAAACCCACAGGCCATCAACAGGGAAACAGACAATGATACTCCGTTGCGCTGCCCGCTCGAAGGGTTCAGGGATGAAGGTGATGCACCAGGAGCGACAGATCTTGAAGCAGAAGGCAAAGGTGGCTCTACCACGTCAGACACTGTCAACGGTGGAATTGGCGATAATGCTGGCGGCAACGAGCTTGGAGTCATTAGCGTTAAGAGTTGGCCAGCTTGAATAGGTTGCATGTAGTTTGGTGCATTACTTCCCAAGTTCCTGCAGGAATTCCCTGAAGAATGTGTTGCCATTAGTATCAAATCATGAATCTGCACATTAAATCTTCTTATAGAACTTCAATCTGTTTAGATTGTTTGGCGATGTTTAACAAGCTATAAAAATGTAGAGAAATAAGAGACACGAAACCAACTTAGAGATAATTCTGACTGCCTTTACTATAAACCATTCGATTATAGTGATTGAAGTGAGAGGTCAAAACTAGAGACTAAATCATGCAAAGAGATATTTTGCAGCTATTACTATATCGTTCTATATATAACACCATTGGTAAAGACCAAGGAATGAATATGGTTGAGACTAGAGAATACAGGAACCATACTTTTGTATCGACGAGCTGTCCCTGGGAAGTCCGTAATTATCCCATCCACTCCAGCTCCAACAACATATGCATTAATCTCCACAGTTGCATCTGAGAGGAAGTCCCATGGTTGCGATACAAACTCATTACAAAGCACATAAGCGTACACATCGAGGCCTGCAGCCTGAAACTGAGAAACCAGACCAGTTTCACCTGTGGTGAACAGCAGGGTCGAAGGATATATAGATTGCTTGTCGAGGGCAACAGCATTGGCAAATGTCCTGATGTCCGCTACTGAGGAATTGACGGCGTCACGAATGGACTTTTCGATTTGATAGACAAGCTTATAATTTGTTAGCTGCTTGAATCTCACTAGAACAGCACTGTCAGATGACTGAATCATGACATCTAAAGTAGTCTTGTTATAACCCGCATCATTTAGGGCAGCAATGACTGAATCTACCACACTAAAACTTAATCGCTGAGCCATAAAAGCAGCATGCTGTACAAAGGAAAGCAAGTGTCTAGTTAATGCTTGGGTCCTAGAAAGCATACTTGTTTCCGAATTGTTATTGTGAAGGATTGAAAATTGAAGACTACGAAATCTGTAATGTAATTCTGTGCCATACATTCAGATATTAGAAAAATGCTTTCTGGAACATATCTGTGATTTTTCAGCACTCACCTCTATCAAGATTAAGACCCCAGATAAAGGCTTGTCTCTTGCAAATGTTAGAAAATCAGCTAATGACAAGAAAGATCCACTATTTTTGTATCGCGGATTCCGCACCATACCATATGATGAGAATGGCTGTGAAATTATTGCTGCAACATGTAAAAATATATATTATCCACATTATACTGTCAGGAGAGGAGTCCAGTGTGCCATTGTTGTATGTTGATTAAAAATAATGTAAGTGCAGTCAAAGAACAATTGAACTAAGATCAAAGGAACCATACTAGCCTTGCTAAAATCAAACGTAAACATAGGAAAAAAGAAACAAAAAAGACAAGGAATTTGGAAGCATTCCTGGGGACCTTGCATGCCTTTTGGTTATAGTAAACTTTTAATAGCTGCATAAATATAAGCCAAATTTAGTATAACTAGAAAATGTCTTTGCTTGAATGGTAAGGCATATCCTCTCAGGGGAGCTCATTGATTATGCTGCCAGTAGTAGAATAATTATCAAATATCACATTGATTATTTTTCTCATATCGAAGTCTATGGAAAGTTGCAGGGGAATCTAATTTCTTGAAACTTGACAGCCAAACAATTTTAGAATAGGAACTCAGAATTATAATTATTGAGGTGTGAGAAAACATGTTCAAAGGGAGCGTAACCAGGCCATTGGACACAAGGATTTACAAGATTGATATGAAAACAAAATCAGAAATCACAGAACAATGATCAAACATATGATTTTAAAGAATAAAGAAAATCAAGAAACTTTGCCGACTGATTTTGCTACTTTAAAAGTTTTCCAACCCAATATTTTGCAAGAGAACCTTAGGGAATGTGTTTTTGGAAATCTTCAGTGCCTTTGACATCAATGTTGACATGTTTGAAGTCATAAGTAAGCAATTTCAGGGGGAAACAACAGAAATTGAACTAATATGCAGCCAATCTACAATAATGCAACTGAGGGTAGCTTTTATAGAGTTTTAGAACTATAGGGTGGATTCTCAGATGGGATAAAATAAAAAAATAAAAAAAAAAATTGGAATTTGTAATTCATGAGATGATACCGTTTGGACTGACAAAAGCACTTCATCAAATTCAAAACTTCTCCATCTCTAAGATTAAAATATGAGATTATATTTCCATTTTGTTATGTTCGAAGCTTTTACTTCTTCCCAATGTCATACCACGTTGTTGCTCAATCTGAAAATGAAAAATTGAGGGACAGATTTTTCAGGCCTACTCATAGATAATCAACTATTTTGCCAAAATTCACATTGACTTAAAAGTTTATACCTGCTCCTTAATTTCAGTCATCAAACTTTCCCTTTGATCTTAGTATCCATCCAAGTATTTACTCTTCAGAGGATCCAAGATCTAGGGATGATATGGTGAACTAAGGGTGGTAGTTTTGACCCAGCACCCCTTCAAATTTTGGGAAAGTTATATAATATTTGTATCCATTAAGGACTATCATCATTGCCCTTTAATGTATTACTTATAACATGGTTGCACCCCTAAGGTGCAAATTTGGGTCCACCATGCACATCACATGGTTCAATATACTGAAAAGAACTACTGCAGTGAATTATAGCATAGTCATAGTTATGGCTTTATGTTTGATTGTATGGTTTGAAAGGATTACCTGAGCCAAGCATGAACTCAAATTAAGCCAGTCATTCATAACATAATCGCACGAAGTCTTGGCTAATGATCTTATAAACAGAATACTACACAGAAATTCACAAGGCTCCACCCACTTACATGAATTTATGTGGAAACTCATAAGTTAACTCAGGTCAGGTTAGCATATGTCTACTCAATTTTTTAGAATCTTCATGAAATGTATTTTGCATTTAATGTGTACCATTGGAGCTTCAATTAAGTCAACAATGATGGATGAATTCAAGAAAAAAAACTTTGATATCCCATATGAAACCTATTAAGGTTTTTTTAACTATTGGTTTGAAACCAATTTCAATCGTTGATGGAACCAACTCCGTATTGATGCTCACATGTATTGCATATGATATATCTTGACACATGTCAACCATGGTGCGAGGAAGAGGAATGAGAAGGATAGGAGGATGAAGAAAAGAGAGACAAAAGGAAGAAGAAAAGGAGGAAGAGTTGATGCAACCACATTCAGAACAACAGTTCACCAAACAAACTGTTGAAAATCCTCCCCAACCACCACCAGTGAGAGTTGTCTAACCTTCATGCTTTCCATCAAGATCACCTTCACACAGTCACCCAGTAATGTGAAATTGCACGCCTACCGTGGTGTTGTTAAATTATTACTATGTTAGTGTGTGTAAGGAGCAATATATCTCATCCTTATAGAGATATGGCTGTTGAAGGAGTTGTGCTATGTCGAGTATAGGAGTCAAGCCCCCTGGTGAGTTCACCTAGGGTGATAGGGCAGTGCTCTTGTTGAGGGTTCAGGCATGTCCAAGATGTTTTGGCATGCAGATTTATCTTGGAGTTCAACCTACTAAATCAGCTGATAATATGCCAAACTGATCAGCTGGCTATGGAGAATGGTGTCAAGCAGATACTGTGTCAACCAAAAGTTCAGAATATATATGTTGCCTAACAAACATTATGAAGTGTAGACCTAACCAAGTCTCAGTTGGCATCAGAGGTATCACAGTTGTTACAAACAATTGAGTCTATGTTACATTTGATGCTTTGTGGATCTCATGGACTATATATGCTGTAACTTTAAGGTCTATGAAAGAAAGGGTAAAAATGCCTTACGGATGCCCTAGCAGTGTGTCTTAAGTAATAGATACTTCCATTTTAGCCATAGAAGTGCAGACTTTTGCAGACTATGTGCATGTGTCTCCTTTTCTTGTGATGATATTGTATTTCCTATTGCCTCACTTTTTGTTCTATGTTCAGTTTCAGCAGCATAAGTGGATTTGCTCCTAGACAGAGAAGCTTCGAGATCCCAGCAAACTTATTGAGAAATTTGACTTTGCATTGGTTTCAATTTTGTCTTGTCCTTTCAAAACTAGTTGATTAGTTAAAACAAATTCACATATCACTATCAGCCGAAAATGTGCCTAAAATGTCTGATGCTTTATAACCTTCTTAAATAAATACTTCACGGTAACCCATTGATTCAAAAGATGTCTTATGATTAATGAACTTCAAGCAATACTTGAAGGTATCTTGATAAGTCAAAGACCAATAAACTTAAAGTCCTGATTTGTGGAAAAAGGATATGCGTAGTTATTTCACAAGAAGGTTATCCTTTGTAAATTAAATTTGGAATGAGAAATTAATATCGAAAAACTATTCTAGTGATAGAGTTGGTCCAATTTGATCTAACCAAAGCCTTGGATCATAGATGAGCATGGTCCATATATGTAAATGTACAAACGCTAACTTGAGTATGGGCAATTGTCAGCTCTTGTGGGACCAATTAAAAGTGCACTATTGGTTGGGAAAATGAGATCGCCCAGAATTAAGCTGCAATCAGAAACACAAATTTAATTAGATCCTAAATTAACTAGGAAGTAATCTTAATTAATTCCTCATTTCTCGTGCTTATTGCAACATTTAGAGATGGCATATCACACATAATACATGATTAGGGCACCTCAATTTGCATGTTGAATTTCTCATGCATGGCTCCTTAATGTACCCACACTTTGCTGCAATGTGGTTGCTTGAATTTCATTCCCATTGTTGCATACAATCATTCACCTCTTGCTTTCCGCATCCCACTGCATGTCACCTCAAAAAATGTGTTTTCACATCATCACACAGTTGCCCCTTGCAACTGAATGGATTTGAAAACCACAACATGCAAATTGTGTCCCTCGAAAAGTTGAGGCAGTCTCCTGGATGGGATAACAACGACCAATTGGGAAGTGAAGTGACCGAAGGAGCCGAACACAAGGCATAGCTCACATGTTCAGCAAATTCAAATCCACACACATGACTACTGAAAAGGCACATTGCCAATTAATTAATTTCTTTTATGCAAAAAGGGTCTAACTATTCAAAAAATGCATTTTTGAAACTCTCTTCACTCCTATAAATAATTTTCTCTCCTGTCCAAATCACTTAGAGAATGTGAATTCTCATCTTAAGCTATTTTTTCTCCTCTCTGAGTTCCAAGGCTTCAAAATTTGACGTGGTCCAGTTTCGAATTGAAGATCATTATATAATGAAGACGTTGATTAACCATAAACACCTGGGTGCTAAAAGTGGCAACTCTTGCTTCAACCTTAAATATCTTAGATAAAGGGATAAATTTTATCGAAAGATCCAAATAAGTGACTTAATGACAAACAATATTAAGTTGATAACTAACATACTAAGTCAGTTATAAGTGTACTGAAAGGGGCTCGTCTACCTTACCCAAAAGGATACCTTAATGACAAATAAAGTCATTGATGACGATCATCTAATAAAGGTGGCTAGACAATTGAGGGGTTGTATACAACAATAACGACAACCAATTATCCCACTAGATAGGGTTGACTATATGGATCCTTCTAGGTCATTGGGCTCTATCCTCTATTATATGATCATTTATATTTAAATAAAGTTTATCTTATTTTATTATTGTTAACTAAGTTTATTTTGTCCTCTGCCTCATTTGATTTGCATATTTGTTATAATTTTACATAACCTAACAGAAATATTTATTAGTAGTCTAAATGCATGCCTGTACCATCTTAAGCGTATCTCCCGGAGTTTGCCTTGGACAGATGCAACCAATATTCTCATTTCTTATTTTGTTCATCCTCGTATATCTGCACATTTACCTTAATATCCTCATATACGCAACTCTCATCTTTTGCTCATGTGCTTGAATCATAGCCCAACATTTAATTTTATATAATATAACAGGTCTAATCGTCATTTTGTAGAACATCCCTTTAAGTTATAAAAGTACTTTACAATCACATTAAACACCTTACGCTATCCTCGATTTCAATCATCCTGCTTAAATTCTATATAAGACATCTCTCTCAATCCTTCATCCTTTTGTAAAAATGATCATAAATTCTTAAAGCTTTAGCTAAAGATAACACTTCATCTCCTATTTTAACAATTGTCTCATTACGTCTAATATTATTAAACTTAAATTTCATATATATTTTGTCTTTACTTTACTAAGCCTAAAATCTTTCACTTCCAATGTTTTCTACCAAAATTTGAGTTTAGCATTTATTCTTTCACGTGTCTCAACTACCAAAATAATATCTACAAACAACATGCACCACGATTCCGTGTCTTGGATGTGTCACTTCATCCATGATTAGTGTACAAAGATAGGACTTTGAGTTGATCCTTAATGTAGCCCTATTTGTTGTTAGTATTAGCCCTAGTACCAATTATGAAATGATTGTAAAGGGCACATTTTGTATCATATATCACTATTAATAAAAGGCAAACATTTTGGTTATTATATTTATTTCAGTTCAGTGCCAATTGAATAAGTATAATAATATCCTTGGGTAGTAAGTTCTTATCTACAATATATCAATTGGTTGAATTGATAGTGAGATATTGTAGAGAACACTACTCTTAACTATTCCTAGTCGAGCATTAATATACAAGGACAATATTAATGTGTTGAGACTAGCATGTAGGTCAACGGATGACTTGATCTCACAAGTCATGGATATGAGATATCAGGTTGACACATGGGTATATATTAGAGAATATATACTGAATGACCCGTCATAAGAATGTTTCATGGATCGTCGTATGAGTGTCATAAACATTCTCATGTGACTATTGGTATGAATAGTCCTTAGACCTGAAGTCACTACGGTTCCCTACATAAGGAGTTGTATACTTTGGTATCGTCAAACGTCACCCGTAACAGGTGGACTATAAAGTCGATCACTAGATATGCAATAAATTATGCGGAGGGATGTGAGTGATGTAGATGGGATCTATCCCTTCCATATGACGGAAGTGATATCTGTGGGCCCCTTGATTAGTAGGACACAAGAAAGCATGGTCATGCGTAAATAAGTCAATATGAGATATTGAGCTTATTTGATTAAGTGTGTCTACTTGGAGATCAAGAAACACAAAGATTGATAAGAGGATGACACGGTCTATGCCTCATTGATCAATCTAGATATCAAGGATAGAGAGACCAAGTCATACATGATGATAGCCATGGACAGGTTAGGTCGGATCTCAACTTTCTCGTCACTTGGGTAGCAATGATGCCTTGCTAGATGTCACTCATTGTTTATATATCGCAAATGATGATTTGGGTATATTGCCAACGTTACGAGAACCTATAGGGTTACACATAAAGAACAAGTTGATATGGAGATGGGTTCATGTGATGAATCAATGAATTAAGTGTAATCCGAATTTGACTCATTGAGTTAGACTCAAAGGGATCCAATTATTGGATTGAGTCGAGTTGCTTGAGGATCAATGGGTTGGACTCATTGGGTGAACTTGAGTTCACCAAGGAAGTTGAATGGTCAAAATTGAACCATTAGATTGAATGGTTGATTTTGAGCCATTAGACTAGAAGATGAAAGGGTGGAGACTCTTGGTATACCATGGGATGGTTATAAATATCATTTGGATGATAATTTTGAGATGATGAACAGGTGTTGAGACCCTTGGCATTCTTCTTCTTCCTCCTTCCTCTTCTTGACCGAAATCACCATTGTGGTTGCTAGCACAACCTTGTGATTTCTTCTCCATCTTGCTTTGTTTGCGAAACAAGCAAAGACAAAGCTTGTTCGTGTGGATACCGTAGAGGCGCGGACGCTTGAACGTGTTGAGATCTGCACCGAAGAAAGGTTGCTGTCGGGATTGCGAAGGGGACGCAACAAAGGTATAATCCTATCATGTAGCTTAGTATAGATTATGAATAGAAAATGTTTCTTCCCTTCGTATGGATCTGCTGGATAAGAGGATCTAGTATTTTTTCCGCTGCGTTTCCGCGTCTTTGGCACGATAGATCCCAATATTTTTATAGGAAACGCTTCAATTAATCCTCATACGTATACTTCACTAATTTAATATACGTTACACTAAAACCTCTTTTTTCTAGACATCTCCATATAATTTTCCTTGGGATTCTATCATAAATTTTTTCTAGGTCAAAGAATACCACATGTAAATCTTGCTTCTGTTTTCGATACGTTTCAATTAGTTGCCTAAGAATATGTATAGCTTATATTGTCGACCTTCCGGGCATGAATCCAAATTAATTTTCGATCACCGTGGGATCCTTCCTTAGTCTTTTTTTCTATTATTCTTTCTCAAAATTTCATGGCATGACTCATTAATTTAATATCTCTATAATTTACACAATTTCATACGTCTCTTTTATTCTTATATAAGGAAACTAGCGTACTTGTCATCCACTAGTACATTTTCTTTATTTTTAATATTAGGTTGAATAACTCTTTACGTCATTCAATATCTTATTTTTTAGAAACTTTTATACCTCTATAGGAATATTATATGGTCCAACTATTTTTCTATTTTGCATCCCATTTAAAACTTATTTTACTTCTGAAGTTTGAATTTTATGATAAAAATTAAAATTTTATTCCTTTGCCCTAAAGTTAAGTTGGTTACCTAAACCTCATTAAAAAGTTGATGAAACCTCTTCCATCGCTCTTTCTATTATATTCATTTTTAATGCATCTTATTTGGATAAAATATCTTGTCTTCCTCTCTCTCACTTTATCTATTCTATAAATGTCTATTTCCCCTTCTTTTATATCCAATTGTTGATATAAGTGTTCAAAAATTTCATGGAAGGGTTGTATCAAGGTTCAAAATTCAAATCGTGTCGAAGTTTCAAAGTTTAACTAAAATGATATTTTTAGGTACCGTACTAATATTTTAATGTACAGTGCTAGTGAAGATTTGGAGGAAGGAGGACGAAGGTGAAAAAGAAGAGAACATAAGTATATATCTAACATTTTATGTCTCATTTAGAATGACACAATTTTGATAATGTATTATATATAAAAGTTTAAAAAAATAATATTTGGCTCATCTTGACGCTTTTATAGCATGTCAAGTGACAACAACACATGGTACTCATTGATATGATTAACACAACATAGGATAGATTACATAGGATGACTAATATCGAATTCTAGTAATTTAGCAAAATGATACATTTCGATAAATGATACATTTCGATTGTGCCACCTGGCACGGTAGGAGATTTCAAACCATGGGTGTTGTTGAAAATTTTAAGCAGATGCGATCTATGCTGTCAAGCCATTGACTTCTTGCGAAGCTAACTAATCAGATTTGAACCAGTTGGATTAATTTTGATAAACATCCAATATATATGTAGGAAGTAACAATAATTACTGGAAATATAAATATATATTTCCTAAAAGTCAAACTATCAAATTCCAATGTCAAGTTACATCCTATAAGAATAGAGTAGGGAAGAGATTAGAACTCACGCTTCAAATTCTTTTGGATTTGGTTCCATGTGAGATTGAAAGTAAATATACCAGGAGTATTCTTAAGTTGAGGAATATTAGAAAATTGAGAGCTGAATTGTGACTTTGTGACTGTAGTATCATCTAAAAGGTCTACAGAACTCATGCATATTAGATGACCATCTTGTGTTACTTGAACAGGACAATCAATAACATCTGCTCCTTCGTCAATTGCTTTTTGATAAGCCAGGTCAGTGCAGTCTGCATAGTCTCCACTAGCTCCATTATGTGAGATGATTAAAGGTTTTCCTGAAGCAGAAATGTAAAAGAAAAACTGTGAAAATTTACTATTAGTGGTAATTGTACTGAAAGCTGAGTGTGACAAAGTTAGCATACCATGATCAACACTGCTTTGGTTTAATTGAGAAAAACAACCTGGAAGCGTCAACGAATATGTCAACAGAAAGAATAACAAAATGTATAGGTTTAGAAAGCAAGCATAATCATCAAAAGCATGCAAGAAGATATATCCAATTTAGTTCTTAATTTGTTCCTTCTGGAGAGAAGCCAAAGTAACACATGATTCCAAATGTGCATAATATGCAGGTAGCATATTAGAATTTTATGTTTGCTAACTTACCTTACTAAAATAAAATACAAAACTGATTAGATCAAACTAAAAGCACATGCCATCCATCCTTCATAATATTTGACAGCAAGAAGCAAGACTGTTTCATGACATGTGCAAATTGCATTTTGAAGGACAAGGGGCTTATATATCGTTAAGATAATAACAATTTGATATGTGATAAGCTGAGAGAAAGATTTACCTATTGCCTCAGATGGAGTTATAGGGGAGTCAGTAACAACCCCATCAACTGAGAAAACTCTATTATCAAAGAACCTGAGATATTCAGCTAGTGGATCATAACTATAGTTGAAGCTCAAAATGTTATCGTTTGCAAAATCTGCTGCATAAATTTCCAACCCAGCTTTATGAGCATCCATAACAATAGATGTGGAAGGTAGAAGATAATTGTCAGTTGTAACTGGCCAAATATAATTCTTTGGGACAAGAATTCCAGAAGCAAATGTCTTAATAAATGTGAGATTGCTCAACAGCAAACCATATGTCTGGTTTGTAGATGGTTCTAGAATGCTTTTGTCAAGAAAATGGAAAATGAGCTTTGTCTTGGTGCTCCGAAGTCTTGGTGCTATACCACTGAGGAAAGCCACCTCTGGAGAGGACACATAGTCCACAACAATTCGCCTCACTTCAGAAAGAAGGAAGTTTCTCATGCTCAAGTTGTGTTGCATGTAGAAAGCATTGTGCTGCACGATGATAATGACAAATAAATAATATGATAAGTGCTAAATAATTGTGCAGATATGACAAATGGAATAATAAATAGGTTTACCTGTACATTTAACCAAAGGGAACTGTGGTTAATTTGTGTTCCCAAAAGATCAACGGGAAGAATGGGAAATGCAAGGCTGTCGAATCTAAATGTTCGAGAATAGATTGGTTGCTTTACTGCCAAAAATGAAAACAAATATGAGAATATTATCCTTCACATTTTTCTTGGAAAGAGATGTATCCTTCATATTTGTTTAAATAACATGCATATATAGACAACATTCATTGCTACAACTATCTACTCTGAAATTTGAATACCAATTAAGGTTTCATTAACAGGAAGAAATTATAAATATATTAGGAAAGTAATCTTCCAGTTACTAAACTAATCCAATAGTTTTTAAATATTGTTTATGCAATCAATGAGGGTTAGTGAGAATCCACTGCAGTCAGTCAAATTGAACTATAGAGCAGCATCAATAAAACATTCAGATCAATCAGTCTCAAAATTCAAAGGTAAATTGCATAAGCAAAACGATGCCTATCTTTGTGTCAAGTTTTTCCCACTAAAGTATAGTTAATGTAAGGATCTCCATTTGCTACCATATGCCATTTCATCACATACCCAAAATGCCTAGCAAATGCTATGGAAGCATATTTTTTGTTATTGAAAAGGGAATAATAAGAGGACCTAAGTGTACTTATATCTGATTAGTGATCATCGACCTAAATAAAACACCAGGAGTTTTGAAAAAGAAAAAAAAAACAACACTAGTAGACAATGTGGATAAACAAGAAAAATGCTATGAGTCATTCTACTTAAGTAAAAGACAGTGAATAACCTTATTTTAATGGTATGGAATTATTTTCTAGATAAATAATATAACCTATGTTAAAAGCAAGTGATTTTATACTTACAAGATACTGGTGACAAATCATTCATGTTATAGTCAACAGAGAACCAGCCTGTTGTGTTTACACCATTAACCACATATGCTGTCTTATTTTGAGGATAGACAAATCCAATATCGGTGCAATTGTCTAAATTGATGTCGGGAACACAAATTCCAATGCCATCTTTTGTCAATTGCACATCACACCATAGAGTTGTATCATTAGAACTGGAAAATGACACAAAAGTATAGGCATTCGAACTGGAATCAGGAAACAATCCAGAAAAACCTCCTTTAGCTATTATTGCAGGGGCATTACCTGAAATGTTGAAATTTTTGTAAATTTTAAGGAAGAACAGAGCTTACTGAAGAAAACATTGTAAAAGAATTACTCTAGCACACACTTGTCAAACAAATCAATTAGCCACCAAAATTAGTTCATAAGAGAATAAAGAAAACATTTCATATTGTCACATCTACAAGAGGCACTTTCCGGTCTCCTTCAAGATTTGTACAGCGCCTTTTTCATGTGCCAGCTTATTTAATTTCACACAACTACTTCTTCCTGTTGTTTTATGATTTGAAGCCTATGTCATGACAGTCAATTGGCTGTTATGATAAGTAGTCATACATATAACCAGATTAGGATTTTATGTTTTCAGGAGAGACGATTCGACTTCACATTGAAATCTGAATAGTAGAAGTTAACCATGGTGCATTTCATCTCCAAACAATATTGTGACAGCCCCAAAATGCAAAATCATACAAATGAAACAATTTGTTCATGCACGACACACATACTCTTGTCAACCTCCAAACAACAGAATCCTCAGTTTTCCTGAATTGCATTTCTCAAGCACGACTGGACAAACTTCCAACACAAACCCATTCATCATTTGCAAAACTATTCCAACTATTCACAAGCTGATCAGGTATATATACATGGGGCAAATATTTGTAGCTCAAAGCCAACATAAATAGTGCAACATAAATAGTGCAGTACAGCGAGTAATCAAAACCACATAAAACCTTATAATTTTTTCCCCCTTAAAATGCAACCTTGGACTAAGCAACTAGAGAAGGAATGGACTAAAGCAACTAGAGAAGGAATAAATAAGTAGAGAATCATAACAAATATTTCACAAAGCCGCGTCAAAATTTTTCTGGAACAAGTTTCCTTTTTTCTGCACCATCATTAAATTCCTCGCTACAGAAGCTACCTGGAGGTGAACTTGCATCAAATGTACAAAAGCGCATAGCACCAGCTTGACAAGGTAGGTATTTCCGCTAGCACCAAAAATATTAGTATAATCCACCGAACGACAATCTATTAGTTGTGTCGCTCCAAAATGAAGACAGGAAAACTTAGAACGACTTTCAAAGAAAGAAATCCAAACCAAAAGTATGGATCTTTTTTAATCCTAGGGAAAACCTGACGCGTAACAATTCCCCCCAGATCCCGCATTACAATCAAACCCATTCGAGAACTCAAAAGGGGGAAAAAACAGATCGCAAAAATCCATCCTTTACAAACCAAAAATCGACAACAGAGAGAGTACCACTCAAGGTCAGCCAAGGCGAGGCATTCTGGGCGGCAGCGAGACCCAGCTGCAGCAAGAGGAACGCAGCGAGGAACGCGCAGACGCCCTCTCGAGAGCTCCTCCTCCTCCTCCTCCCCATTGCTCACACGCAAAAAGGCCTAGCAGAACCTACCTGGCTTGTAGTTGCACTCCGTCCGCAGCCCTCCGCCCGGGAATAACGGATAGGATCAGGAGAGAAAGTGTGAATGTGTGTGCCAGAGAAGCAGTGGACCGACAGCGGCGCGGTGTGGGTATATGAATCTAGCTACCCGATTTCGGGGAATCTGCGATCGCTGCTCTTGTTTTGCAAATTTAGGCATAAAAAATTGCAGAAAGAGGACAAGTTGAAATGCTACATTGATCTGCAGCAAATTTTGACGACGGCAGTAAACTCCAATCGAACGATCCAACAAAGAGAGGAATCGAGGGAGTTGCTTACAGCTCGTCAGCGAGCTGTAAGCCATTGCCGGCTCGGCGCAGCTTCGGAGCTCACTGTTGCAGCTCTTGTGCTCTTCTCGCCCTAATCGACGAGCAGGATCCTCTGGTCCGCTGTTAGCGGACCCCGCCTGCTAATCGACGGCTTTAAAATCATTTCTTTTTATTCATGCGACGGATTTTATTTTTTTAAAAAATTATTTTTTAATATACAAATATTTAAAACATGAAAAAGGAGGAATAAAAGTAACAGAGATATTTTAATATAGATTTTATTTAAAATTATTTTTTAAACAAACACCTACCTAGTAACACTAACATGACATGGTCAATTTATGTGCTCAAATGAGGGGAACAAGTGGGGTGCAAACAAATCAAAATTATTGGTGAGGATTTAGTGTTGGTTCAAAAATATTTGATTAATATTTGAATTATCAAATTCGGATCAAATCATTCGAATATGTTCTAAAAACTTTTCGAGCATATATTTAAATGAAAGTCTGAATAATTTGAACCATGTAACACTCTAGTTCAATTCTAGATTCTAGATTCGAATGGAGTGCAATTCAAAATTATTTATATTTTTCAAACTTTGAAATAAATATCACATTAATGTTTGATCCGATTCGATCAGTTTACATGTGAGATGAGTTATGTCATGAGACAAAAGGAAATTATATATTTTCGTCTATTTATTCATTGTAATAATAAATAGACAGATTAAAAAAGTTATTCATAGATCATTTTTAAAGCATTTTTTTATCGGTTTGAAATGGGACGGAATGAACTTTTCTTCCCTTTATCGTCAAGTGGTCTCGCTCGAATCTCTACATTTAATTTATTAGTATTTAAGAAGCCAACTAATTCATCTTTCAAATGTTTCATTCGATCATTTAAATGATTTAATATGTAAATGCCAATATATTCAACCATATGACCCATTGAATATGGTTTGACCGAGTAATCAATGGCTCATGGTAAACCAAGTTAGGTGGAGCCTATAAGATATAACTTCACCAAAGTATATATATATATATATATATATATATATATATATATATATATATATATATATATATATATATATATATATATATATATTCTCAAAATAATTTTCTATTTATCTTATTTTATTATACTAACCTTGTTTTGTAGGGTATACTTTGTTTGTAAACTAACATACCTTGCAGGACGGAAATCTCATAAGAAAAGTCTCGGATGAACAGTTCCAAGGCGTCCTCCATGGAACTTGGAGGCGGCTCAGGTAACTTGATTGACAGCCCCACAGCAAGGCACGAGGGCGCTCTCCATAGAGCTTGGAAGCGGCTCGGGTGACTTGATCGACAGCCCCGCAGCAAAGTGCGAGGGCACTCTCCATGGAGCTTGGAAGCACCCTGCAAGTTGGATGGAGGGCGCCCTCCATGGAGCTTGGAGGCGTCCTTAGGCGGATAAGCAGCGATCGTTGCAGAGCTTATCAACGCGGCTGACTCAACGGGCTGGAGGCGCCCTCAATGGGCTATTTAAGCCTGGTTCGAGCAGCAACCAAGAATAACTTCGAACCTGCGATCTTTCTTCCGTGTACTGCTCAAAGAACGATCCGACAAAACTATAACTCGACTCTGACGACCAGAAGCTTTAAAATTCCTTATTTTCCGTTGTCGGTATAATTTTCATTATTGTTTTATATTGTACTTCAAAGTTGTAATATTCTAAATTGATAATGATTGCCCAAAGTAAACACTCAATGAGTGTGAGCTTTGGAGTAGGAGTAGCCACAGGCTCCGAACCAAATAAAAACCTTAGTTTAGTATTGTTTTTATTTTTCTGCTGCATATACTTCATTGTTTTAAAACGAACGTGAAAGCCACGAGCACTATTCACCCCCCCTCTAGCGCTTTCGATCCTACAATTAGTATTAGAGCGGAGTCGCTTCGAATCGGTGAAACCGTCATTCAAGCATTTCTTTTTCATGGTAATTTTTATTTTTCAGAGTTGATTGGAGTCGGTAAAATTGCCGCCTTCCGATCTGTTTTATCGCAATCGAAATTTTCTCTCAAAGTTGGTGCAACACCACTCGAGTTCGCATATTTATTTATTTTTTCCTTAATCCCGCACTACTAATCCAAGACCAAGTCTTAGAACAAGTTTTCTTATTTTTGTATGTCCTAGATCCTTAATGGCCCATCAAGAAGGTTACAGCACAGCCCGTTCGCCTCTTTTCTCCGGTGAGGACTTTGGCTACTGGAATACCACCTCAAAACGCAAGTCGAAATGTGGATAATTATCTAAACCGGTCTCGAGCTTCCACAAGACGGCGCTAGAAAACCAGTATCATGCGTGAACTGGGATACTAGCTTAATGAAGAAAGTTGAAATCGACGCCAAAGCAACCTGCACCGTTCAATGCTGCCAAACCAAAGAAGAGCTTAACCGAGTCAGCCCGTTCTCAAGTGCGAAAGAGTTATGGGAAACACTGATCGAGATGCACGAGGGCACTTCCGACACTAAGGTAAACAAGCGTGATTTGATCTTAAATAAATTGTATAACATAAAAATACAGGAAGGTGAGATGGCTATCCAACTTCACGTGCGGATTCAAGATCTACTGAACGGTCTCCATGGAATCGGTCAAAAATTAGAAAACCATGACATAATCAAGTATACACTTAATGTCTTTCCAAGGAATACTTTGTGGACATCCATGGTAGATGCTTACAAAGTATCCAAGGATCTTTCGTCAATTAAGTTAGATGAATTATTTTTCAAATTTGAATTGCACAAACAGATTAATGCACACTCAGCTGAGAAAGGTATTGCTTTGATTGCAAGTACGAGCAGAACCTGGGAACCAAAAGCAAAGCATAGAACCGAACCTGAGTCCAAAGATGAATCGGACTCAGAAGATGACGATGACGAGATCATAGCCGAGATCGTCAACCTAGTACGTAAACTCTACAAAAAAGAGAAAGGATTCACCAAGAAGGACATCAAAAAGGTGATTCAGTCCAAGAAGGTACAATTAAGTCCAATGGTGAAGTTCGATATAACCTGCTATGGCTGCAACAAAAAAGGACACATCAAAGCCAACTATCCAAACCAAAAGGAAGCAAAGAAGCAAAGGAAGAAGAATGCACTGCAAGCAACATGGGATGAGTCTTCTTCAAAAGACTCCGACGAAGAGCTCGAACAGATGAGCTTCCTCATGCTCATGGCCCGGGAATAACTCGAAGAATAAAAAATTAAGAGCAAATCGGAGCGAGTCCGAGCAAAGTCACGGATCCGTATCCATTTCCGAAGGGCCTAACGCCACTGTAAGTAATTCTCAATTAACTAAAATGCATAATTTAATCAATTATCTTATGCGTAAGTTAGCCAAATTCAACCTCTGAGTCAAGTCACTCCAAAAGGAAGTAACAATCCTTAAGGAGAAGACTTATTTGAGTCCTTTGACTGAGTCAATTCAAATTGGAAGTTCAACTCAAGTCCAACAACTTGAGGAAGAAAATTCCAATTTGAAAAATCAAGTCAAATAACTTAAAAATACATTGGAACGGTTCACTTTGGGTTCTAAGAACCTCAACCTAATTCTTGGAAAATAAAAAGTCATTTACAACCGATCCGGACTTGAGTTTAAGGCTAAACAAAAGTATAGATCTTATTTATCACTTGTAAATAGAGCTAATAGAAAAATAATCCAAGCATGGGTTCCCAAGTCGAACTTAGTTAATCAAGTTGGACTTGGACAATATTGGGTCCCCAAGGATCGAATCCATTACCTTGATAGACCTTATCGAAGATATGATCCAGGGGGAGTCAATAAAAAAATCATTTTTATATATAAACTTATTTGATGCTTACGTTACTGCTTTTGTTATACATACTTAGACTGGGCTAGATAAGGACCTAGACTTGATTTACACTTGACCAGTTAGACCTAAAAGTTATTGTCAGGAAATTAAATATTCAATTTCTTTGAAAATTTTTGTCTAGAAGTGGTGGATGATCTCATACCCAATAAGGCCTAGTGCCTCGCCACAACTTGGAAGTCAATCATCGAAATAAATATTTAATTAACTTATTTTAAAACCTGATTCTAAATCAAATGTAAACCAATCTTGAGATTTTAATTTAAATTGAAGATAAAACTATCTCACAACAACCCATAAGGTTCCCTGATTGCTAATTTAGAAAAAGGTGAGATGGACTTAGGTAAAATTTAGATCTAATTAATTAATCAATTAAATAACCTAATCAATTAATCTAATTAATTAATTAACCTAATAAACCTAATTAATTAATTAACCTAATTAGTTAATTAACCTAATTAATTAACCTAACCAATTAATTAACCTAATCAATTAACATAATCAACTAATAAATCTTATTAAAACAAATAAATCTAATTAATAAATCTAATAAATTATTAAATCTAACCAATTTTAATTAATTTAACTTAACTAATTTAATTTTAAATTAATTTAACTTAATTAAATCAACACAAACTTAAACGTGACTCAACTAAACCTACTTAAAACTAACATAAACTAAATCTTATTAAAATTAATCGATCTAACCAATTCTCCACCTAACTTAACTTAATAAAACTAATTGACTAAATAATTCAATTAAACACAAAAATCATCTCACAATCACCCATAGGAATAACATGTTTGACCATCTAGACCGGGTGAGATGGAATATTAAGGAGTTGATTTCAATCAAACTATATTTTAATCCATCAAATTGAATCAAATCAAATACTTTATGTGTAGGAACATAAAGATTTGGATCAATGGATGTTAGATAGTGGATGCTCCAAGCACATGACTGGAGATAGATTAAAATTTACTAAGCTGAAATTCAAGAACCTAGGGTCAGTTGCATTCGGCAACAATGAAGCACTTAAGGTAATCGGAACAAGTAATATCCAACTAAGTTCCGATTTCTATATTTGAAAAATTGTATTGGTTGATCAATTGAATTTTAACTTACTTAGTATTAGTCAATTATGTGGCTCAGGGTACTTAGTCATATTTTCAAATTTTGATTGCTTAATTAAAAGTGCTAAAAATCCTGAAATTACACTTAAGGGAATTAAGAAAAAAAACATCTATACAATTGACCTACCAACCTCCTCACTAAAGTGTTTATTGACACAACAAGAGAAAACTACGTTGTGGCACAAAAGACTGGGTCATACTCATACCAGACTCATTTCAAAAATGAGTCAAAATGGCTTAGTTAGAGGTTTACTCAAATTAAAATTTATAGGAAATACAATCTGTAATGCTTGCCAACGGGGTAAACAAACCAAATCAACCCGTAAGTTAACCAACTTAAATAGAACCAACTCAATACTTGAGCTCCTATACTTAGACCTGTTTGATTCATATGGAGCCAAGTTACTAAGCAAAAACTAATATTGCTAAATTATAAATGATGATTACTCAAGATTTACTTGGGTAAAATTTTTAAAGACTAAAGATGAAACCTTTGAAATCTTTAATAATTTTTGCAAGTTAATATAAAATGAAAAGGATACTAAAATTAAAAGAATCAGAAATGATTATGGAGGAGAATTTGAAAACCATAAATTTACTGAGTTTTGTAAAATTAATGGATATAAGCATGAATTTTCTTGTCCTAGAACTCCCCAACAAAATGGTCTAGTAGAACGGAAAAATAGGATACTACAAGAAGCTGCTAAAACCATGTTAAATGAATACAACTTAAACAACCAATTTTGGGCTGAGGCAATAAATACTGCATGCTATATTCAAAATAGAATACTAATTAACAAATTTCACAATAAAACCCCTTATGAAATTTATTACAATAAATTACCCAACCTAAATTATCTAAAGGTGTTTGGATGTAAAGTCTGCATTCTAAACACTAAGGACTACCTAGGAAAATTCACATCAAAATCAAAAGTAGGAATCTTCTTAGGGTACTCCACAACTAATAGGGCTTATAAAGTATAGAACAAAGAAACCCTAAAATTTGAAGAAACCACTAATATAATTTTTTTATGAAGAAAATAACTCAATAAATGAAAATATTAATCAAAATACAGAAAACAGTAATTCAAGAAACATAGAAGATGATGAACACATTCAAATAAAACCTAAAAAATCATAAGAGTCATTTGTTATTCCTGAAATAAGACCTTCAAGGATAAGTTCCAATCACCCATCTGACCAAATTTTAGGTAACCCAACCCTAGGAGTACGAACTAGGTCATCCTATAGAAACCTAAGTCAAATAGCTCTTATTTCTAAAATTGAACCAAAGACTATAGAAGAAGTCCTACCAGACCTAGACTAGACATTAGCAATGCAAGAGGAGTTAGCCCAATTTGAAAGAAACCAGGTCTGGGAACTAGTACCTAAACTTATAAATTAAACCATAGTTGACACTAAATGGGTATTTAGAAATAAATTAGACGATAAGGGTGAAATAGTAAGAAACAAAGTTAGATTGGTAGCAAAAGGGTTCAACCAAGTAGAAGGGTTAGACTATGATGAGACTTATGCTCCCGTAGCCAGACTTGAATCCATTAGGATATTGTTGGCCTATATAGCACATAAAGGATTCAAGTTATATCAAATGGATATAAAATCTATATTTTTAAATGGGTCCATCAAGGAAAAGGTGTATGTAAGTCAACCCCCAGTTTTTGAGAACTTGGATCACCCAAACCATATCTTTAGGTTAAAGAAAGCGCTATATGGACTAACACAAGCACCTAGGGCTTGGTAAGAACGCTTATCAACTTATTTAATAACTAAAGGGTTTAAACAAGGTCAAATAGATCAAATTTTATTTGTAAAAATCCTAGAAAAAGATATCATTATAACCCAAATTTATGTAGATGATATAATTTTTAGCTCAACCAATACTATGTTTTTGAAAGAATTTACCAAATTAATGGAAAGTAATTTGAAATGAGCTTAGTTGGGGAACTTAACTTCTTTTTAGGTTTACAAATTAAACAAACCAAAGAAGAAATTTATATCTTTCAAACAAAATATGCTAAGGAATTAATTAGAAAACTTGGCATGTAAAATTCTAAAAATATAAATACTCCAATGGTAACCAATGTTAAAATTGATTTTGATTTAGAAGGGAAACTAGTAGATTTAAAATATTATCGAAGTGTAATAGAGAGTCTACTCTACCTAACTGTAAGTCGACCCGATATTCTGTTTGTAGTAGGTATGTGTGCAAGATACCAATCTTGTGTAAAAGAGTCACACCTAATAAATGTTAAAAGAATACTTAGATATATTAAGGGGACCCTAAATGTAGGACTCTGGTACCCTAGGACTTGCAGCTTTGACCTAATTGGCTATTCTGACTCAGACTATACCGGGTGCAAACTAGATAGAAAAAGTATAAGTGGTAGCTGTCAATTTCTAGGTTAATGGCTAGTAAGTTGGTCAAGCAAAAAGTAGTACTGTGTTGCCACTACTGAAGCTGAGTATGTAGCCCTAGGGGATTGTGCATCTCAACTATTATAGATGATGCATACCTTAAAGGACTATCAACTAGAATATGAAAATATAAAAATTTCAATTGATAACATAAGTTCAATTAACTTAACCAAGAATCTGATTCACCACTCAAGGACTAAACACATAGAAGTAAAACATCACTTTGTAAGAGATCATGTAGCTAAGGGTGACATTGTATTTAACTATGTTGAGTCCAAGTCAAATCTGGCTAACATTTTCACAAAACCATTACCTGAACTTGAGTTCAATGCACTTATAAGACAAATAGGGATATGCTTAGTAGAATAGAGTCTACTTTTAAAATACTTTTTTGTTACTATTACTATTTCAAAGGTGACAATTTTTTGTCAGGTTTTAACTTCTAAGGAATTTTTTTTTAAAAATATCAATTTTATTAGTATTTCAAAATTTGGACTTAGCCTAAGTCTCTACGCCCTAGAAAGCATACACCCCTAAGTTTCAGTCAGAGCATCTCACAAGCACACTAGGATTATCTTGCTTGTGTATGAAAAATACTTAGAATGGTGTGAGATGCATAGGGTACTGCCTGGACTTCAGAATGTTTATGTCTGTGCATCAACATTATTGGTTGCTACTCAGAATACCATTCTAGTTCCCCTGTATAAAAATTTGTACAAGCATAGAACTATCCTAGCTACCATGTGTTCTACTGAAGTTAAATTTAGATTGCAAACGATACTTAGCATTATTAATCCAAATTATCCTTCAAAAGTTAAACTTAGATTGGAAAATGATACTTAATATTTTTACTTCAAGTTTAACCGATGTGATCTTCCTAAATTAAATCATATTACAGAAGTTATTAAATATCTATTTCAAAGATCGGCTTCCAGGTTAAACATGGCGAGGCACTAGGCCTTCTTGGATATGAGATCATCCACCACTTCCTAGACAAAGCCTCACAAAGAAATTATATATTTAATTTCTTACAGTAAACTAGGTTTAAGTATAGAGACCTCAATAGAAACACATTATCGAAACATGAAATCGAAAAATAAAATCGATAACAAAAACGATAACATAAAATCGATAGCCTCTTGTGTTTGGTTTTTCAAGATATATACAAAGAACATGAACTAGTTATGATGTGAAAACAAATAACTAGTTATATCTTTCTTTGTAGCTTAAAGACCTCTTGATCTTCTGTTGTATTCCTCTCCTCCTCTTGGATGTCATGTGGGCGACGATTTACCAAGATGGAATCCACCCGAACCACTTCTTTTCCTCCAAGACTCTCGAGCCACCAAGGGATGCCAAAACAGGAAACTTTCTCTCTTCTTCTTCCTCTCCAAGTAATTGGCCACCAAGATAGAGTCTTCTACAATTCTTTCAAGTTTCATCCACCAAGAAGAGATGAGTGCCGACCTTAGAAAGAAGAAAGGAAGAGAAGAAAGGATGGTGTGCCGCCGGCCTAAGGAAGAGAAAAGAGAGAGGGAGGAAGAGGCTGGCCACACCAAGGAAAAGAGAGGAGAGAATAAAATTATGTGTGTCTCATGAGGCACCCTCTCCTTCTCTTTTATAATCCTTGGTCAAGGCAAAAAAGGAAAGTTTTAAACATAATTAAAATTTCCTTATTTGTAGACTCCCTTTAAAAAAGGAAATTTTAGCAGCAATTACAATCTCTCTTTTCTAAATTTCCTATTGTACATGGCAATAAAGGAAAGTTTTAAAATTAATCTCTCTCTTTTAAAACATGTAGACAACTACAAAAAGGAAAGATTAATTAAAACTTATTTTTTTAAATCATGGTTACAAAAAGGAAAATTTTATCAAAAATTAAAATCTCTCTTTTAAACATTATAGATAACTGTAAATAAGGAAAGATTTTAACAAAATTAAAATATCTCTTTAATCCTTTGTAGATAGCTATAAAAGGAAAGATTTTAAAATTTTAAAACTCTCTTTTAAAACCATGAGGATGACTATAAAAGAAAAGTTTTTAACAAAATTAAAATCTTTCTTTTAACCATTGTAGATAACTATAAAAAGGAAAGATTTTAACAAAATAAAATCTCTTTTTTAACCATTGTAGATTACTACAAATAAGGAAAGATTTAACAAAATTTTGTTTACAAAACTTCCTTTTCCTTTTCTAGTGGCCAGCCCCTAGCTTGGCCGGCCACCTCTTGGCTTCCAAGCCCATGCTTGGCCGACCCCCTTGCACCAAGCAAGGATGTGGCCGACTCATTACTTGGGTAAGAAGTGGACTTTATGGATACAAGGATTTATAGAGGCTACAACAGAGACCGAGAGGAGAAATTAGTTTTGGTCTCCCGATGAGCTTGAGCTTCCTGTTTTAGCCCCGAACACTCAACTCAAGTTCATCAATAATAATTCATACCACTAAAGAGTTATTACTGAACTACCGCACCAATCCTAAATACATTATGGGCTCCTTCTTATCATGAGTGCATTAATCTCTCTGTGTTTAAAATATCGAATGTCCATTAATTAAATGAGTTATTGACAACTCACTTAATTAATATCTAGCTCCAAGAGTAGTACCACTCAACTTCATTGTCATGCCAGACTAGGTACACCTGCATGGTTTACATGACAATCCTTATGAGCTCCTCAATGGGGCATCATCAACATAGATTACCAGGACACAGTTTCATTCTGTAATCAACAAGACACCATATAAATAATATCATTTTCAACTTATCAGGCCTATTGATTTAACGAACTAAATCTCACCCTTTGATAAATTAAAGAAATAAATATTAAGTATACGTGCTTGTTATTATATCATGATTAAGAGTACGCACTTCCATAATAACAGAGGTCCTGCTCTTTTTTTACAGTCAGTATAAAAAGAACAACCTCAAATGGTCCTACTCAATACACTCAGAGTGTACTAGTGTAATTTTATAGTCAAGATAAACTAATACCAAATTACACTACAATAATTCCAATGGCTTGCCCCATTCCATCTTGGTTGTGAGCTACTACTTATAATTTATAAGGAACTGATAACATGATCTTCTATATAACACCACACACCATGTTATCTACAATATAAATTAAATGGATAACTACATTTAACATAAATGCAGTTGATGCTGTCTGAGAAACTTGACAAAATGGAAAGCTGGGGAGAAAACCTACTGCTGATGAAGAGTAATACCTGACTGAATACTGATCCGAGAAACCCAAAGCGGATCGGGGAGAATAAAGTCACAGAATGCCCTCCTCGTGCGAAGCTTCAATGACGAGAGAGAAATCTAACTGAAGAAAATCGAGATCTGGAACTTCCAAGGCTTCCTGCGCACAAGAGACCAACCAACACTACCGTTAGTGACCTAAGACCGGGGTGGGAATCCCTGGCTAGACCCTCCGACGCTCAAGTCAATGATCTCTCTTGGTGTGGAAAGAGGAAGAAGATGAACAATAGTTGAGAATTAGGGTTTGTGAGTGTGAGTAGTAATGTGAACTTACCTAGCCAACGAAAAGAATTCCCCTTTTTATACCACTTCATATAACCTCCGTAGTCATGAAATGGACCCCGGTTTGTTAGAGTTTGTTATGAGATGACGTAAGCCATATACTTGCTCAAAATAACTTTTAAGGAATCTTCTAGGTACCCCAGATGTACCCTCTTTGTCGTCTAGTACCTGCAGAGAATTCTAGAAGTATTCTTCCCGCCAAATTAGTCAAACTGTTATACAATCATATGAAGCAGATATTTTCATAAGCTATTCATAAATATCCCTAAAATATTTATTCTTGTCTTGTTCTATGAGTTATACTTTACCACCCTTGCCCGGTTGTCCTGTCTTCACTATGTTATGGACAACCCGATATTATACTATGTTTTGTATTGGTCAGGATTGATCCGAGGTTTCGTACAGGTGGATTATTATTTTTATTTAACACAGGTCCTCATCTCCCGATAATATATTATGAATCCCGTACGGTCTTGTATTTGCTCATTCCCGGACGATCATATACATCCACCCGATATTAATCTAAACTCACATGTGTTAACTCAGACAATCCCGCCTGACTTTGGTCTTTCTTTTCTCAAGCGTATTATCTCGGTTGATCTTGGCCCGTACTTCTTAAGGTATTACTTGATCGGGATTGGCCTACCTTTCTCAAGGTATATCCTGGTCGATATTGGACTATACTTCTTAAGGTATTACCCGGTCAGGATTGGCCTACCTTTCTCAAGGTATATCCTAGCCGATATTGGACTGTACTTCTCAAGATATTACCCAGTCGGGATTGGCCTACCTTTCTCAAGGTATATCCCGGCCGATATTAGACTGTACTTATCAAGATATTACCCGGTCGGGATTGGCCTACCTTTGTCAAGGTATATCCCGATCGATATTGGACTGTGCTTCTCAAGATATTACCTGGTCGGGATTAGCCTACCTTTCTCAAGGTATATCCTGACCGATATTGGACTGTACTTATCAAGATATTACCCGGTTGGGATTGGCCTACCTTTCTCAAGGTATATCCCGGCCGATATTGGATTGTACTTATCAACGTATTACCTGGTCGGGATTGGCCTACCTTTCTCAAGGTATATCCCGACTGATATTGGACTATACTTCTCAAGGTATTTCTTGGTAGTATTGGACTATCCCTCTTAAAGTATATCCTGGCCGATATTAGACTATCCTTCTCAAGGTATTACCCGGCCGGGGTGGCCTACCTCTCTCAAGGTTTGTCCCGACCGATATTGATCTATTTTCTTAATTCTGCTATCTTCTTTCACTTTTTCATCAGGGACCTACAAAACCTAACCCATATCACTAGCCTTCCCTTCAAGTCTAGTCGAAGGAGGTGTAGCCGACTGACTAGACACAAGTCTATTTTTGTTTCTTTACCTGTCTTTACCAGTGACTCTGCCCTAGGTGCTGTAGTGGCCTCGTGATCCTCTGATATGGCCATCCCGTGAACTCAAGTACTGTAATACCGTGACTCTTTTGACCCTTTAAATAGGGCTACAACCCTCTCTTCGTTCTCCATTCATCCTGATTCTTTTTCTTCCTTGTTCTCTTCTTCCTACCGAGAATATGGCCTTAGATCCCCCTTTCTGGGGGCAATTCTCGTTGGATAAGGCGAGATCTATATATAAGTTTGCCTAAGTTTTGGATCCAATCAACTCTCTGGTCCGAGAGCTAGAGGCATTTCTGTTGATCATCCAATTTCATGTACTATCAAAAACGGCCTTGGGGAATAAAATTCCTCAAGATCTAGAATCTCAAGCCAAAGGCCCGACTATTCTGCAAACTCGACGGGTTTCAGAGGGGTTAACGCTAGTCATGGAGGTTCCAGTGCCTAGTCCCTGGGCGTCACTACGAAGGCGTAGCCCATGTTACCTGCAGGCTAGGGCTGACCTTCCAGAAGCAGAGCTCAAAGGCTCAAGCAGGAAAGGAACTCTTCAGTCACCTTTCCACCAGGGCATGAATAAATCTGCCCCTCCTTGTTCATGAGACCACTCTGCTTCATAGTTTCCTTCGTCCCGGGCAAAATATTGCCACTCCTGCTGCCCGAGCAAGTTTCCTTCGTGCCAGGCAAAATATTTCCATTTCTGCGCCTTGACAAGCTTGACTCTGGTGGGATTGAAATCTTCTAAGTACTCCGAGAATTTAGATTAATAATCTGTACCGGCATCCCAAAATTTAACATTTTGAGAGGAAAATGTAATATTATGTACTTGATCATGTCTTAAATGTAAAATTGAATGGTTTTTTGTATCAAATTAAGTGACTCTCTTGAATCTTTTTGGTTTATGAGAATAGACAGGCTCTTCAACTTTTTCAAAATACTTAGCCCCCTTTTTTTTTATGAATACTTAATATTCCCTTTCTCAATATGTCACCTGACTGATATTAATTTATCCACCACAAACAAGATTATCTCGATTGATATTAGTTCGTGCTTTATAATAACATTAATTCGAGCCGTGCTTTACGTCTAAATAGCTCTCCTTATTTTTTGTCCTCAACCCGGGTTCTGTCAAACTCAATTCCTCTCCCTTTATTACACCTAGTAAATTGCGTCTTCTTCCTAGAATTTCCTTGATTATGATTGACTTTTCAACGGTAAGAGAATGTTGGAGGCGCACGACAAGGTGTTACCAACCCCAGCGTGATTCGATTTATCGCGTCCAACATAAATGCCCATTTATGATTATCTAACACATGTCTTCTCTCTCTGCCGTGTAACACGGGCATTTGCCCTTTTTCTATAATCTACTGCGTCTATTGAAACAAAAGTGTTTTGATCTGACGATGGTTGTGTGTCTTTTAAACCCTAAACCCTTCATCTTCTTGTCGATTTTGTCCCTTTATTCCTAGCCTTGGCGTTCTTCTTTTGTTGCAGTCTTTGATCAATCCTCGCGCTTACCGCTTTCCGACGATCTCCTTTCTTGACTCCAGTAAGTAACTTGCTGTTCTGCTAACCTTTGCTTCTGTCTATGGCTGAAGAAACGATTGCCCCTTGGTATGTCCAAATTTCATCTTCTTTTGACAAAAATGCTAAGCTTGCTATTCGCAATCAGTATGAAATTCCTAGGGAATATAGTATCTTGATCCCTAAGCCAGACGATCATCCTCATCGTCCTCCCGATAATTGCGTGACTTTTTTCAGGGATCAATTGATAGGGGGTTTGCGGTTTCCCATTCCTCCTTTTCTAATTGATGTGAGTCAGTACTTCGACATTCCCTTGCAACAATTCGCACCTAATGCCTTTCGCTACTTGTGTGGTACTTATATGTTATTCCGCCTGCTAGATATTCCTCCTACTCCCAATTTTTTTTTTTATGTTTTCTTACCCAAAATGTTCCGAGCTCGGCGTTTTCCTTTTCCAATCTCGAACTAAGATGGTCCTTTTCAAGGATATGCCTTCGTCTCTCAAAGCTTGGAAATCTTGCTTCTTCTTTCTAAAGTTTTCTAGACCCATTCCTTGGTCCCATGCTTGGAAATCTTCCTTGCCTCCCTTGCCCGACGTCAAGGAGTTCCACCTTCATCCTACTTTTCCTCTCTATTGCGAGAAACTACTATGTCGCCGCCTTTCTATCCCTAGATGGCTGCGGGTTGATTTTCTATATCTATTTGGTCTAAGCCCTGTCAAGCCTGATACACAAGGCTCTTTAGGTAAAGTTTTGCTTTTTTCCTTATTGATTTTTACTAACTAAAACCCTTCCTCCTATTTTGTGCAGTGGCTGGGTTTTACGCTGCTTTGATTGATGAGGAGTTATGTTTGGAGGAAGCTCAGCTGCGTGCAAAAGAGCAAGAGCTCCTTGCCACACTTAATCAACCTTCCTCAACTGAGGTTTCAGTTCCTGTGGTGGAAGCCTCCAGCTCTCAGGTGGTTCCTGAGGTTCCTGGGGGCCTACCTATGGAAATTCCTGCTGTTTCTTTGCCAGCTACTTCTTCATCAGTAGCCGTTGCTTCTCCAGCAACTACTTCCCTTCCCATTATCGAGCTTACATCCCTCATAAGCTTGGAAAAATCCTTGGCTGTGGTTGCTCCTTGCAAACGTCCCGGCCGTAAACTTAACAGAGCTCCTCCTCCCAAGAGGAGATTGATTCTTTCTGCTAAAGAATTGCTCTCAGAAGATTTGGCTTCTGTTGATCTTCCCTCTGCTGAGCCCACTTTGGCTGACCTTTATCCTTCTCTTGTTTTCTCTTCTTCGCCTTCCTCTAGTACCACTACTCCGGGTAGCACTTCTTTCACTTTTCCTCTGTCTATTCCAGAACCTGGATCTTTACCTTCCTCACCTTCTTCTTATCTGGTTTTTGCTCCCCTTTCTATTCCAACTTCTTCTTTTTCCATGGGCTCTTCTGCCATTCTCGTCCTCCCTATCTTGCTGGGGGGGGTTCTTTTGCTAATGCTTGGGAGGAAATTCATCCTCTCTTTGGGGGAGCTTACCACTCTTGAGACAATCGATCGATTCTCTCACAAGGAAACTCGGGTATGTTTATGAATGTTTATTGATTATTTATCCTTGATTATTCTATTATCCTTTATTATATTTTCAGCGATGGCTAGCAAATATGGGTCTGTCTTGGCTGATGCATAACTTATATAATGAGAACAAGAAATTGAAGCAGCAAGTTGCTGAGATGTCTTCTGCTAAAGTTTTAGAAGAATCCAAGAGACAATATGAATCTCAAATTGAGAGTCTTCAATCGCAATTTAAATCAGCTATGGATCTCAACAAGAAATTAACTTCCACATTAGAGAAACAGACGGCTGAGCTCAACAAGTTAAAATCTGATTATGAGTCTGCATTGGCTGACAAACTCAAGGCTCTGCATCTGAAAGATGATGAAATAGCTTCTTTGAATACTTCTTTGGACACAGCTAAAGCATAGGCATCCACTAAAGATGCTGAGTTGAAGACTTTCCAAACAACTTTGGTCGTTTACAAGGCTGGTGAAGACACCCGCTTCAAGGAGCGGGTTACCATCATAATCAACTCTCCTGACTTCAACAGGCCCATCACTAAGTCTATTTTGGTTGCCTATACTGCTGGGGCTAAGGGAGCGATTAAGCAATTGCGGGAGTAGGGCTTCCTATCTCATGATCCTCCTCTCAATTTTTTGGATCGACGCAGACTCCTTGCTGATAAGCCTGACGATCTATTTCCTCAGTTGACTATAGAATAATCTCTTTACCTGAATCTGGCTCATTATAAAGCTAACTAGAATTTGTTATGACAACCTGGCTTATCGGTGCAAAGTTAAACTTCTTCTTTAATTACTAAATTTGCTCTTTTTTATTCGTGGTGGTAACTCGTTTTCTTTAAGCATGTCGAATGTCGTCTGGCTTGCCACTATAGTAATCTCTTTACTATAGTATCCTCCATTTTGGCTGATCCATTGTAATCGGCCGATTCATACTTGTGCTTATAAAAATCGTCCGGTACTTTGTAGTTAACTGAGTCCTGTCCGATTTAGTGTGGCCTATCATAATGCTATTAATATCATTCGGTTTATTATAACCGGTCGATTTATACTTGTGTCTATGAATACCTTCTGGTGCATTATACTTAACTAAATTTCATCCGATTCATTATGGCGAATGCCGCCTGGCTTGCCATTATAAATCCTTAATCAATATATTATAATATCATCCATCTCGGCCGGTCTATCGTAACCGACCGATTCATACTTATGCTCACAAGTATCGTCCGATACTTTATTTTTAACCGAGTCCCATTCGATATAACATGGTACTTCATGATATAATATTTTCAATATCAATTGGTTTATTATACCCCGTCGATATACCATTAGGCTGGAACATATCGACCGATACCTTAAACTTAACTAAATCTCGTCCGGTCCAGTATGACTGTCCGGGTTTGTTGTTTTAATCAAATAGATAATTTGAAATTATCTTATCAACCTCGTACCCGACTGATTTCCTCCATACTTCTTTGATTCTTTAGGAATCAAGCATATAGCGAGAAAAACTTGGTCACGTTTCTCGAGAAAGATTACCAAACTTAATACCTTTTTCTTAGGATTCATCCTTCTTTTTGAATTCGATTTAATCCTTTGATAACATTACTTTTTTATGGAGGTTACGATTCCCGGTATTTTTCCTTATTGGATTCATACCCCTTCTTTTCATACCCACTCTTATACTTAAGTTCTACACGACCTACCATTGATATTATTATTTTATATACCCCTATGCTTTCGAGGTTTTCCTTTTTCCAGTTCTTCTTCCTCCCTGTTTAAAGGTTTTTGGGTATAAGGCCTTGAGGGAAAGAGAAGGAGGTTTAAGATGCTATCTTCTTCTTTTTGAGTATCCATACCTCTTCCTTTGTTTGCTTCGCTTCTGTTATTCTGCCATGGCCACTTCTTCCCCCGCATGGTTCCTTTCGTGTGTTTCTAACCTTATAGAGCCAGAGGAAGTGGATTTACAAGTGAGCTATATATGGTTTTCCTTCCTATATAGTTCGCCCTACCCCACAGGATAGCCCACACCTTCCTCCTCTGGGGTGTATATCTATCTTTCGGGACCAAGTTTTACAAGGTTTTCGATTCCCTCTTCATCCCTTTTTCTCTGATGTTAGTATCTACTTTAAGATTCCCCTTAATCAATTTATTTCTCAATCTTTTTCTATCCTCATGGGTTTTGTTGGGGTGTCTAAACTGCTAGATTTTCCTCTATCCCCTCGTCTTTTTCACCACTTCTTCATTCCATGCCAAGTAGATATTAGTGTCTTCAAATTTCAGTCTCGCCCTAAGGCTGTTTTGTTCAACCGAATTCCTCCTCAAGGGGAATGACGTCACAAATTTTTCTTTATGCGTCTCCCTTCTTCTCCTCCTTTTCCTATCCACTGGATATATGATCTCCCCCCAGTTCCTAGTACTAACAATCTCCCCAATGATCCCTCTGTCTCTTTCGCTTTATCCAAACTAAAGGGGGCAAAATTCAGCTTACCATCCTTGATTGTGGAGGGCTTGATGTTTCCCTTTGGGATAAGTAACATCGACACTCCCTTAGATATCTCTTTTGATATGTCTAAACATTCTGAACTATGTTTATCAGTTGGCTGCTAATCATCTTCTATAATGATGCCCAATTCTTATATTTCAGCGGATGCTCTTCTACCTGCCTTCATGTACAAGAATCCGGCCATAACCAAGTCTTTTCTGAATGAATTTGGAGAACAATTACTACAAGCTCGTCGAGCCGATTCCACCTCCTCTACTTTGGGTTTATTATCTAAAGAAGAGCAAACAGCGGAAGCTGTCGTTGCTATGGAAGAGGAAGAGGAATAACCTTTTATTACCTTAGTGAAGAAACCTAGGCTTACTGAGGATGTTCCTTTTAGCGACATCTTTGGTACCTTTGTACAAGCCCCCATTGTTCTGGCACCTATTTCTTTTGAGAGAGGTAAGGCACCAATGCCCCCTACCCATATTATCTCCAATCTTTCTCTTAGGATGATGAGACCGGCTCTACTCATCCCCTCCTCTTCTGGACGTTACCCCCTCTGTATCCTCCTAGCCTCTTGCATTGGCCTTGCCTCCTTTGGCTTCTAGACCACGAGCTAAACGAACACCTTACAGGAGATCTTCTCTAAGCCCAGGGCCATCAGCTATTCATGCCTCAACAACTAAATCAACTTTGGTTGCTCTACCATCTTCCACCCCTTCTAGCTCATCCTCTATCATTCCCAGTTTTACTACTCCCCTCATTTCTCTTCCTTCTTCTTCCACACGACCCTCTTCTCCTTCTGCCTCCACACCTTTATTTAGACAAGCTATGGGTCTTCCCTCTCAAATGGGATAAACTTCGGACCCTCCTGGTTACGGTTTTTTACTACTGCAAGGCCCACTATCTGAATCTTGGCTGCATAGCCAAGAATTATTAAAAGGCACTAGTATTTCCAACCGTGCCGACAGTCATAGCCGCCAAGATGTTGCTGTAAGTATTTTTCATTATATATTGTTAACTTCTTATCACTTTCGCTAATTGTATCATTATTTTAGCTCCTTGCCTCAAGTCTTCATCTGGACCAGTTAGTCATTGCCTTGGAAAGGAAAAATGGCAAGTTAAAGGCTCAAGTAGAGGCATTGAAAGCCAATCTTCCTCCTTCTCATATTGAGCTCACTCAATTACGAGAGAAGATAGCCTCGCAGACTCAACAAATAGAGAGTTTAAAGAAGGAACTGCAACATCAGTAGCAACTATTGGCAAACAAAGAGCTTGAGAGGAGAACTTTGGAACTATGAGTGGATTGATTACATTCCAGTCTCCAGGTGGAAAATGCTTTGAAGGACAAAGCCCTCTCATATATTTCTCATAAAAGCATTGTTTTAGAGAAGGCAGAGAGGCTTTACAATGTCTTTCTTTCTGATCAGGCTCAAGAGTCAGCGTCAAGAGATTTTGCTCTGTTAGAAGAGCAAGAATAAAGAAAGGCTCAGGATGATGAAATATCCTCACTTCGAAAGGAGGTAGAGCAGCTTAAATAAGAAAAAGACACCTTCAAAGACCAAGCTGCTAAACTACAGGCTGAATTTCAAAGTTATAAGGAGCACGAGGAAAACCTATGGGAAGAGAGATGCCTAACTTATCTAAGGTCTCTGGCGTTTGTTAACGAATATGTTCGTCGAATCATAGGGGCTTTAAATTATTCTGTGGCAGGGATTCTTCAACAACTGAGAGAGGGTGATTATCTACCTAGGGAACCTCCTTCTCTATTCATAAACCGTCGCAGACTCAACCGAGAACTACCCGAAAATTTGACGAGCCATTTTGAATAAGCATGGTTATGTATTTAAAAAAGACTTGTAATTAGGAGACTTGTAATTAAAAGACTTGTAACTTAAAGACCTGTGATTAAGTAGCTGCAATATTAAAAGAAAATTTGGTACTTACCTATTTTTTCTGGTTTGTATTAGCCTGACATTGCTTCCTTTGAAATGCTCCTGAAAACTAAGCATAAGTACTATCTTGTTCAAGAATTCCTTCCCTATTCCTCGAAATTAGATCTTGTTTTGATAAACTCCTCCATTGGTAATATCTTCATTGACCATATAATTTTGAGCAATAAAATTTCTCATAACCTCCCTGAACTTCAATCAGGTAGGCGTGTATAGGATTTCATTCATACTTCAGAAGGGCATGTAATTTTACGCGACTTTATATGAAGAACTCCACGAAATTTCTGTGCTTTAGTCGAGCATAACTTCCCGAGTAATTTTAGATAAAGAGCCTCCTATGATCGGGACTCCAGATAGGGAATGTAATTTTGAAAGATTATATGTATATCTCTATACAGAATCCCCCCTCGAACCTCAAATCTTGATCTGGAGTGTAATACCAAGTGATATTTATGAAGAAATCCGCATAACTTTGAATTTCCAATAATAATATAATCCCGCTTGAGGAAATCAATTAGCCAACGTTTTTCAACGATGCCCCCCCCCTCTTGATTGGCTTCACATGAAGAATCTTATCATTCTTTGAGTTTCCGATCGGGCGTGTAATCCCGATTGATTTGGGTCCATAAATTATTATGTTGTATCAATCTCGTATGATTTTACTCATAATAGTTTAAAGTCTCTGGTTCCTTTCATGAAGATCCGTCCGAGTTACTTCATTAGTTTTCTCAATCGACTATGCTTTTATGATAGTTTAGAGTCTCCGGTTCCTCTCGTGAAGACCCGCCTGAGTTACTTCATGAGATTTCCCAATCGACTATGCTTTTATGATAGTTTAAAGTCTCTGGTTCCTCCCGTGAAGACCCGTCTGAGTTACTTCATGAGATTTTCCGATCGACTATGTTTTCATGATAGTTTAAAGTCTCCGGTTCCTCCCATGAAGACCCGTCCGAGTTACTTCATGAGATTTCTCGATCGACTATGCTTTTATGATAGTTTAAAGTCTCCGGTTCCTCCCATGAAGACCCGTCCGAGTTACTTCATGAGATTTCCCGATCGACTATGCTTTTATGATAGTTTAAAGTCTCCAGTTCCTCTCGTGAAGACCCGTCCGAGTTACTTCATGAGATTTCCCGATCGACTATGCTTTTATGATAGTTTAAAATCTCCGGTTCCTCCCATGAAGACCCGTCCGAGTTACTTCATGAGATTTCCCGATCAACTATGCTTTTATGATAGTTTAAAGTCCCTGGTTCCTCCCATGAAGACCCGTCCGAGTTACTTCATGAGATTTCCCGATCGACTATGCTTTTATGATAGTTTAAAGTCTCCGATTCCTCCCATGAAGACCCGTCTGAGTTACTTCATGAGATTTCCCGATCGACTATGCTTTTGTGATAGTTTAAAGTCTCCAGTTCCTCCCATGAAGACCCGTCTGAGTTACTTCATGAGATTTCCCGATCGACTATGCTTTTATGATAGTTTAAAGTCTCTAGTTCCTCCCATGAAGACCCGTCCGAGTTACTTCATGAGATTTCCCGATCGACTATGCTTTCATGATAGTTTAAAGTCTCCGGTTCCTCCCATGAAGATCCGTATGAGTTACTTCATGAGATTTCCCGATCGACTATGTTTTATGTAAAACTAAAATGCTTGCACTAACCTTGTGATGGTTTAACATCTTTAAGATTTTCTTAAGGAAGCCTGGTAGGTTCTTCCTTAAAGCACCCAATTGACGGCCGCTTGAACAGATTAAAAATGTTTGCCTAATGATCATTATGTTGTTTGAACCATATTTATTTCTTGGGCGATATTTGGCTTGAATTGTATTCATCGAGTTAAATAAAGTACATAAACTATGAGCATACTTGTCATTTGTTCGCAGGGACACTATTTCAAATAATTTTGATTTGTTCTCTCAGACATATTCTTGAATGATATGAGCTTGTTAAGTTCGGTAGAGCTATAAATGATTTGCACTCCAGGGACGCTCGAGAGTTCTTCCTTTAGTGTCCTGGAGATAATATGAGCATGATGCCAGTTTTTCCACCACCTTGTAAGGTCCTCCCCATTGTGGTGCTAACTTGCTAACATCTCCAACAGACTTAACACGTTTCCATACTAAATCTCCCACTTGGAAAAATCTTGGGATGACTCTTCTGTTATAATTTTGCCTCATTCGTTGTCGATATGATGTGAGACAAGTTACAGCTTTGTTTCCAGTTTCCTCTATCAGATCCAGCTCCATGAGTCGTCGACCAGTGTTATCTTCATCATATAATTGCTTTCTGTCAGATTCTACTCCCACCTCGATAGGAATTACTGCTTCTCCCCCATAAACCAGTTGGAAAGGAGTGATCCCTGTAGCTTCTCGGGGTGTAGTGCGATATGCCCAAAGAACACTGGGTAATTCATCTACCCAACTGCCTCCGACATGATCTAGTTTGGTTTTCAAGCCTCTTATAATTTCTATGTTGGTTACCTCTGCTTGACCATTACTCTATGGATACGCCACAGAGGTGAATGCTTGAATAATACCATAGCTTTTGCACCAATCTAAGATTCTATCTCCTTGGAATTGCCTTCCATTA
The DNA here is from genome assembly GCF_018446385.1 of Zingiber officinale. NCBI lineage: Eukaryota > Viridiplantae > Streptophyta > Magnoliopsida > Zingiberales > Zingiberaceae > Zingiber > Zingiber officinale. Next base: position 27,565,685 of record NC_056006.1, on the reverse strand, counting down.
TCAGAAACTAATTTATGGGGAATACCGAATTTGCATATGATATTTTTCCATAGGAATTTAATAATTTCATCTTCAGTAATCCGAGCAAGTGGTTCTGCTTTTACCCATTTAGAGAAATAATCCACTGCTACTAATAAAAATCTTCTTTGTGCAGTTACCATAGGAAACGGGCCCACTATATCTATGCCCCATTGATCAAAGGGGCAGGAGACTATAGAGGTTCTTAATGATTACGTAGGATGATGTGGAATATTCTGATGTTTCTGACAAGAAATACAAGTTCTTACCAATTTGTTAGCATCTTCCTGTAGAGTAGGCCAGAAATATCCTGCTAGTAAAATTCTGCGAGCTAAGGATCTTCCTCCTATATGATTGCCACATAAGCCTTGATGAACCTCTTGTAGGATAAATTGCATATCTTCTGTGTCAATACATTTAAGCAAAGGTCTGGAGAAAACTCTTTTATATAACTGCTCCCCTATCATAGTATACTGAGCATCCCTTTTCTTAAATAACCTTGCTTGTTCTACATCATTCAGAAGGATGCTCTGCTGCAAATATAATATGATGGGTGCCTTCTAGTCACCTTATATTTCTGCGTTAGCTTGTCTTTCGATGCAAGATATTAACAAGGTTTGCTCCACTAGCCGATCCAGATTCCATGGTGTTATGGCAGAGGCCAATTTAGCTAATTCATCGGCTACTTGATTTTCGGATCAAGGAACTTTTTGTATATTTACTTCTTGAAACTGAGACTTCAATTTATCAAATGCCTCAGCATATAACTTGAGCCTATCATTATTAATTTCAAAGTTACATAATAATTGTTGGGCTGCTAACTGAGAATCAGAATAGATAAGAACCCGAGCTGCTCCTATATGCCAAACGGCTTGTAATCCGACTATCAATGCTTCATATTCTGCCTCATTGTTGGTGGCTCTATAATTCAGCCTGACAGAAAGTTGAAGTCTATCTTCCCTTGGAGATATAAGGAGAACGTCAATTCCACTACCTTGTCTGGTTAAGGATCCATCCACATAAACTTTCCAAATATCTTCTTCTTCAGGGCCTTGAACTTCTATAATAAAATCTGCTAGAGCTTGTGCCTTGATGGCCGAGCGAAGTTGATATTGTATGTCATACTCACTAAGTTTGGTCGTCCACTTGATCAATCGACCCGATGCCTCTGGGTTAAGCAATACCCGCCCAAGAGTACTGTTGGTCAACACAATAATTGTGTGTGCTAAAAAGTATGGGTGCAACCTCCGGGCAGTCAACACTAATGCATAAGCCAACTTTTCGAGTGTAGTATATCTACACTCAGCTCCTTTTAATAAATGGATAGAAAAATACACAGGGTGTTGCTCTTTCCCTTCCTGTCTAACTAACACAGAGCCTACAACATTTTCATTGGACGAGAGATATACCCATAAGGTATCTCCTACTACAGGCTTAGCCAATACAGGAAGGGTGGACAGATAGTCTTTCAATTCTTGAAAAGCTTTGTCACATTCTTCGTCCCATTGAAATTTATTAGCCTTCCGAAGTATCTTGAAGAAATGGAGACTTCGATCGGCCGACCTTGAAATAAATCTAGACAAGGCTATAATCTGGCCGGTGAGTCTTTGAGCTTCCCTCATGTTGCGTGGTGGCTCCATGTTTTGAAGATCTTTGACTTTGCTTGGGTTGGCTTCTATTCCTCGCTCGGACACCATATAGACCAGGAACTTTCCACCCTTTGCTCCGAATAGACATTTGCTTGGGTTTAGCTTGAGCCCATATTACCTCAATGTCTTGCAGGTCTCCTCTACATCCCTACACAGATCAATAGCTTTAAGAGACTTAATTAAGATATCATCGACATATACTTCCATATTTTTTCCAATCTGTTTCTGGAAGACCTTATTCATAAGCCTCTAATAAGTTGCTCCTGTATTTTTTAGTCCAAAGGGCATAACATTATAGCAATAAGTACCTTCAGATGTTATGATTGCCACATAAGCCTTGATGAACCTCTTGTAGGATAAATTACATATCTTCTGTGTCAATACATTTAAGCAAAGGTCTGGAGAAAACTCTTTTATATAACTGCTCCCCTATCATAGTATACTGAGCATCCCTTTTCTTAAATATCCTTGCTTGTTCTACATCATTCAGAAGGATGCTCTGCTGCAAATATAATATGATGGGTGCCTTATAGTCACCTTATATTTCTGCGTTAGCTTGTCTTTCGATGCAAGATATTAACAAGGTCTGCTCCACTAGCCGATCTAGATTCCATGGTGTTATGACAGAGGCCAATTTAGCTAATTCATTGGCTACTTGATTTTCGGATCAAGGAACTTTTTGTATATTTACTTCTTGAAACTGAGACTTCAATTTATCAAATGCCTCAGCATATAACTTGAGCCTATCATTATTAATTTCAAAGTTATATAATAATTGTTGGGCTGCTAACTGAGTATCAGAATAGATAAGAACCCGAGCTGCTCCTATATGCCAAACGGCTTGTAATCCGACTATCAATGCTTCATATTCTGCCTCATTGTTGGTGGCTCTATAGTTCAGCCTGACAGAAAGTTGAAGTCTATCTTCCCTTGGAGATATAAGGAGAACGCCAATTCCACTACCTTGTCTGGTTGAGGATCCATCCACATAAACTTTCCAAATATCTTCTTCTTCAGGGCCTTGAACTTCTATAATAAAATCTGCTAGAGCTTGTGCCTTGATGGCCGAGCGAAGTTGATATTGTATGTCATACTCACTAAGTTTGGTCGTCCACTTGATCAATCGACCCGATGCCTCTGGGTTAAGCAATACCCGCCCAAGAGTACTGTTGGTCAACACAATAATTGTGTGTGCTAAAAAGTATGGGTGCAACCTCCGGGCAGTCAACACTAATGCATAAGCCAACTTTTCGAGTGTAGTATATCTACACTCAGCTCCTTTTAATAAATGGATAGAAAAATACACAGGGTGTTGCTCTTTCCCTTCCTGTCTAACTAACACAGAGCCTACAACATTTTCATTGGACGAGAGATATACCCATAAGGTATCTCCTACTACAGGCTTAGCCAATACAGGAAGGGTGGACAGATAGTCTTTCAATTCTTGAAAAGCTTTGTCACATTCTTCGTCCCATTGAAATTTATTAGCCTTCCGAAGTATCTTGAAGAAATGGAGACTACGATCGGCCGACCTTGAAATAAATCTAGACAAGGTTGTAATCTGGCCGGTGAGTCTTTGAGCTTCCCTCATGTTGCGTGGTGGCTCCATGTTTTGAAGATCTTTGACTTTGCTTGGGTTGGCTTCTATTCCTCGCTCGGACACCATATAGACCAGGAACTTTCCACCCTTTGCTCCAAATAGATATTTGCCTGGGTTTAGCTTGAGCCCATATTACCTCAATGTCTTGCAGGTCTCCTCTACATCCCTGCACAGATCAATAGCTTGAAGAGACTTGATTAAGATATCATCGACATATACTTCCATATTTCTTCCAATCTGTTTCTGGAAGACCTTATTCATAAGCCTCTAATAAGTTGCTCCTGCATTTTTTAGTCCAAAGGGCATAACATTATAGCAATAAGTACCTTCAGATGTTATGAAACTGACCTTCTCTTGGTCCTCCTTAGATAAGGGGACCTGATGATAGCCCTGATAAGAATCCAACATAGAAATGTATTCACACCTAGATGAAGAATCTACTAATTGATCAATCCGGGGCAACGGATAGTAATCTTTCGGGCAAGCTTTGTTGAGATCATGAAAATCAATACATACCCGCCATTTGTTTCCTAGCTTAGAGACCAAGACCACATTAGCTAGCCAGCTAGGGAGTTGTACCTCCTTAATGTAGCCAGTTTCCATGAGTTTAGTCACTTCTTCCTTGATGATTTGATTTTGTTCTGCACTGAAGTTTCTTCTTCTTTGCATGACCGGTCGTGCATCTGGGAAAACATGCAAAGAATGCTCCATTACTGAAGGGGAAACACCCATGACTTCTTTGGGCGTCCATGCAGAGACATCATTGTTTTTCTTCAAGCACTGAACTAACTCGACCTTCAATGTAGGATCAAGATCGGCCGCGACATAAGTAGTAGCTTCAGGTCGACCAGTCTGTATCTGGATTTCTTCCTTTTCTTCATAAACCAGAATAGGTGACTTTTCTTGAATGACATTAACCTCCATTCTTTGGATTTTCCGAGAGGCGCTGGCTTCAGTTCGGATGATCTCTTCATAACATTTACGGGTTGTCTTCTGATCACCCCGCACTTCCTTGATCTGGTCATCAACGGGGAATTTAATTTTTTGACAGAAAGTATAAACGACCGCCCTAAACTCATTTAGGGCCGGCCGACCCAGTATTACGTTGTAAACAGATGGAGCATCCACCACCATAAAGTAAGATCTTCTGGTCCTCATTAGGGGCTCCTCCCACAAAGATATGACCTCATTACCAGTGAATCCATATAAAGGAGTCACCATCTGTTGAAGTTCACTCGGGTCAATCTGCAATTGATCAAAAGCTTTCTTAAAGATAATATTCACAGAGCTACCAGTATCTATGAAGGTACGAGAAATAGCATAATTGGCTATCACAGCCTTAATTATTAATGCATCATCATGGGGTATTTCTATCCCCTCGAGGTCTCTGGGCCCAAAACTGATTTCTGGACCGGCTGCTCTTTCCATGCTTATCCTACAGCATGGATCTCGAGCCTTCGTGCATGTGCTTTTCTGGCCCTATTGGAATCTCCATCAGTGGGCCCACCTACAATCATGTTAATGTTGTCTCAAGCGACATTACTCCTTTTTTCTTCTTGCCGGGCTATCATGGCTTCAGGCTGAGTCTTCTCAGGCACCTGAGTTGTACCAGCCAGACTTGGTAATGCGCCTTGTTGAGGCTCGACCGGGCGATATTCCAGTTTGAGCGGACTTTGTTGTCTAGGGTATTGTTGCCGATAATAGTTTTGCCTTTGATAATGATCCCTGTTAGCTTTCTTATTTTTCAAAACAAAACAGTCCTCTGTATGATGACTGCTGGTCTTATGGTATGTGCACCACCTTCTTGGCTCTTCTTGTTGCGTCTCCACGTGTTATACTGCTTGTGGGCGATATTCTGAATGACGATGAGGTGGATGAACTACTCGAGGTCCTCTCGGTGAAGGGACAGGAGAAGGAGCCTTCTCCTTAACAGGGGTAGGAGAAGAAGTAGTGCCTTCTTTTCTATGGGCAGCCTGAGCTTCTTCAACATTAATGAATTCAGTGGCACGTTCAATTAAGGAGTCAAAATTAGTAGGAGGATTTCTCACTAGATCTTTAAAGAAATCATTATCATTCAGACCTTGAGAAAAAGAACTTATTAATATCTCAGTAGTAGCGTTGGGTGCATCGACAACTACTTGATTTAATCTTTTGATATAAGCTCTAATGGACTCCTTAGATGCTTGTTTAATTGAAATTAGACTTAAGGGAGTCTTATGTGTTGGGTTTTTCGGGCAGCGAAAACTGCTTTTTCGCGTCGCAGAAACCCCGAAAGCCCCGCCACCGGATTCGTGCGAAGAATAAAACTTTGAAAACATTACGAGTACGAGTTTACAAACTCTAGATCTACATTAGATTATGAGTTTTACCCTTGATGCGTGCCTTTCGCGAATCCCGCTCGTCCAATGGTGCCGGATCTCAAGATTGTCAAAGTAGACAACCCTCTAGAAGTATCCACATGAACACAAGAAGGAGATCACCAAACTAAAGTATGCTAGCACCTTAGTAGGGTTCGGCAAGATGAGGAGAGGAAGAGCAAGAAGAGAGAGCTCTAGGAGGAAGAAGAGTTGAATGAATCAATTGAATGAAAATGAATTCCATTCACAATCAAAAGTGGCTGGCCACCTTCATAGAGTGTAACTCCTTTTTCCATTAAATGCGGAGGGTCACATTAAATTGAAAGGGAATTTGTAACCCCCATTAGGTGGCACACACATGTGCTAAACATGATGATGTGGCATATCATCATTGGCCACTTAATGCCAAGTCACAAATGATGTGGCATAAAGTCAGTCAAACTTGACTCTTCATCTTCCTCTCAAGTCAAGTCAAACTTGACTTAATCTCTCTCATGGTTGATCTAATCCAACCATTTAATTCAAGCCAATTTAATATAATGAATCTAATTCATTTAATTAAATTGATTCAATGAGTCATAATCTAAATTAGACTCATTGAACACATGAATCAACTTGAGTCCAACTCAATTAGCCCAATTAGGATTACTCTTAATCCAATTTGATTCATCAAATGAATCTAATCCTCTTGGTTCATCATATGAACCTAATCTCCATCTAATTGTCCTTAGTGTGTGACCCTATAGGTTCTTGTAACGTTGGCAATGCCCCTAAACCCATATAGGAGCATAAGTAATGAGCGGTATCTAGCAACACATCATTACTACCCAAGTTACAAGAATGTTGAGATCCAACATCACCTTGTGACTACTAATTGTGACTCCTCACAATATATGACAAGTGTCCTTCTATCCAAGACATCTAGATTGATCAATGTGAGGCATAGACCGTGTCATCCTCTGACCATTCTAAATCTTGAACTCCAAGTAGACTCACTAGATCAAATGAGCTCAATATCTCATATTGATTCATTTGGGCATAGCCATGCACTTCGTGGTCTCACTCTATCAAGAATATCGATGTCACTCCTGTCATATAGGAGGGATAGATCCCATCTACATCACTCACATCCCTCTGCATAATTCATTGCATACCCAGTAATCGCCTTTATAGTCCACCCAGTTACGGGTGATGTTTGACGAAACCAAAGTACATAACTCCTTATGTAGGGAACCATGGTGACTTCAGGTCTAAGGACTAGTAGTCATACTAATAGCCACATGAGAAAGTATATGACACTCATATAACGATCCATGATACTTTCTCATGGCGGGTCATTCAGTATACATTCTCCAATGCATACCCATGTGCCAACTTGATATCTCTATATCCATGACTTGTGAGATCAAGTCATCGAGTTGACCTACATGCTAGTCTTATTGCATTAACATTGTCCCTGAATGTTAATACTCGACTAGGAATGATTAAGAGTAGTGTTCCCTATATCATCTCACTATCGATTCAACCAATTGATTGATATAGGTAAGAACCTTCTACTCAAGGACGCTATTATACTTAGTTTACTTGGCACCAATACAAGTAAGTATAATAACCAAAACAAATGCCTTTATTTATATAAGAATATGATACAATAAGTCCATAATACAATCATCAAATGATTGGCTCTAGGGCTCTAACTAACAATCTCCCACTAGCACTAGTGCCAATCAGTGTAGGCTCTAAGCCCCAATGACCTAGTGTGACCATCATGCTTCCTTTGTGCCAAAGCCTTGGTCAAGGGATCTGCGATGTTAGCCTCTGTAGGTACTCTGTATATCTTCACATCTCCTCTCTCGATAATCTCTCGAATGAGATGGAAGCGTCGTAGTATGTGTTTGGTCCGCTGGTGTGAGCGAGGTTCCTTCGCCTGTGCTATAGCTCCATTGTTGTCACAATAGAGCTCAATGGGGTCAGCGATGCTAGGAACCACCCCAAGTTCAGTGATGAACTTGCGGATCTAAACTGCCTCCTTTGCTGCCTCTGATGCAGCACTGTACTCGACCTCTGTCGTAGAATCAGCTACTATGTCCTGCTTCGAACTCTTCTAGCTCACAGCACCACCATTTATGCAAAATACGAACCCTGACTGCGATCGATAATCATCATGATCGGTCTGGAAGCTGGCATCACTGTAACCCTTTACAACTAGCTCGTCATCGCCTCCATATATCAAGAAATATTCTTTAGTCCTTCTTAAGTACTTAAGAATATTCTTCACCGCTATCCAGTGACTTTCACCTGGATCTGACTGGTATCTGCTCGTCATGCTCAAAGCATACGAGACATCAGGTTGAGTACATAGCATGGCGTACATGATAGATCCTATGGCTGAGGCATAAGGGATTTGATCCATGCGGTCTCTCTCCTCTCTAGAAGAGGGACCTTGAGTCTTCGAAAGACTCACGCCATGTGACATCGGCAGAAATCCCTTCTTGGAGTTCTGCATGGAAAACCGAAGGAGTACCTTGTCAATATATGTACTCTGACTTAGGCCAAACAATCTCTTAGATCTATCTCTATATATCTGTATCCCTAGAATGCGGGATGCCTCACCTAAGTCCTTCATTGAGAAGCAACTCCCTAGCCAGGTCTTGACAGACTGAAGCAAAGGGATGTCCTTCCCAATAAGTAGTATATCATCCACATACAATATGAGGAAGACAACTATATCCCCTATAACCTTCTTGTAGACACAAGGCTCATCTTCGTTCTTGATGAAACCAAACTGTTTGATTGCATCATCGAATCGAAGATTCCAGCTCTGAGAAGCTTGCTTTAGTCCATAAATGGACCTATGCAGCTTGCATACTCTGCTAGTATATTGTGGATCTACAAAACCCTCAGGTTGTGTCATGTACACATCCTCGAGCAGGTTTCCATTCAGAGATGCAGTTTTGACATCCATCTGTCATATTTCATAGTCATGGTAAGCTGCAATAGCAAGCATGATCCGAATGGACTTAAACATCGCTACTGGAGAAAAGGTTTCATCATAGTCAATACCATGAATCTGCTTGAAACCTTTAGCTACCAAGTGGCCCTTATAGACAAGTCCATCCATGTCAGTCTTTCTCTTAAAGACCCACTTACACCCAATGGGTTTTACCCCTTCAGGTGGATCAACCAAAGTCCATACTTGGTTGGTGTACATGGATTCCATCTCGGATCTCATGGCCTCTAGCCATTTCTCGGAATCTGGTCTCATCACAGCTTCCTGATAGGTGGTGGGCTCATCCTCTATGAGCACAACGTCATCATGGTCAGATAAGAGAAATGAGTATCTCTCAGGCTGATGACGTACCCTATCAGACCTGCGAAGAGGTATGTCTACTTGAACTGGTTGTTGTTCCTCAACTCCTTGTGGAACAACATCATCCACAACACTTTGTGGTTCCAGTTCAACTTCCATCGAGGCTTCAGTGCTATTTGTTCGCATCTTGAACTTCTTCAAGATCGAACGTGCTCCCACTAGTCTTTCTAAAAACAAAATCTCTTTCTAGAAAGACCCCAGTCTTTGCCATAACTACCTTGTGCTGACTAGGAATGTAGAAGTAATATCCCTTAGTTTCCTTGAGATATCCAATAAAGTAGCACTTGTCGGATTTGGATCCTAACTTGTCTGAGACTTGACGTCGAACGTAAGCCTCACAACCCCAAATCCTCATGAAAGACACATGGGCATCTCTCCCAGTCCATATCCTATATGGTGTCTTTATCATGACCTTGGATGGAACTCGGTTGAGTATAAAAGCTTTCGTGTCTAGAGCATAGCTCCAAAGGAATATCGGAAGATCTGTGTGACTCATCATAGATCGTACTATATCTAATAGGGTACGATTCCTCCTTTCAGATACACCATTCCACTGTGGTGTTCCAGGAGGAGTGAGTTGAGATAGAATCCCACACTCAGCTAGGTAGTCACGAAACTCATTGCTAAGGTATTCTCCACTTCGATCTGATCGAAGTATCTTAATACTCTTGCCAAGCTGGTTCTGTACTTCATTCTTGAATTCTTTGAACTTTTCAAAGGATTCAGACTTATGTGTCATCAAGTACACATAACCATATCTACTGAAGTCATCATTAAATGTGATGAAGTACTTATAACCGCCTCTAGTAGCGACATTGAAAGGGCCACATACATCACTATGTATAAGACCTAACAAGTCAGTCGCTCTCTCACTGTGCCCACTAAAGGGAGTCTTGGTCATCTTGCCTAATAGGCATGACTCGCACGTCTCATAAGATTCAAAATCAAATGAGTCCAGCAAACCATCCTTATGGAGCTAGGATAAGCACTTGTCATTTATATGACCTAAGCGACAGTGCGAGAGATAGGTTTGCTTCATGTCATTTGACTTGAACCTCTTGGTATTTATGTTATAGATAGGGCTTTCAAGGTCTAGAATGTAGAGTCCGTTCATCAGAGGTGCACTACAATAGAACATATCTTTTAAATAAATAGAACAACATTTATCCTTAATTATAAAAGAGAAACCTTTCTTGTCCAAACAAGAAACTGAAATTATGTTCTTAGTTAATGCAGGCACATAACAACAATCATCCAACTCTAATACAAGCCAAGAGGGCAGAGATAGAAAATAAGTCTCTACAGCAACAGCAACAACCCGTGCTCCATTACCTACGCGTAGGTCCACCTCGCCCTTCGCCAATGCCCTACTATTTCTCAGCGCCTGCACATTAGTACAAATGTGAGATGCATATCCGGTATCTAATACCCATGATGAAGAAATAGATAGATTGACTTCTATAACATATATACCTGAAGTGGAAGTCTTACTTTGCTTCTTCTTAAGATCTTCCAGGTACACCTTGCAGTTCCTCTTCCAATGCCCGGTCTGACCGCAGTGGAAGCAGGTAACATCCTTGGTGACCCCTCCTTTAGGCTTCAGTGCCTTGCCTTTGCCCTTGGCTTGGGACTTTCCTTTGCCTTTGGGATTGCCCTTGCCCTTGTGTTTCTGAACCATCAGAACAGAGTGGGGCTTTGCCTTCTTAAGTTCTTAACATGTTAAGCAGCTCGGGCAGTGGCTTGTCAATTTCGTTCATATTGTAGTTTAGAATGAACTGACTATAGCTATCCGGTAAGGATTGCAAGATCAGGTCAGTGGCCAGCTCTTGGCCAAGCGGGAATCCCAACCTCTGTAGGTTTTCTATGTACCCATTCATTTTGAGTACATATGGGCCTACGGGAGCCCCATCTGACATCTTGCACTGAAGAGTGCCCTTGAGATCTCAAATCTCTCATGCCTCGCTTGTCCTTGATACAGTTGACGAAGATGTTCAACCATATCGTAAGCGCCCATTAACTCGTGTTGCTTCTGAAGCTCAGAGTTCATGGTCGCGAGCATTAGACAGGACACATCTAATGCATCATCTTGATGCTTCTTGTAAGCATCTTTGTCTGCTCACGTGGCATTGGCAGGAGGAGCCTCCGGAATGGGCTGCTCCAGAATGTACAGTTTACGTTCCTGGGTGAGAACTATTCTCAAGTTCCTGTACCAGTCCAGGAAATTGCTCCATTGAGCTTATCCTTCTCAAGGATAGAACGCAGAGAGAAGGTGTTCATATTCGACGTCATGGTTATCTACAACAAAAAAATGCAGAAAATAAATATCATATTCTTTTAAATCATTTAATTAGGCCTTTAACTAAATGATGCTCCCACTGAATTCTATAATTCATGTGGGACAAGATCCACATCATACTAACCCTTGAGTTAGCTTTGACTAATATGCCCAAGATTTAGTATGATCGGTAGGTAACGATTTACCAATTACATCTCTATGCAACTCTTGTTTATAGGATCATTATCCGCAGTTATATTAAAACTTGAGTTAGCTTTGGCTAATACGCCCAAGAATTAATATAAATGTGATTTATGTCCTATCTTTCCAATCATTGGAAGAATGCCTATAGTTGTACTCGATCCAACCGAGTTAACTAGGAATACTCAATCTAATTGAGTTTGTATTCGCCCATGCGTTGATAAGCGGGACCAAGATTGTCCCTCCGTACCCTACCAAGATAATTTGTGTTGCTCTGCTTTGGTAGATTCAACAACACATGTGATCGAGGTAGTGATAGGTATCACGGCACGGTAGGCATTAGAGTTGACACGATTTAGATCTAATCTAATCATCGATGTGTATCAAATACGCGATAGATCTAATCTAATCGAAAGGGTGCATCTTGTACACGATTTAGGTCTAATCTAATCGTTAGGCACTAATTAACTACTAATCATGCATCACATACACACAAGCAATTAATTAAATTAATTTGTGATTAGTCATGACCCTACTACGATCTTCTCAAGCCAATGAGAAGATCGGATGGTCAACCTAGGGTCAACAGCTTCTCAAGCTCCTTCCCTTGACCACCTTGTGTTGCTCGCGCCCTCCTCATAACTCCGTCTCGAGTGGACCTTCCACGGCGCCAATTTTATACATTACAATTTTGAAACTCGAGTTATATTTGAGTCTAAACTAATTTACAATAAGAATATATAATAGAGAAAGGCACGACGCACAGGTCGCGAATCAAATGTACAACACGCACAACACAAATGACGGTGCGCAGGCCGTAATATGAATTACAACACAAATTCAATCAGATTGGGTATTTTGGGCCATGACTATCACAAATTATACATAATTATAAAATTATATAATTTCCATAATTTTCTGTAATTTTAATACTAATTTTTACGAGTAAAATTTCCCAGCGGTCCCGTTTAGCGGTTTTCAGGCGCAATCGCGGAACAAATCCCCTTGTGGGGCCAGGGGCAGCACCCCTACCCACGATCTAACCATCGCGAGTGTCCCTAAGCAATCCTACAGGGCCTTAGTCCGCTGTCCCAAAACTTTTTGGGGCGAAACCTTGCCGTTTCGGAAAAATCTTCTCGGTAGTCGAAGCCTACAAGTGTATACACACTTGTGCTTCGCTTCTACGAGAAAATTACTCATAAAAACTTAAATTTACAGAAAATCAAAGAAGCTATATTTTTTATAAAAATAAAAATAAACTCGTATAAGTCTTCGCACGTGGCTCTAATACCACTGTTGGATTTTTCGGGTCGCGAAAATCACTTTTTCGCGTCGCGGAAACCCCGAAAGCCCCGCCATCGGATCCGTGCGAAGAATAAAACTTCGAAAACATTACAAGTACGAGTTTACAAACTCTAGATCTATATTAGATTATGAGTTTTACCCTTGATGCGTGCCTTTCGCGAATCCTGCTCGTCCAATGGTGCCGGATCTCAAGATTGTCAAAGTAGACAACCCTCTAGAAGTATCCACACGAACAAAAGAAGGAGATCACCAAACTAAAGTATGCTACCACCTTAGTAGGGTTCGGCAAGATGAGGAGAGGAAGAGCAAGAAGAGAGAGCTCTAGGAGGAAGAAGAGTTGAATGAATCAATTGAATGAAAATGAATTCCATTCACAATCAAAAGTGGTCGGCCACCTTCATGGAGTGTAACTCCTTTTTCCATTAAATGTGGAGGGCCACATTAAATTGAAAGGGAATTTGTAACCCCCATTAAGTGGCACACACATGTGCTAAACATGATGATGTGGCACATCATCATTGTTGGAGCAGCGGGGACCGGCAAGAGGGGGGTGAATTGCCTGCATGTAAAAAATAACCCTCCTCAAAGCTTTTCAACTCTCAAATAAATGCAACTAAAAATAATCAGAGAAGTAGACACACAAATTTAACCTGGTTACAACCAAGAGGGTTGTTAATCCAGGGCAATGAAAGGCTCATTAAGAAACTCCTTCTTTGAAGGCGGAGAAGCCTTTTACACTTTGAGAGCACAGAGGTTGCTTAAACAGAGATTACAAGAGTTGATTTTTCGTATGAAATCGTTGTACTCTAAAGCTGCTCGAGACCCTCTTTATATAGAGGTTCTAGAGCTTATCGGATGACCTGATCTTCGGGATCAGGTTTTGACTCGAGAGGGATCGGTCGACCGATCCCCATGTTCGGTCGACCGAACCTGCTGTACCTGCCCAGTCTTCTGTCCAGGTGCAGTCTCTGAGGATCGAGCTTAGGTTCGGTCGACCGATCGGCCAATGGTCTCTAGCTTAGTTGGCCTGATCAAACTGCTCGACTTGGTCTCTAGATAAACATGGGTTCGGTCGACCGATCAGTAGGTTCGGTCGACCGATCAGCTCCACCAACGGTCAGCTTCTGACGTGGCATTCGACGTGTATGCTGCGGTTGGCTTTGGTTAATGAAGGGTTCGGTCGACCGATCAATAGGTTCGGTCGACTGAACCGTTGACAAGTCAACTCCATTTGACTTGCTCCGGTTCGGCTCCTTGGGTGATTGCGGCCATCCGGAATAGGGCTCACCCGAACCCAGTTCCCGGCCTTCTCCTCGAGTAGGCTTTCGTCCGGCTTCTCGTCCCTCGAACTCCGCACACGTTCTTCTCGCTCCACCGGAGTACTCTTCCGCAGCTCTCTCGTCCTTCGGACGCACCGAGTCGGTCGGCTCCCTTCCCGTGCTGTCCTTCTCGCTAGTTACGTCTTCCGCTCGACTTCCTGTGCTCCTAAGTTCCTGCACACTCAGACACAGGGGTCAGACAAAACGTAGGACCTAACCAACTTGGTTGATCACATCAAAACTACCACGGGGTCCAACAATCTCCCCCTTTTTGATGTGCATCAACCCAAGTTCAAGTTAGGGTTAAAAATAGACCTACGTAATTTTAAGAAAATTACTAAACTCACATGTATAGCATAAATTTATAATTTATAAAATTGCAACACAGTTTAGAGAAGAAACAGATTAAAATTTTAAAAGTTTTCCTAACTCACCCTAAACTTGTACTTATCTTTATTCTCCCCCTTTGATCACATCAAAAATGGGGGCAAACAAGTTACAGAAGTTGAATTAGGTTTAACTAAAAAAAAATTTCTGAGTGTTAAAAAAAATTTTCTAAGTTACGATGAATTTTTAAAGAGTTCCTAAGGATATGTTTTAAAAAAAAAATTTCAAAGCATTGTTTAATTCTAATATTAATGCTTTTATCAGAAGGTTAATTAAACATTTTTATTTCGATATTTCGGCTTCCAGGTCATGGCGAGGCATTAGGCCTTCTTGGTTATTGGAGCAACAACCACTTCCTTAGACAAAGCTTCCATAAAGAAACTCAAAGTTTAATTATCTCACTGTAAGCTTTTAATTTTTGAAAAAATTAATCAAGTACAGATTTTGGAACCCAGTAAAGGTTCCTTCCTACGAGATTCTTTAAAAACATAGGGGCTATATAACTTTTAGTAATTTTCCTAAGTTGACCCTGATGTTGTTTAATGTACCAATTTGATTTTCCATAAATTCTAACTTTTGATTTTGGAAATTTATTTAAGCATGCATCAGTTTTTAATTTTTCAATTTTTCAATTTCTAATTTTAATTTATCATTCTCTGATTTTAGATGATCATACATTTCTAACGGGCATGCTCTTGCTAGGTTCAACCTTAGTTCAACATTCTCTTTTTCTAATTGATCTAACTCTCTAGAAAGAGACTTGATAAATTTAAAAGATTGAGTTGGGGTTAGATTGCGTACCTTACTTACCTGTTCTGGTGACGCTCCCCCTTCACTATTGCTTTCTTCTTCTGATGTTCCTCCCCCTTCATCAATGCTCATTTCTGAGCTAGATGTTTCTTCTAGCTGATGGTTGGCCATCAGTGCTAGTCCCGAGAATTCTTCAACTTCTGACTCTGAGGATGAAGAGTCATCCTATGTCGCCTTCAGATTTTTGTGCTTGAAGGAATCTGGTTTCTTGTACTTGGTCTTTGTCTTCTCCTTTTGCTTGCTCTTCAATTTGGGGCAATCATCCTTGATGTGCCCCTCTTCGTTGCAGTTGTAGCAACGAATCGTTCTTCTTTTTCTTTCATGCCTCTATGATCTAAATTTGTTAGATTTAAAAAATTTATTGAAGTGTCTTACCAGTAGTGCCGCTTCTGATTCGTCGACCGAGGCTTCGGAGTCAGAACTGTTCATTTTTGCCTTTAAGGCAATGTTCTGACTGGTCTTCTCTACTTCATTGAGCTTTGAAACTCGAGATTCGTGAAGTTCAAAAGTGGAAAATAATTGTTCTAAACTACTTACCTCGAGGTCCTTATAGATGTAGTACACATCTACTAAGGAGGCCCACTCTGGAGTTCTGGGGAAGGAATTGAGCGCATACCTGATAGAGTCATGGTTCGTTATCTCTTCTCCAAGATTAGTTAGTTGCGTGATCAACTCTTTGATCCTTGCTTGGAGCTGTGCTACCTTCTCGCTTTGGTTCATCCGGAGGTTCGTCAACTGGTTCCGGAGGATGTCGTGCCCCGCTAGCTTCGCTTCGGAGGTACCTTCATAGAGCTCCAGGAATTTCTCCCAGAGATCTTTCACGGAGCTGTAACTTCCGATCCGATTTACCTCCTGAGGTGGCAGTACACTGAGTAGATGGAACTCAGCCTTTCTGTTAGCGACGAAGTCGGCTTGCTCCTTCTTGCTCCATGTGTTTTCTTCTTTATCTTTCGGCGCTGCAAAACCATATTTCATAGTAATTAAAATATCAAAGTCTATTTTAAAAAATACCTCCATTTTTCGTTTCCATGTAGCGAAATCTCCGTCGAACTTCGGGGGATGAATGTTCACGCTGCCATTGTTCAGATCTTTATGCTTCAGATGGTGGTTAGTCCCTCTGAGGCTGTTGGGCTCTGATACCACTTGTTGGAGCAGCGGAGACCGGCAAAAGGGGGGTGAATTACCTGCAAGTAAAAAATAACCCTCCTCAAAGCTTTTCAACTCTCAAATAAATGCAACTAAAAATAATAAGAGAAATAGACACACAAATTTAACCTGGTTACAACCAAGAGGGTTGTTAATCCAGGGCGATGAAAGGCTCAGTAAGAAACTCCTTCTTTGAAGGCGGAGAAGCCTTTTACACTTTGAGAGCACAGAGGTTGCTTAAACAGAGATTACAAGAGTTGGTTTTTCGTATGAAATCGTTGTACTCTAAAGCTGCTCGAGACCCTCTTTATATAGGGGTTCTAGAGCTTATCGGATGACCTGATCTTCGGGATCAGGTTTTGACTTGAGACGGATCGGTCGACCGAACCTGCTGTACCTGCCCAGTCTTCTGTCCAGGTGCAGTCTCTGAGGATCGAGCTTAGGTTCGGTCGACCGATCCTTTTGTTCGGTCGACCGATCGGCCAACGGTCTCCAACTTAGTTGGCCCGATCAAACTGCTCGACTTGGTCTCTGGATAAACTTGGGTTCGGTCGACCGATCAGTAGGTTCGGTCGACCGATCAGCTCCACCAACGGTCAGCTTCTGACGTGGCATTCGACATGTCTGCTGCGGTTTGCTTTGGTTAATGAAGGGTTCGGTCGACCGATCAATAGGTTCGGTCGACCGAACCGTTGATAAGTCAACTCCAGTTGACTTGCTCCGGTTCGGCTCCTTGGGTGATTGCGGCCATCCGGAATAGGGCTCACTCGAACCCAGTTCCTGGCCTTCTCCTCGAGCAGGCTTCCGTCTGGCTTCTCGTCCCTCGAACGCCGCGTATATTCTTCTCGCTCCACCGGAGTACTCTTCCGTAGCTCTCTCATCCTTCGGACGCACCGAGCCCGTCGGCTCCCTTCCCGAGCCGTCCTTCTCGCTAGCTGCGTCTTCCACTCGACTTCCTGTGCTCCTAAGTTCCTGCACACTCAGACACAGGGGTCAGACAAAACGCAGGACCTAACCAACTTGGTTGATCACATCAAAACTACCACGGGGTCCAACAATCATTGGCCACTTAATGCCAAGTCACAAATGATGTGGCATAAAGTCAAGTCAAACTTGACTCTTCATCTTCCTCTCAAGTCAAGTCAAACTTGACTTAATCTCTTTCATGGTTGATCTAATCCAACCATTTAATTTAAGCCAATTTAATATAATGAATCTAATTCATTTAATTAAATTGATTCAATGAGTCATAATCTAAATTAGACTCATTGAACACATTAATCAACTTGAGTCCAACTCAATTAGCCCAATTAGGATTACTCTTAATCCAATTTGATTCATCAAATGGATCTAATCCTCTTGGTTCATCATATGAACCTAATCTCCATCTAATTGTCCTTAGTGTGTGACCCTATAGGTTCTTGTAACGTTGGCAATGCCCCTAAACCCATTTAGGAGCATAAGTAATGAGCGGTATCTAGCAACACATCATTACTACCCAAGTTACAAGAATGTTGAGATCCAACATCACCTTGTGACTACTAATTGTGACTCCTCACAATATATGACAAGTGTCCTTCTATCCAAGACATCTAGATTGATCAATGTGAGGCATAGACCATGTTATCCTCTGACCAATCTAAATCTTGAACTCCAAGTAGACTCACTAGATCAAATGAATTCAATATCTCATATTGACTCATTTGGGCATGACCATGCACTTCGTGGTCTCATTCTATCAAGAATATCGATGTCGCTCCCGTCATATAGGAAGGATAGATCCCATCTACATCACTCACATCCCTCTGCATAATTCATTACATATCCAGTAATCGCGTTTATAGTCCACCCAGTTACGGGTGACATTTGACGAAACCAAAGTACATAACTCCTTATGTAGGGAACCATGGTGACTTCAGGTCTAAGGACTAGTAGTCATACTAATAGCCACATGAGAAAGTATATGACACTCATATAACGATCCATGATACTTTCTCATGGCGGGTCATTCAGTATACATTCTCCAATGCATACCCATGTGTCAACTTGATATCTCTATATCTATGACTTGTGAGATTAAGTCATCGAGTTGACCTACATGCTAGTCTTATTGCATTAACATTGTCCCTGAATGTTAATACTCGACTAGGAATGATTAAGAGTAGTGTTCCCTATATCATCTCACTATCGATTCAACCAATTGATTGATATAGGTAAGAATCTTCTACTCAAGGATGCTATTATACTTAGTTTATTTGGCACCAATATAAGTAAGTATAATAACCAAAACAAATGTCTTTATTTATATAAGAATATGATACAATAAGTCTATAATACAATCATCAAATGATTGGATCTAGGGCTCTAACTAACATTATGGTACCTCTTGTTGCTAGAGAAATGGTGTAGGAAAACCTTCTTGAAGTCTTTGAACTTTCGGATAGATTTTTTCGGCAACCTCTTAAACCGACGTTGCGCGGCTCCTCCGAGTGTCGTGAAGAACATCCGACACTTCACTCCATTAGAAAATTATTGTAATAGTGCTACATTCTCAAATTTTAACAAGTGATCTTCTGGATCTGTAGTCCCAGTGTACTCGCCAATCTGTAAATTTTGATACCGCTTAGGAAGCGGATCCTCCAATACACTTTGGGAGAACGAAGAAATGATTCTTTCTGGCAAGCTATCACTAGCTATCATCTTAACTTTGCGCTTCTATTTGTCTGGTGCTTCACCAGAGGATTCCTAAAATATAGGCTTTCGTCCTCCCTGTTCCAAAGGAGTTCGAAGGAAGGCTCGAGGACGCCTAGTCGGGGAAGCTGTAGCCGGAGGGAAATATACATGTTCTTCTTCTTCTAGCCCCTTTCCCTTCCGGTCCTCAGTAGTCGAAATCATCGGATTATGAGCTACCGGCAGAGTAGCCCCAGTATGAGCTTGATGTTGTTGTTGTTGTTGTTGCAAAGCTTTCTGTACATGAGTATTAATGAGAAAATCTAGATCTTCGCGACTAATAGTGAGTAGATTTGATTTTCCAGCCTCTTCCATCTTGTAGTCCCAGATTCAGGTGAAGTTCCCACAGATGGAGCCAAATTTGATCCTGTTTGAGAAACTTGACAAAATGGAAAGATGGGGAGAAAACCTACTGCTGATGAAGAGTAATACCTGACTGAATACTGATCCGAGAAACCCAAAGCGGATCGGGGAGAATAAAGTCACAGAATGCCCTCCTTGTGCGAAGCTTCAATGATGAGAGAGAAATCTGACTAAAGAAAACGGAGATCTGGAACTTCCAAGGCTTCCTGCGCACAAGAGACTAACCAACACTACCGTCAGTGACCTAAGACCGGGGTGGGAATCCCTGGTTAGGTCCTCCGACGCTCAAGTCAGTGATATCTCTTGGTGTGGAAAGAGGAAGAAGATGAACAATAGTTGAGAATTAGGGTTTGTGAGTGCGAGTAGTAATGTGAACTTACCTGGCCAATGGAGAGGATTCCCCTTTTTATACCACTTTATATAACCTCTGTAGTCATGAAGTGGACCCTGGTTTGTTAGAGTTTGTTATGAGATGATGTAAGCCATGTACTTGCTCAAAATAACTTTTAAGGAATCTTCTAGGTACCCCAGATGTACCCTCTTTGTCGTCTAGTACCTGTAGAGAATTCTAGAAGCATTCTTCCCGCCAAATTAGTCAACCTGTTATACAATCATATGAACCAGATATTTTCATAAGCTATTCATAAATATCCCTAAAATGTGTATTCTCGTCCTGTTCTGTGAGTTATACTTTACCACCCTTGCCCGGTTGTCCTTTCTTCACTATTTTATGGACAACCCGATATTATACTATGTTTTGTATTGGTCAGGATTGATCCAAGGTTTCGTATAGGTGGATTATTATTTTTATTTAACACAGGTCCTCATCTCCTGATAATATATTATGAATCCTGTACGGTCTTGTATTTGCTCATTCCCGGACGATCATATACATCCACCCGATATTAATCTAAACTCACATGTGTTAACTCAGACAATCCCGCCTGACTTTGGTCTTTCTTTTCTCAAGCGTGTTATCTCGGTTGATTTTGGCCCATATTTCTTAAGGTATTACCCGAACGGGATTGGCCTACCTTTCTTAAGGTATATCCCGGTCGATATTGGACTATACTTCTTAAGGTATTACCCGGTCGAGATTGGCCTACCTTTCTCAAGGTATCTCCCAGCCGATATTGGACTGTACTTCTCAAAATATTACCCGGTCGGGATTGGCCTACCTTTCTCAAGGTATATCCCGACCGATATTGGACTGTACTTCTCATGATATGACCCAGTCGGGATTGGCCTACCTTTCCCAAGGTATATCCCGGCCGATATTGGACTGTACTTATCAAGATATTACCCGATCGGGATTGGCTTACCTTTCTCAAGGTATATCCCGGCCGATATTGGACTATACTTCTCAAGATATTACTCGGTCGGGATTGGCCTACCTTTCTTAAGGTATATCTCGGCCGATATTGGACTGTACTTATCAAGATATTACCCGGTCGGGATTGACCTACCTTTCTCAAGGTATATCCCGGCCGATATTGGACTGTACTTATCAATGGATTACCCGGTCGGGATTGACCTACCTTTCTCAAGGTATATCCCGGTCGATATTGGACTATACTTCTCAAGGTATTTCTCGGCCAGTATTGGACTATCCCTCTTAAGGTATATCCTAGCTGATATTGGACTATCCTTCTCAAGGTATTACCCGACCGGGGTGGCCTACCTCTCTCAAGGTATGTCCTGGCCGATATTGATCTATTTTCTTAATTCTGCTATCTCCTTTCCCTTTTTCATCAGGGACCTACAAAACCTAACCCATATCAGCAGTCATTTGACCAATGTGATTCTTATGTTTATACAAAAAGCTAGGATTTTAGTATACATCCGAACAATCTCCCACTTATACTAAAAGACTATGCTGTCATATATTCTATCATACATCTGATTCTAATCCCCTCAACATGTCCATCAAAAGCTCTCGCTAGAAAGGCCTTAGTGAAATGATCTATCAGGTTATCATCTGATGCAATCTTGGCGATAACAACTTCTCCTTGTTTTATGATGTTTCGTATCGGGTGGTACTTGCACTCAATGTGTTTACTTACCTTATGGGCTCGTGGTTCCTTCGAGTTTGCAATTGCTCCACTGTTGTCACAATCAATTGTGATAATTTTGGGCAAACCAGGAATCACATCTAAGTCCATCAAGATGTTTTTGAGCCATACAGCTTCTTTGGCTGTCTTAGAGGATGCCACATACTCAGCTTCCATGGTGGATTCTGAAAAGCATTTCTGCTTAACACTCCTCCATTGTTATGGCTCCACCTCCTAAAGTAAACATAAAACCCCGAGGTCGACTTACTATTGTCTCATTCAGTCCGAATCCGTGTAACCCACAGGGAGCAAATTATCTGCCTTGTAAACTAGCATATAATCTCTTGTCCTTCTCAGGTACTTTAATATATGTTTTACGTCAGTCTAGTGTCCCGGTCCTGGGTGACTTTGATATCTGCTAACTATGTCCACGGTAAAACAGATATCCAGTCTCGTACATAGGATTGCATACATTAGGCTTCATACAGCCGAAGCATAAGGAACCACCTTCATCTCCTCTATCTCCTTTGATGTTTGAGGAGACATCTTTTTAGATAAGGGTACTTCATGCCGAAAAGGTAAGAAACCTTTCTTGGAGTTTTGTATGCTAAAACGAGCTAGGATAGTATCGATATATGAAGCTTGGGATATGGACAACATTCTTTTCTTGTGATCCCTTATTACTTTGATCCTAAGAATATGTCCACATTCTTCCAAGTTCTTCATATCAAAACACTTGGACAACCATACCCTTACTTTTGACAACATTTTGACATTGTTGCCAATGAGCAAAATATCATCTACGTATAGTACAAGAAATACCACCACGTTTCCGTCACTCTTCTTATATACACAAGACTCATCCAGACACTAAATGAATTCATAAGACTGGATAACTTCATTAAACCGGATGCTCCAAGATCTCAAAACTTGCTTCAGTCCATAAATATGTAACACCCACTAAGCTTTTAAGATAAATATGAGAATGATGAATTTGCCTTAGAAAAATATTAGTAGAATGTTGAACCAAAAAGAAATAAAAAGAAATAAAAATAGGGAGTGGTCAAGGATTGAACCTTGAACCTCTCATGATGTAAATGATAGGATTAATGGGTAATAATCAGTTGGGATAGGAATGATATATTGATAGCAAAGGAGGGAAACTCATGCCTTATCGTCATGTCGGACTAAGTCCACCTGCAGGGTTTAACATGACAATCCTTATGAGCTCCTCTTGGGGACATTATCAACCTAGATCGCTAGGACACAGTTTCCTTCTATAATCAACAACACACACTATAAGTGATATCATTTCCCAACTTATCGTGCTTATTGATTTATCGAACTAAATCTCACCCATTGATAAATTAAAAAAATAAATATCAAATATATGTACTTGTTATTATATTAGGATTAAGAGCACACACTTCCATAATAACTGAGGTCGTTGTTCCTTTATAAAGTTAGTATAAAAGAAACGACCTCTAATGGTCCTACTCAATACACTCTAAGTGTACTAGTGTAATTATATAGTTAAGATAAACTAAAGGCTAATTACACTACGACCTTCCAATAGTTTGTTCCTTCCCATCTTGGTCGTGAGCAACTGTTTATAATTTATAAAGAACTGATAACATGATCTTCTGTATGTGACACCACACACCATGTTATCTACAATATAAATTAATTAAACAACTATATTTATCATAAATGTAGATATTTGTCCAATGTGATTCTTATTTCTAGATAAATATTTATGCCAAAAGCTAGGGTTTTAGTATACATCCTAACAATCTCCCACTTATACTAAAAGACTAAGCTGCCTTATCTGTTGTCATACATCTGATTCAACCTTTCAACACGCCTATCAAAAACTCTTGCCTTAAGAGCCTTAGTGAAAGGATCTTCCAGGTTATCACTTGATGCAATCTAAGCAGCAACAACTTCTCCTCGTTATACGATTTCTCGTATTGGGTAGTACTTGCACTCTATTGTGTTTACTTGCCTTATGGACTCATGGTTTCTTAGAGTTTGCAATTGCACCAATAATCTTTAAACCAGAAATCATATCTAAGTCCATCTTGAGGTTACTGAGTCACTCAGCTTTTATGGCTGCCTCTGAGACTGCCACATACTTAACTTCTATAGTGGAATCTGAAAAGCACCTATACTTAACACTCCTCCATAGTTATGGCTTTACCTCCTAAAGTAAACACAAAACCCCGAGGTTGACTTACTACTGTCCCTATCTGATTAGAAGTCAAAATCCTTGTTACCCACAGGGATCAAATCATCTGCCTTGTAAGCTAGCATATAATCTCTAGTGTCTCTAAGGTACTTCAATATATACTTTACTGCAGACCAATTTCCTTGTCCAGGGTTACTTTGATAATCTGCTAACCATGCCCACGGCAGAACAGATATCCAGTCTTATATACAGCATTGCATACATTAGGCTTCCCACAGCCGAAGCATAAGGAACTGCCTTCATGTACTTTGTCTCCTTTGATATTTTCGGAGACATCTATTTAGATAAAGCTACTCCATGCTGAAAAGGTAAGAAACCTTTCTTGGAGTTTTGCATGCTTAAAACGAGCAAGGATTGTATGAAGTTCGGGATAGGCACAACATTCTTTTCTTGCGATCCCTTATATCTTTGATCCCAAGAATGTATACACATTCTCCTAAGTTCTTCATATTGAATTGTTTAGACAACCATACCCTTACTTCCGACAATACTTTGATATTGTTTCCAACTACCAAAAATGGCATCTACGTATAGTACAAGAAATACCACCACGTTTCCATCACACTTCTTGTATTACACAAGACTTATCAGGTCACTGAATAAATCCATAGGTCTGGATTACTTCATTAGACCAGATATCCAAGACCTTGAAGCTTTGCTTCAGTCCATAGACTGATTTGAGCTTGCACACAAGATGCTCTTTGCGTTTTGCAATAAACCCCACTGGTTGCTTTTATGGATGCTTTCTCCAAGACTTCCTTTAAGGAAAACTGTCTTGACATCCACTCGCCAAATCTCATAATCCATATGAGCAACAATAGATAAAGGAATCCGGATAGACTTTAAGCATGGCTACCAGTAAAAGGTTTCCCCTTTTCAACAAGCCTTGCTTTGAAAGTATGCACCTTCTTGTCTGTCCTTCCTTTTCTATTGTAGACCTAATGGCTTTTATATCTTTTGGTGATTTTTTAAGCTCCCAGACTTTATTAGAATACATATATTCTAATTTTGTATTCATTGCTCTTTGCCAAGATGCTGCATCTTTATCTTGGAGTGCTTCATCATGTGTCCGGGATCAGGCTCATGTTCATTTGGGATCAAGTCCAAAGACTCTCCCAAATCATGAATCTTTTAGGTTGTTTGACAACCCTCGCACTACAATGAGGTACTGTCTATAATTGTTTATCAATTGTGATACGTGTTGCAGTTTCTTGTGATATTTCATCTTGTACAATTGGTAGTAGATTAGACGTGTCCTTTATTATTTTCTTAAGAACAAATTTACTTATGGGCTTGTGGTTCATTATATAGTCCTCTTCTAAAATCGGTCATTGATGCTAACAATGACCTTCTAATTTTTAAGACTATAAACCTACTTTTGTTTATCTAGGATAACTTACAAACAAGTGAACTCCTATCCAACTTATCATTGTCTCTCTTTAACATATGTGCTAGACTACCCGAATCCGAATATGCTTCAAAATAGGTTTACACCTATTCAACAATTTTATATGAGTAGAGAGTTCTGACTTGGAAGGTACTATGTTCACTTTCATTTTCAGAGTATATCCTTAAAACAAATTTGGTAATTTTTTGAATAACTCATCATCTATCTAATTATTCCATAAGAGTCCTATACCTTCTTTCTACTACACCATTATGTTGGGGTGTACCAGGTGCAGTTAGTTGGGATTGAATCCCTACTTTTGATAAGTGACTCCTAAATTGTCCCAAGAGGTACTTGGCACTACGATCTTACCATAGTGACTTGATACTTTTACTTTAACGTTTCTCCGCATCAGCCTTTTACTCTTTGAACTAATCAAAGCACTTAGTCTTGCGGCACATCAAGTAAATGTATCTGTATCTTGAATAGTTGTCTATAAAATAGAAAAAATATTCGATACTATCTCTTGTCTGGATAGTCATAGGATCACACAAATCAGAATGAACCCATTCCAACATATTTTTGGTTCCATGCCCCTTAGACTTAAAATCTTCTTGGTTATTTTTCCTTCCAAGTAAGACTTGCAGGTTGGAAAGATTTCCACTACCAATGAACCCAAGAGTTCATTGGTTATTATCCTTTGAATACTACTCAAGTTAATATAACCTAGCCTTAGATGCCAAAAATATCATTGGTTCATTTCCGAATGTTGCTTTCTCTTGAAGTTAGAAGATGTGTTATTTATTGCATCGTGGGAGTTATTGGATTATAAATTATCAACCAACATACCAGAACAGATAACTTCCCTATTTTTCTTGATAACAACTTTGTTATCAAAATAGACACACTATCTATACTTTAATAGTTTAGAAACCGAAAACTAGTTCTTTCTAAACTTGGTTTGTAAAGACAATTTCTTAAAATCCATATTTTATTCTTATCAAAGGATAAACATCTCCCACTGCAACAGTTGCCACTTTTACAGCAGTGCCTATGTGGACGATGTTTTTATTTTCATTTAGTTGTCGGGTTTCCTGGAACCCTGCAATGAATTGCAGACATGATTAATGGCATCTGTATCTACACTCCAGGTTCTGGTAGATAACACCACTAAACATGTTTCAACTAATGAATTAAATACACATATATTATTCTTAGTTCTAAGAAGACAGTCTACCTTAATGTCCAAGTCATATTTCCAATCATTACAATTGGGACTACTAAGTCTTTTCTATAGTATAACAACTAAGAGATTGACAAACATTTTAAATCCTAAGAATCACAAAAATATTTGGTCAAGATCAACTCCTTAAAATCCCATGAATTTTGTATGCCACGATAGTATGGACGTATACAAAATCAAAGAGAAGATTTTATCCCTTAATTTTATTATCTCGTCAACTTTACTTTATGATGAATAAAATTAATAGTTGATCTGTCTTTGATCAAATATTTGGTCAAAACTTTTGAATTTAAAATAACATTGATTCCTCAAACAATATTATTTAAATTTACCAACACCTCAAACACCGTGAATTTTGCATGCCACGATTGTTGGGTTTTTCGGGCCGCGAAAACCACTTTTTCGCATCGCGGAAACCCCGAATCACCCTAGCCAACGGATCCGTGCGAAGAGTATAGAACAAAAATTTACGAGTACGAGTTTACAACTTAGATCTACTCCTAGATCTACATGAAGAAAGAATATACCCTTGATGCGAAGCCCTTCGTAATCCCGCTTGTCCTCGGTTCGTCGGATCTCGAAAGTGTCAAAGTAGACACTTCTCTATGTGTATCCACACAAGCAAGAGATGGAGAAAAATCTCTAAGGATGTGCTAGCAACCTTAGAGATCAGTAGGGAGGAGAGGGAGAGCAAGAAGAAAACTCAAGAGGAAGAAGAAGATGGAGTTACAACCACTTGAATGAAAAATCAATTTTTCATTCCACCTAAAAGTGGCCAGCCACTTCAAGGCATGTAACCCCCATGGAATATCAAGAGTCAAGTCTCTTGATCTCCTCCATGAGGTGGCATTTGGTCAAGTCAAACTTGACCAAATGAAGAAGCCTTGATGATGTGGCATTGGTCAAGTCAAAGTTAAGTCAAAACTTGACTCTTCATCTTCCTACTTAAGTCAAGTCAAACTTGACCACTTCTCTCCCTTGGTTGATCTAATCTAACCATTGATTCAAGTCAATTTTAATTTAATGAATCTCTATTCATTGAATTAAATTAATTAAATGAGTCTAAGTCCAAATTAGACTCACTTAACACATGAACCAAATTGAGTCCAACTCAATTAGCCTACTTTGGATTACTCTTAATCCAATTTGGTTTATCATATGAACGTACGTAATCATTTAGGTTCATCTAATGAACCTAATCTCCATCTAATTGCCCTTAGTGTGTGACCCTATAGGTTCTTGTAACGTTGGCAATGCCCCTAAACCCATTTAGGAGCATAAGTAATGAGCGGTATCTAGCAACACATCATTACTACCCAAGTTACAAGAATGTTGAGATCCAACATCACCTTGTAACTACTAATTGTGACTACTCACAAAATATGACAAGTGTCCTTCTATCCTAGACATCTAGATTGATCAATATGAGGCATAGACCGTGTCATCCTCTAATCAATCTAAATCTTGAACTCCAAGTAGACTCACTAAATCAAATGAGCTCAATATCTCATAATGACTCATTTGGGCATGGCCATGCACTTCGTGGTCTCACTCTATCAAGAATACTGATGTCGCTCCCATCATATGGGAGGGATAGATCCCATTTACATCACTCACATCCCTCTACATAATTCGTTATATACCCAGTAATCGCCTTTATAGTCCACCCAGTTACGGGTGACGTTTGACGAAACCAAAGTACATAACTCCTTATGTAGGGATCCATGGTGACTTCAGGTCCAAGGACTAGTAGTCATACTAATAGCCACATGAGAAAGTATATGACACTCATATAACGATCCATGATACTTTCTCATGGCGGGTCATTCAGTATACATTCTCCAATGCATACCCATGTGTCAACTTGATATCTCCATATCCATGACTTGTGAGATCAAGTCATCGAGTTGACCTACATGCTAGTCTTATTGCATTAACATTGTCCTTGAATGTTAATACTCGACTAGGAATGATTAAGAGTAGTGTTCCCTATATCATCTCACTATCGATTCAACCAATCGATTGATATAGGTAAGAACCTTCTACTCAAGGACGTTATTATACTTAGTTTATTTGGCACCAATACAAGTAAGTATAATAACCAAAAACCAAATGCCTTTATTTATATAGAATATGATACAACAAGTCCAAAATACAATCATCAAATGATTGGCTCTAGGGCTCTAGCTAACAATCTCCCACTAGCACTAGTGTCAATCAGTGTAGGCTCTAAGCCCCAATGACCTAGTGTGACCATCATGCTTCCTCTGTGCCAAAGCCTTGGTCAAGGGATCTACGATGTTAGCCTCTGTAGGTACTTTGCAAATCTTCACATCTCCTCTCTCGATGATCTCTCGAATGAGATGGAAGCGTCGTAGTATGTGTTTGGTCCGCTGGTGTGACCGAGGTTCCTTCGCCTGTGCTATAGCTCCATTGTTGTCACAATAGAGCTCAATGGGGTCAACAATGCTAGGAACCACCCCAAGTTCAGTGATGAACTTGCGGATCCAAACTGCCTCCTTTACTGCCTCTGATGCAGCAATGTACTCGGCCTCTGTTGTAGAATCAGCTACTGTGTCCTGCTTCGAACTCTTCCAGCTGACAGCACCACCATTAATGTAAAATACGAACCCCGACTGTGATCGATAATCATCCTGATCGGTCTGGAAGCTGGCATCACTGTAACCCTTTACAGCTAGCTCATCATTGCCTCCATATATCAAGAAATATTCTTTAGTCCTTCTTAAGTACTTAAGAATATTCTTGACCGCTATCCAGTGACTTTCACCTGGATCTGACTGGTATTTGCTCGTCATGCTCAAAGCATACTAGACATCAGGTCGAGTACATAACATGGCGTATATGATCGATCCTATGGCTGAGGCATAAGGGATCTGATCCATGCGGTCTCTCTCCTCTCTAGAAGAGGGACCTTGAGTCTTCGAAAGACTTATGCCATGTGACATCGGCAGAAATCCCTTCTTGGAGTTCTGCATGACAAACCGAAGGAGTACCTTGTCAATATATGTACTTTGACTTAGGCCAAGCAATCTCTTAGATCTATCTCTATAGATCTGTATCCCTAGAATGCGGGATGCTTCACCTAAGTACTTCATTGAGAAACAAGTCCCTAGCCAAGTCTTGACAGACTGTAGCATAGGGATGTCCTTCCCTATGAGCAGTATGTCATCCACATACAATATGAGGAAGGCAACTATGTCCCCTACAACTTTCTTGTAGACACAAGGCTCATCTTCGTTCTTGATGAAACCAAACTGTTTGATCGCATCATCGAATCGAAGATTCCATCTTCGAGAAGCTTGCTTTAGTCCATAAATGGACGTATGCAGCTTGCATACTCTGCTAGTATGCTTTGGATCTACAAAACCCTCAGGTTGTGTCATGTACACATCCTCGAGTAGGTTTCCATTCAGAAATGCGGTTTTGACATCCATCTGCCAGATCTCGTAATCGTGGTAAGCTGCAATAGCAAGCATGATCTGAATGGACTTAAACATCGCTACTGGAGAAAAAGTTTCATCATAGTCAATATCATGAATCTGCTTGAAACCTTTAGCTACCAAGCGACCCTTATAGATAAGTCCATCCATGTCAGTCTTTCTCTTAAAGACCCACTTGCACCCAATGGGTTTTACCCCTTCAGGTGGATCGACCAAAGTCCATACTTGGTTGGTGTACATGGATTCCATCTCGGATCTCATGGCCTCTAGCCATTTCTCGGAATCTGGTCTCATCACAACTTCCTGATAGGTGGTAGGCTCATCATCTATGAGCACAATGTCATCATGGTCAGACAAGAGAAATGAGTATCTCTCATGCTGACGACGTACCCTATCAGACCTACGAAGAGGTATGTCTACTTGAACTGGTTGTTGTTCCTCAACTCTTTGTGGAACAACATCATCCACAACACTTTGTGGTTCCAGTTCAATTTCTATCGAAGCATCAGTGCTATTGTTCGCATCTTGAACTTCTTCAAGATCGAACGCGCTCCCACTAGTCTTTTTAGAAACAAAGTCCCTTTCTAGAAAGACCCCAGTCTTTGCCACAACTACCTTGTGCTGACTGGGAATGTAGAAGTAATATCCCTTAGTTTCCTTGGGATCTCCAATAAAGTAGCACTTGTCGGACTTGGGTCCTAACTTATCTGAGACTTGACGTCGAACGTAAGCCTCACAACCCCAAATCCTCATGAAAGACACATGGGCATCTCTCCCAGTCCATATCCTATATGGTGTCTTTATCACGACCTTTGATGGAACTCGGTTGAGTATAAAAGCTGCCGTGTCTAGAGCATAGCCCCAAGGGAATGTCGGAAGATCTGTGTGACTCATCATAGATCGTACCATATCTAATAGGGTACGATTCTCCTTTCGGATACACCATTCCACTGTGGTGTTCCAGGAAGAGTGAGTTGGGATAGGATCCCACACTCTGCTAGATAGTCACGAAACTCATGGCTAAGGTATTCTCCACCTCGATCGGACGAAGTATTTTAATACTCTTGCCTAGCTGGTTCTGTACTTCATTCTTGAATTGTTTGAACATTTCAAAGGATTCAGACTTATGTATCATCAAGTACACATAACCATATCTACTGAAGTCATCATAAATGTGATGAAGTACCTATAACCACCTCTAGCAGCGACATTGAAAGGGCCACATACATCACTATGTATGAGTCCTAACAAATCAGTCGCTCTCTCGCTGTGCCCACTATAGGGAGTATTGGTCATCTTGCCTCATAGGCATGACTCGCATATCTCATATGATTCTAAATCAAATGAGTCCAGTAAACCATCCTTATGGAGCTGGGATAAGCGCTTGTCATTTATATGACCTAAGCGACAGTGTTAGAGGTAGGTTTGGTTCATGTCATTTGACTTGAACCTCTTGGTATTTATGTTATAGATAGGACTCTCAAGGTCTAGAATATAGAGTCCGTTCATCAGAGGTGCACTACAATAGAACATATCGTTTAAATAGACAGAACAACATTTGTTCTTTATTGTAAATGAAAATCCTTTCTTGTCCAAACAAGAAACTGAAATTATGTTCTTAGTCAAGGAAGACATATAACAACAATCATCTAATTCTAGTACAAGCCCAGAGGGTAGAGATAGATAGTAAGTTCCTACAGCAATAGCAGCAACCCGTGCTCCATTGCCTACTCGTAGGTCTACCTCACCCTTCGTCAATGCCCTGCTATTTCTCAGCGCTTGTACATTAGTACAAATGTGAGAAGCACATCCGGTATCTAATACCCACGATGAAGAAATAGAGAGGTTGACTTCTATAACATGTATGCCTGAAGTAGAAATCTTATTTCTCTTCTTCTTAAGGTCTTCCAGGTATTCTTTGGAGTTCCTCTTCCAGTGCCTTGCTTGTCCTTGATATAGGTGACAAAGATGTTCAACCATATCGTAAGGGCCCATTAACTCATGTTGCTTCTGAAGCTCAGAGTTCATGGTCGCGAGCATAAGACAGGACACATCTAATGCATCATCTTGATGCTTCTTGTAAGCATCTCGGTCTGCTCGCGTGGCAGTGGCAGGAGGAGCCTCCGGAATGGGCTGCTCCAGAACGTACAGTTTACGTTCTTGGGTGAAAACTATTCTCAGGTTCCTGTATCAGTCCAGGAAATTTGCTCCGTTGAGCTTGTCCTTCTTAAGGACAGGTCACAGGGAGAAGATGTTCGTATTCAACGTCATGGTAATCTACAACAGAAATAAATGCAGAAATAAGTATCATATTCTTAATCATTTAATTAGGCCTTTAACTAAATGATGCTCCCACTGAATTCTATAATTCATGTGGGACAAGATCCACATCATACTAACCCTTGAGTTAGCTTTGGCTAATACGCCCAAGACTTAGTATGATCAGTAGGTAACGATTACCAATTACATCTCTATACAACTCTTGTTTATAGGATCAAAATTCGCATTTATATTAAAACTCGAGTTAGCTTTGGCTAATACGCCCAAGAGTTAATATAAACGTGATTTTGACCTATCTGCCAACCATTGGATAATGCCTATAGTTAAACTCGATCCAATTGAGTTAACTAGTTACTCAATCTAATTGAGTTGCACTCACCCATGCGTTGATAGGCGGGACCAAGATTGTCCCTCCGTACCCTACCAAGATAGTATGTGTTGCTCTGCTTTGGCAGATTCAACAACAACATACGATCGAGGTAGTGGTAGGTATCACGGCATGGTAGGCATTACGAGTTGACGTGATTTAGATCTAATCTAAACGATGATGCGTATCATATACTCGATAGATCTAATCTAATCGAAGGGTGCATCATGTGCACAACTTAGATCTAATCTAATCGTAAGGCACTAATTAATTACTTAATTAACTAGCATGCATCACATACACACAAAATAATTAATTAAATAATTAATCAAATAATTTTGTGATTATGTCATGGCCCTACTACGATCTTCTCAAGCCAATGAGAAGATCGGATGGTCAACCTAAGGTCAACAGCTTCTCAAGCTCCTTCCTTTGACCACCTCGTGTTGCTCGCGCCCTCCTCATAACTCCGTCTCGAGTGGACCTTCCACCGCTTCAAAATTTACATTACATTTTGAAACTCGAGTTACATTCGAGTCTAAATCTAATTTAAAACAAGAATAAAAGAGAAAGGCACGACGCCCAGGTCGCGAAAAATAAAAATATACAACACGCACATCACATCACGGCACGCAGGCCGTATTATGAATTACAACACGAATTATCCAATCGAATTGGGTCTTTGGGCCATGACTATCACAAAAATAATATATAATTCAAAATTATATATTTCTATAATTTTCTGTAATTTTTCTATAATTTTTATAATTTTTACGAGTACAATTTCCCGGTGGTTCCGTTTAGCGGTTTTCGGGCGTAATCGCGGAACGAATTCTCTTGCGGGGCCAGGGGCAGCGCCCCTACCCGCGATCTAACCATCGCGAGGGTTCCATTGCGATTTAACAGCGCCTTAGCCCGCTGTCCCAAAAAGTTTTGGGGCGAAACTTGGCCGTTTTGGAAAAATCTTCCCGGTAGCGGAAGCCTACAAGCACCGAAACACTTGTGCTTCGCTTCTACGAGAAAATTACCCATAAAAACTATAAAAACCTAAATTTACAGAATATTACAGAACTGAAAGTTTTCATAAAACACAAAATAAACTCGTATTCGTCTTTGCACGTGGCTCTGATACCACTGTTGGGTTTTTCGGGCTGCGAAAACCGCTTTTTCGCGTCGCGGAAACCCCGAATCACCCTAGCCAACGGATCCGTGCGAAGAGTATAGAACAAAAATTTACGAGTACGAGTTTACAACTTAGATCTACTCCTAGATCTACATGAAGAAAGAATATACCCTTGATGCGAAGCCCTTCGCAATCAAGCTTGTCCTCGGTTCGCCGGATCTCGAAAGTGTCAAAGTAGACACTTCTCTATGTGTATCCACACAAGCAAGAGATGGAGAGAAATCTCTAAGGATGTGCTAGAAACCTTAGAGATCAGTAGGGAGGAGAGGGAGAGCAAGAAGAAAACTCAAGAGGAAGAAGAAGATGGAGTTACAACCACTTGAATGAAAAATCAATTTTTCATTCCACCTAAAAGTGGTCGGCCACTTCAAGGCATGTAACCCCCATGGAATATCAAGAGTCAAGTCTCTTGATCTCCTCCATGAGGTGGCATTTGGTCAAGTCAAACTTGACCAAATGAAGAAGCCTTGATGATGTGACATTGGTCAAGTCAAAGTCAAGTCAAAACTTGACTCTTCATCTTCCTACTTAAGTCAAGTCAAACTTGACCACTTCTCTCCCTTGGTTGATCTAATCTAACCATTGGTTCAAGTCAATTTTAATTTAATGAATCTCTATTCATTGAATTAAATTAATTAAATGAGTCTAAGTCCAAATTAGACTCACTTAACACATGAACCAAATTGAGTCCAACTCAATTAGCCTACTTTGGATTACTCTTAATCCAATTTGGTTCATCATATGAACGTAATCATTTAGGTTCATCTAATGAACCTAATCTTCATCTAATTGCCCTTAGTGTGTGACCCTATATGTTCTTGTAACGTTGGCAATGCCCCTAAACCCATTTAGGAGCATAAGTAATGAGCGGTATCTAGCAACACATCATTACTACCCAAGTTACAAGAATGTTGAGATCCAATATCACCTTGTGACTACTAATTGTGACTCCTCACAAAATATGATAAGTGTCCTTCTATCCTAGACATCTAGATTGATCAATATGAGGCATAGACCGTGTCATCCTCTAATCAATCTAAATCTTGAACTCCAAGTAGACTCACTAAATCAAATGAGCTCAATATCTCATAATGACTCATTTGGGCATGGCCATGCACTTCGTGGTCTCACTCTATCAAGAATACTGATGTCGCTCCCGTCATATGGGAGGGATAGATCCCATCTACATCACTCACATCCCTCTACATAATTCGTTATATACCCAGTAATCGCCTTTATAGTCCACCCAGTTACGGGTGACGTTTGACGAAACCAAAGTACATAACTCCTTATGTAGGGATCCATGGTGACTTCAGGTCCAAGGACTAGTAGTCATACTAATAGCCACATGAGAAAGTATATGACACTCATATAACGATCCATGATACTTTCTCATGGCGGGTCATTCAGTATACATTCTCCAATGCATACCCATGTGTCAACTTGATATCTCCATATCCATGACTTGTGAGATCAAGTCATCGAGTTGACCTACATGCTAGTCTTATTGCATTAACATTGTCCTTGAATATTAATATTCGACTAGGAATGATTAAGAGTAGTGTTCCCTATATCATCTCACTATCGATTCAACCAATCGATTGATATAGGTAAGAACCTTCTACTCAAGGACGTTATTATACTTAGTTTATTTGGCACAAATACAAGTAAGTATAATAACCAAAAACCAAATGCCTTTATTTATATAGAATATGATACAACAAGTCCAAAATACAATCATCAAATGATTGACTCTAGGGCTCTAGCTAAGAATACGATAGTGTGGACGTATACAAAATTGAACATTTGTAAGAGGAGGGTTTTACCCATTAATTATCTTGTCAATAAATCTTTATGACAAATAAAATTACCTCAAACACCGTGAATTTTGTATGCCACGATAGTGTGGACGTATACAAAATCAAACATTTGTAAGAGGGGTTTTTAATTTTATTATCTTGTCAACCTATTTATTTGGAAAATTAATAGTTGGTTTTCTTCAGTCACACAAATAATAGCAATGACTCTGATGGAGAGGATACTATTAGACGTGCCTAAATGTATACCATTACTTGACACTAAGTCCATTAATAAGATTGTGCCCCTTCCGATGGAGAAGATCACACGCTCTTAATTAATTTCCTATAGTCATCTAAAATAGAAGTTTGATCTAGTGATCCGCAAACAAACTCATCCCATATGGAGGAAGGCACTCAGAGCCAACGCGCAAGTTTGTTTGCATCACTTACAAACTAGTAATGGAGACCGTGGAATTTATTAAAATAAATCCCTCTCCCACTTAGTTATTTAAAATGAGGAATTTTAAACTATCCTAGTATACATCACATGCATACACACATCACAGTAAATAAAAGCAATAAATATGGAAATTTATTTTCCAACTATTATGGCCTTTTTCCATCACTGTCTTCCGTGTGCTCCAACCCTAGCTGCTGCCATCTTTAGCCACCACCATCGGGTCGAGTCGTCGCATCCATCTTGCTTCTTATTTCGCTGCGCCTCTGGTGCTCCAAAAGTACCACGTCTCTCGAGAATCCAATCCGCGACAAAAATAGAATTTTACATATATCGATCCTATATTCCATAAAGGAATGTACATGTATCCTAAATCGAATAAAAAAAATAAAATTCTAAAACTAATACAGCTCCTGCTGTATTTAACACATACAATCATGCACACACAAAATAATGCCCTTGACATGTCCAAGGGTCCAATCACACACAACATCTATAAGCCATAATAGTTGGAGCCTGCAACCACAAAGTTAGCACATCCTACTATTATCCTGCCTAAATTATGTATGACATGTGCATAACCTAATTTTAAAACCAAACACACAGAGGCAAACCCTTGCTCTAATACCAATTGTTGGTTAGTCCTAAGAAAATCATACCGGTTCCACTGTACAAAAATTTTGTACAAGTGTCGAACCTTTCCTTAAATAACCTATTGTGTTCTTTAGAAGTTAAATTAGGAATCGTAGATGGAACTTAACATCATTGATTCCAAATTTAACTTATCTGTTCTTAATGGTTTATATTTGAATCGCAAGCGGAACTTAACACTATTGATTCAAATCCACCTATGTTATTAATTTCATTAAATATAAATTTCCAAAATTGGATTCCAAGACTGCATGGCGAGGCGCATGACCTTCTTGGATATGGGAGCAACCACCACCGCCTAGATAAAGCCTTTTAAGGAAAGTTAATATTTAATTTCCTTAAATAACTCTAGGTTAACCAAAAAGAACAATCGAATCACAAATTCGAAAAAATAAAATAAAAGAAACACAACTTCGAAACAAATCCGAAAACTCTAGAATCATATACCTCTTGTGTTTGGTATTTCCAAAAATAACTATACAAAAAAAACTAGTATGATGCGGAAAACAATTACTAGTTATACCTGTTAGGACCTTCGGATGCGGCTAGAGAGGGGGGGTGTGAATAGCCGACCTCAAATTATCGTTTCTTCCTACAATTTAGGTTAGCGCAGTGGAAATACAATGTAGAAACGAAAGTGGAGAAGATCAAACCTCAAACACGATGATGTAACGAGGTTCGGAGATGATACTCCTACTCCTCGGCGTGTCCGTAAGGTGGATGAAGCCTATCAATCCGTCGGTGGATGAGACCCCGGAAAACCGGCTAACAACAACTCCTTCTGGGTGGAGAAACCTCGCCACAAACTCTTTTGCAACAGCAATAAAGGAGTACAAGATAGAGCAAGAAAACAAGAAGAATATGAATGTAACAACACTTTTCTTTCCTTCTTGTCGACTGGAGTTCGATGAAGCAACAACTTCACGATGCCAGCAGTAACTGATCAGCAAACCAGCCGAGGGAAGCTCACACGAAGCTTCAGAAACACAGAGCTCAGCAAAGCTCAGATCGCAAGAGTGAGGAACAAGAAGAGCCGTTCCTGTAGAGGCCCTCGACCTCGATATATATCCTGCACCTGTGAAGAAGACAAAGAGCAACACAGAAATCTAGCCGTTGTGTCACAACGGCTAGGCCTGGACCGATCAGGCTCCAACCTGATCGGTCTAGGAGTCTCCTGATCGGTCTATGGACCGATCAGGCCCTAGGCTGATCGATCCCCAGACCGATCAACCAACTCTCACAGAGAGTTGGCTTCGAAGTCTGATCAGTCTGTGGACCGATCAGACTATAGGTGGATCGGTCCACAGACCGATCCCCTCCTATCGCTCTCTGAAGTCCATCGCTTCCTGATCGGTCTACAAACCGATCAGTTAACCCACAGAAACATTCTGTTTGGTTACTGATCGGTCACCAGACCGATCCAGACAATCAGAGTATCACTGGATCGGTCACCAGACCGATCCAATGCCTTAGAGCTTCCCAACCCTAAACCCTAAAGCCTTCCCGGTCTAGAGAACGAGCTACCGAGCCCTCTCTGACATCGTCATGCCAAGATTCCATACTTGGACTTCTCCCGTGCCAAGCTTCCATACTTGGACTTTTCCCGTGCCAAGCTCCCTGCTTGGACTTTTCCGTGCCAAGTCTCCATACTTGGACTTTTCCCGTGCCAAGTCTCCATACCTGGACTTTTCCCGTGCCAAGCTCCCTGCTTGGACTTTTCCGTGCCAAGTCTCCATACTTGGACTTCTCCGTGCCAAGTTTCCATACTTGGACTTTTCCGAATCAGGTCAACTCAAGTCGGGTCAACCAGGTCAACCTTGACCAAAGGTTGCACCCACAATCTCCCAAGTTTGTATTCTTGTCAAACATCAAGATACAACCTTTTCTATTCTCGTCAAACATCAAAATACAACTCGAGTCAGGTCAACCAGGTCAATCTTGACCTAAGGTTGCACCAACAATCTCCCCCTTTTTGATGTTTGACAAAAACCATAATCAAGTTAGGTTAACCCGATAACCTAACTTAGGTTTTCCAATAGTTCTTCTCCCCAAACTCCAATGTTTTTCCTTGAACATTCTCTAGACATTCTCCAAACATTCTCCCCCTTTTTGACACACATCAAAAAGTGAATCAAGGTCAAGAGTTTCTTTCTAATAAAAGTCCCATACCTTTCATTGAAACCCTTAATTTCCCCCTTGACACTAAAATCAACAATCAACTTAGTGATAATCCCATATCACTCATCCTCAGAAATCGAGTAAAAACTCCCCCTAAAAGTCAACTCCCCCTTGACCATTAGGTAAAACTCCCCCTAAAGGTCAACTCCCCCTTGACCATTGCACCAATAATGTCTTGGAGAGTTTCAACCCTTTAGAAATCAAAAATACCAACTTCCAGCTGAAATTTCAGACAATCATCGAAAATCAGCATTTTGGCACGCTCTGATCGGTTACCAGACCGATCAGAACCTCACTGGATCGGTCACCAGACCGATCCATACTTCCCTGGACCGATCAGGATCCCCTCTGATCGGTCCACAAATCTCTATTAGGGATTTCTGATTTTTCTCTCGAAATTCAGAAACCCCTAAAAAATCACAGAAAATTCTAAAAATTGTAAAATTTTGAGGATACATTCCTCATAACATATATTATCATGGAAAAATAGTTTTCTATGAAAATAACTTCCATTTTTAAATCTTGATACAAAGTTCGAAAGACTTTGAAATAGTTCAAGGTTAATCCATGTTTGTATCAACTTGCTCAATGATGAATGCTATCACTAGAAAAGCTTCATCAAGATTTTTCAAATCAATTTTGAAATGATTTTAAACCATTCAATTTAGGATCACAATCTTAGGGCTAAATGTACATAACTTGTACACAAGCTTTCCCTATGATCCTCAATTTCGAATTAGGCTCATTTAGGTACAAGAACTATGCACCTTGATCCTAACTCATAATCCTAATATCTCACACACATCTAAGGTGTATCAAACACATCCAAGTCAATTTTGATGTGAGATATGGGTTTAGGTTATCTTGAGCTAAGTTCTCATGCATTTTCTAAACAACAACTTGATCTCCATATCAAATTGTGTTTTTATCCTTAAATCAAATTAATTGATCATAAATGCAAGAGATGATGACATGGCATAAAATAATATCATAAGTGGAAATATGTGCCAATGTCATGATGTCATGGCATAAAGTATGAAACTTAAATAAGGC
Organism: Zingiber officinale; assembly: GCF_018446385.1. Taxonomy (NCBI): domain Eukaryota; kingdom Viridiplantae; phylum Streptophyta; class Magnoliopsida; order Zingiberales; family Zingiberaceae; genus Zingiber; species Zingiber officinale. Next base: position 27,525,797 of record NC_056006.1, on the reverse strand, counting down.
ATGACATATAACTAACCTAAGCATTATCATGACATTTCAAATGATAGTAAATTAGATATGATGTCATGACATGGCATATGACAAACAATATATGGTAAATAACATATAAAGGTATAGAAAATACCTAATTCTAGCTTTAGTTGCCATTTTTGATAATTTTGATCATTTTACCATAAATTCTATATTCCTAAGTGTAATAGACCTAAAATCATATACTAAAGATTTTTAAATCACTATGTGCCAATTAGATTGACCCTAGAAAACTCCTCAAATGTGGTTGGCACATCCTAATCACCTTAGGAATAATTCTTAATTTCATTTTCAAGGCTTGATTACACCTTGAAAATTCCTAAAATGTCACCTTTTGCCATGAGTAGGTTAACTACCTATCCAATCAAGGTTGGCACACCCTAAACCATCTAGCGTGAAGGAATCACTCTCCTAGGAACCCAATACCTATTTGAGCTCATTGGGTTCACTAAGTATTCACTAGGGATGACTTCCCTAGCAACCCTCCTAATGACCCTCCTAGGCTTTAAAGCCTTGGTCATTTGGGACTCATCAAGATCAACTCTAGGGGTGACTCCCCTTGTGACCTTGGTGATGGTCTTCTTAGCCCTATGTCTTGTTCCATAATCGAATGGAACATTATGATAAGCGGGCTTGACCACTTGAGACTTAGGTTTGTGACCCAAACCTCTCATGTCCTTGGGCTTTGGTTTTTGACCCTTAGACCCTAGAGTTGACTTCTCCAAATTCTTAAGAGTCTTTTCTAAGGTGTCAAGTCTTGACCTCAAGACTTGATTTTCCTCCTCTAATACCTCAAGTTTTAATTTGTCATTTTTCTTTGAGGTATTCCTAGGCATATGTCTAGTTGTTTTAGGATTCCTATCTAGGTTTTCCTTAACCTTAGATGAATTAATTCTAGGGTTGGCATTTCTAGTATTATCCTTACCTAGACTAACATGTTTGGCACCTAAGCACATGTATCGATTTCTATGGTTATCATGCTTATCATCATTGGTAATTGCAATAAAGCTACTAGCATGTTTCTTATTAGAATTGCAATAATGTGCCTTAAAGGGTACCTTAGGGTTTGCCTTAGCTCCCCCTATAGATGTGCTTGGTCTTTTTTCCTTGTGAGGTTGCCTCCCCCTCGGACATTGGCTCATATAATGTCCCCTTTGCTTGCATTGGAAGCACACCACGTGCTCCTTGCCCTTACGTATCGGGACTCCGGCTTCCTTGACCTTTGGCGCCGGTGGAGTCTTCCTAATCCTCTTTGGACATTTACTCTTGTAATGCCCATATTCCCTACACTCAAAGCACATTATATGTAATTTATTTGAAATTAAGTTGCTTGAGTTACCTAGGGTTGAGGATGGATATACGCTCTCTTCTTCATCCCTTCCGGAGGTAGAGGCTTCTTCTTGTACCAATCTTGATGAAGAACTCTCCTCCTCTTCTTCCTTAGATGTTGAGTAGCCCTCAACTTCTAATTCCATACCTCCATGATGTGAGCTACTTGGCTCACTTGACTCCTCTTCATGACTTTAATTGGAGCTCTCCTCATGGAACTTAGCCAAGTTGTTCCACAACTCCTTGGCATCGTTGTATCCACCTATCTTACACAAGATATCATTAGGTAATGAAAATTCAAGGATTTTCGTTACCTCATCGTTGATTGTGGATTGGTGGATTTGTTCCTTCGTCCACTTCTTCTTCTCGAGAGGTTCTCCCTTTTTATCCACCGGAGGAGTAAAACCTACTCGTACACAATTCCAATTCACTAGGTTAGTCATAAGAAAATACTTCATTCTTACCTTCCAATACGCGAAGTCATCGCGATCGTAGAAGGGTGGAATCGTGATGTCTTCTCCAAGTAGATCCATTCTCTAGCTTGTGCTCCCCCGGGTGTTAATCAGACGAAGAGCAACCTTGCTCTGATACCACTTGTTAGGACCTTCGGATGCGGCTAGAGAGGGGGGGTGTGAATAGCTGACCTCAAATTATCGTTTCTTCCTACAATTTAGGTTAGCGCAGCGGAAATACAGTGTAGAAACAAAAGTGGAGAAGATCAAACCTCAAACACGATAATGTAACGAGGTTCGGAGATGATACTCCTACTCCTCGGCGTGTCCGTAAGTTGGACGTGTTGATACAGTCTGACCTGGCTGTTGTTTTGATGTTGACACAGATTTAAGTTTGTATCAGATGTTAATTAAACTTGGTTTGATTAATGATCAAGGTTGATCAAGTGGAAGGGAAAAGTCCAAGTTGGAAACTTGGCACGCGAAGTCGGAGAGGGCTCGGTAGCTCGTTCTCCAGACTAGGTCAGAGAGGGCTCGGTAGCTCGTTCTCTGGACCGGACGAAGTCGGAGAGGGCTCGGTAGCTTATTCTCCGGACTAGGTCAGAGAGGGCTCGGTAGCTCGTTCTCTGGACCTGACGAAGTCGGAGAGGGCTCGGTAGCTCGTTCTCCGGACTAGGTCAGAGAGGGCTAGGTAGCTCGTTCTCTGGACCTGACGAAGTCGGAGAGGGCTCGATAGCTCGTTCTCCGGATTAGGTCAGAGAGGGACCTAAGTGGACATTCCATGGTACATTGGATCGGTCGGCAGACCGATCCAGTGATACATAAGATAGTGGATCGGTCGGCAGACCGATCCAGTGAAACTAAGTTTCCATGGATCACTCTGTGCTACACTGAGTGTAATCTGATCGGTCTGGGACCGATCAGGAAACACTCAGTAGCAGACCGATCAGGAGATGGTATTGCGAAGAGAAGAAGGCAGGGATCGGTCATGGAGACTGATCCACCTGCAGCCTGATCGGTCTCCACGAACGATCAGACAAGCTGTGGACCGATCAGGATATGTCCTGATCGGTCCATGGATCGGTCTGGTGACCGATCCACACACACAATCAGTTTTGTTTCTGCGATTCCTCCACTGCATTTGATCTGCCTGATTCATATAACCCTCTGTGCTGTTAGCTTTTGAGTTTGCAGGATCACAGGTATCATTCCAAGCTTAATTTCAAATTAAGTCCATAAGAGGAATACGACAAATGGCCTTTCTGCTGTGATTCGCGGCACATGGTGCATTTGAGGCATCAACGGCTACTGGTGTGATCTGGCTGCGATCCGCTTGACTCCTGGTGATTGGTTCGAGCGCAGAAGACACCAGTGAAGACTGTGATTTCATTGGAGTGAGTTCAGAGAACCAGTAAGGAGGAAGAGGGATTGGCTGCAGCGATGATTCTGTGCAGATTGACCACGATCCGTGACAGCAGAGGACAGGGGCTTAAGAAGCAGTAAAAAGCGAGAGGAGAGAACAAGAAGCAAGTAAGAAAAAGAAAGTTCTGTTGATCGTTGAGGTGTGCTAAGTTCTTGAGCTCTCGGGTGAAAAACTGTTGTTTGTGAGTTCTCTATTTCCACTAATCCTCGCGTGGTTGTAAGCGTTAGTTAATTCTTCTTTGCCACCGAGCTCTGTAAGTCTTGTGCTTTAACATATATCTTCCTTGAGACTTTGTGGAGAGGTTACTCCACCGAGAAGGAGGATCTTGAGCCGGAATTTTTCCGGGGTGCGATCTACCGAAGATCAAGGGGTCGTCCACCTTACGGACACGCCGAGGAGTAGGGGCAAGTTATCCCCGAACCTCGTAAATCCTTGTGTTAGTGTGCTTGTTTCCTCCTTGTTTTAGTTTCCTAATTCCGCTGTGCTAACAAGTTTCTTTGTAGAAATCTTTGTTTAAGTTTTTAAGAGGCTATTCACCCCCCTCTAGCCATCTAAGATCCTAACAGGACGAAGCCTATCAATCCGTCGGTGGATGAGACCCCGGAAAACCGGCTAACAACAACTCCTTCTGGGTGGAGAAACCTCGCCACAAACTCTTTTGCAACAGCAATAAAGGAATACAAGATAGAGCCAGAAAACAAGAAGAATATGAATGTAACAACACTTTACTTGCCTTCTTGTCGACTGGAGTTCGATGAAGCAACAACTTCACGATGCCAGCAGCAACTGATCAGCAAACCAGCCAAGGGAAGCTCACACGAAGCTTCAGAAACACAGAGCTCAGCAAAGCTCAGATCGCAAGAGTGAGGAACAAGAAGAGCCGTTCCTGTAGAGGTCCTCGACCTCGATATATATCCTGCACCTGTGAAGAAGACAAAGAGCAACACAGAAATCTAGCCGTTGTGTCAGGCAGCTGAGCTGAACCGATCGGGCTCAACTGATCGGTCTAGAATCTCTGATCGATGCGTGGACCGATCGAGCCTAAGCTGATCGGTCCCGGGCCGATCAACCAACTCTCACGAGAGTTGGCTTAAATCTGATCGATGCGTGGACCGATCAGACTATAAATGAATCGGTCCACGGATCGATCCCTCCTTTCGCTCTCTGAAGTCCATCGCTACGATCGGTCTGGCCGTCGATTAACCATAGAAACATTACATTTGGTTCTTGATCGGTCACCGGACCGATCAGAATAATCAAGCTTTGGATCGGTCACCAGACCAATCCAATGCCTTAGAGGTTCCAGCCCTAAACCTAAAGCCTTCCGGTCTAGAATACGAGCCGAGCCCTTTCCGACCTAGTCCGGAGAATGAGCTACCGGCCCTCTCCGACTTCCACGTTCGGTCCGGAGCGAGCTACCGGCCCTCTCGGCCTAGTCAGGAGAGCGAGCTCTGAGCCCTCTCCGACGGTCTGAGAAGCGAGCTCCGGCCCTCTCTGACCTAGTTCGGAGAATGATCTACCGAGCCCTCTCCGACTTCGTCCGGTCCAGAGAACGAGCTACCGAGCCCTCTCTGACCTAGTCCGGAGAATGAGCTACCGAGCCCTCTCCGACTTCGTCCGGTCCAGAGAACGAGCTACCGAGCCCTCTCTGACCTAGTCCGGAGAACGAGCTGCCGAGCCCTCTCCGACTTCGTCATGCCAAGCTTCCATACTTGGACTTCTCCCGTGCCAAGCTTCCATACTTGGACTTTTCCCGTGCCAAGCTCCCTGCTTGGACTTTTCCGTGCCAAGTCTCCATACTTGGACTTTTCCTGTGCCAAGTCTCCATACTTGGACTTTTCCCGTGCCAAGCTCCCTACTTGGACTTTTCCGTGCCAAGTCTCCATACTTGGACTTCTCCGTGCCAAGTTTCCATACTTGGACTTTTCCGAATCAGGTCAACTCAAGTCGGGTCAACCAGGTCAACCTTGACCAAAGGTTGCACCCACAATCTCCCAAGTTTGTATTCTTGTCAAACATCAAGATACAACCTTTTCTATTCTCGTCAAACATCAAAATACAACTTGAGTCAGGTCAACTCGAGTCAGGTCAACCAGGTCAATCTTGACCTAAGGTTGCACCAACAATACCTTTCTTTGTAAGCAAAAATAACCTCTTGATCTTCTACTGTATTCCTCTTCTAACCTCGAACGTTGTGTGGGCAACGATCTTCCGAGATGAGAACCACCAAGCACCTTCTTCTTCCTTCTAGGTTTCGGCCACCAAAAGCTCCTCCAAAGATGAAGAGGTTTGGCCACCACCAAGCTCCAAGGGATGCTAAAAATATCGCCTCCTTTTCTCTTCTTCTTCTCCAAGCAAGATCCGGCCACCACAAGGACTCTAAGGAAGAGATGAGGTTCGGCCACAAGATAGAGAAGAGAGAAAGAGGAGGGGCCGGCCACACCAAGGAGGAAAAGAGAGGAAGAAAAATAGAATAGAGGTTGTCACCCATGAAGGCTCCTCTACCTCCTCTTTTATAATCCTTGGTCTTGGCAAATAAGGAAATTTTAATAAAAACTTCCTTAATTCTTTTGTCATGAAAAGGAAAATTTATTTAATTAAAAATCAATTTTCTTTTCATTATTTCAATGGTCGGCCACTTTAAAATCTCCAAGCAAATAGAATTTTAAACACAAATTAAAACTTCCTTATTTGATTCCGTAAATTTTTTAAAAAAATTCTCCAATAATTTTCCCTTCATGGTGGATTATAAAAAAGGAATTATATAAATTAAAATCATTCTTTTAAATATGTGGATAATTTCCAAAAGCAAAGTTATCTTTAAAAATTAAAATCTCCTTTTAATCTACAAATAAGGAAAGATATCAAATCTTTTCTTAATCTCTTGTAGAAACTTATAAAAGAGATATTTAATTTTAAACTCTCTTTTAAATCATGAACATGGTTTAAAAAAGGAAAGTTTTCTTAAAATTAAAATCTACCTTTCAATCTACAAATAAGGAAAGATTTCAAATCCTTTCTTAATCTTTTGTAGAAAGCTATAAATGGAAAGATTTAAATTTCAAACTCTCTTTTAAAACCATGATATCCACATAAGAAATAATTTTAATAAAAAACCTTTTTAATATGATGTGGCCGGCCACCTAAGCTTGGACTCCAAGCAATTGGTCGGCCACCTTAAGGCTCAACCTTTAGGCTTGGCCGGCCCTAAGCTTGAGCTTCAAGCTTGGCTTGGCCGGCCCCTATAGGTTGGGTAAGAAGGTGGGTATAGGTGGGTATAATTCTCTATATACGAGAGGCTATGATAGGGACCGAGAGGAGGAATTGGTTTTGGACTCCCGATGAAATTAAGCTTCCCATGTTCGCCCCGAACACACAACTTAATTTCATCAATAATAATTCATTCCACTAAAGAACTATTATTGAACTACCGCACCAATCCCAAATTACATTTTGGGCTCTTTCTTATTATGAGTGTGTTAGTCTCCCTGTGTTTAAGATATCGAATGTCCACTAATTAAATGAGTTACTGACAACTCACTTAATTAATATCTTAGTCCAAGAGTAGTACCACTCAACTTTATCGTCATGTCGGACTAAGTCCACCTGCAGGGTTTAACATGACAATCCTTATGAGCTCCTCTTGGGGACATTATCAACCTAGATCGCTAGGACACAGTTTCCTTCTATAATCAACAACACACACTATAAGTGATATCATTTCCCAACTTATCGTGCTTATTGATTTATCGAACTAAATCTCACCCATTGATAAATTAAAGAAATAAATATCAAATATATGTACTTGTTATTATATTAGGATTAAGAGCACACACTTCCATAATAACTGAGGTCTTTGTTCCTTTATAAAGTCAGTATAAAAGAAACGACCTCTAATGGTCCTACTTAATACACTCTAAGTGTACTAGTGTAATTATATAGTTAAGATAAACTAAAGCCTAATTACACTACGACCTTCCAATGGTTTGTTCCTTTCCATCTTAGTCGTCAGCAACTGTTTATAATTTATAAAGAACTGATAACATGATCTTCTGTGTGTGACACCACACACCATGTTATCTACAATATAAATTAATTGAACAACTACATTTATCATAAATGTAGATATTTGACCAATATGATTCTTATTTCTAGATAAATGTTTATACCAAAAGCTAGGCTTTTAGTATACATCCTAACAGGAACATCAAGTCCTCCACAATCAAGGAGGGTAAGTTGAATTTAGCCCCCTTCAGTTTGGATAAAGCGAAAGAAACAGAGGGATCATTGAGGAGATTGTTGGTACTAGGAACTAGAGGTAGATCATATATCCATTGGATAGGAAAAGGGGGAGGAGAAGGGAGACGCATATAGAAAAATTTGTGACACCATTCCCCTTGAGGAGGAATTCAGTTGAACAAAATAGCCTTAGGGCGAGAATGAAATTTGAAGACACCAATATCTACTTGGCGTGGAACAAAGAAGTGATGAAAAAGATGAGGGGATAGAGGAAAATCTAGCAGTTTAGACACTCCAACGAAACCCATAAGGATAGAAAAAGACTGAGGGATAAATTGATTAAGGGGAATATTAAAGTTGATACTAACATCAGAAAAAAAAAGGGATGAAGAGGGAATCGAAAACCTTGTAGAACTTGGTCCCGAAAGATGGATATGCACCCAGAGTAGGAAGATGTGGGTTATCCTGTGGGGTAGGACGAACTATATAGGAAGGAAAATCATAGCTCATTTGTAAATCCACCTCCTCTGTTTCTATGAGATCGTAAGCGCATGAAAGGAACCATGCAGGGGAAGAAGTGGCCATGGCGGAACAATAGAAGGAAAGCAAACAAGGGAGGAGGAGAAGAATAAGAACCGGAAAAAGGAGAAACCCGAAAGCATAAGGGTATATAAAATAATAATATCAAAGGTAGTTCATGTAGAATTTAAGTATAAAAGTGGGTATAGAGAAAGAGTATGAATCCAAAAAGGAAGAGTACCCGGAATCATAACCGTCATAAAGAGGTAATGTCATCAAAGGATAAAATCGAATTCAAAAAGAAGGATGGATCCCAAGAAAAAGATGTTAAGTTTGGTAATCTTCCTTGGGAAACGCAACCAAGTTTCTCTCGACATAGGCTTGATTCTTAAGAGAATCAAACAAATATGGGGAAAATCGGTTGGGTACTAGATTGATAAAATAATTTCAGATTATCTATTTGAGTAAAACAATAAACTCGGACAGGCATAATGGACCGAACGAGATTTAGTTAAGTATAAGGCATTAGTCAATATGTTCCCGCATAAGGATATATCGACCAGGTATAGTAAACCAATTGATATCGAAATTAGCACATCAAACGGGACTTGGTTAGGAACTACCGGACGAGACTTGTAAACATAAGTATGAATCGGTTAGTTACGATAGACCGACCGAGATGAATACTATTCTAATATATGGATTTGAGATTTATAAGGGTAAGTTAGGTGACATCCGCCATACTGAACCAGATGAAATTTGGTTAAGTATAATGCATTAGATGATATTCATAAATACAAGTATAAATCGATCGAGTATAATAAACCGATCGATATTAAGAATATTACGATAGGCTGCACTAAATCGAACGGGACTTAATTAACTACAAAATACCAGACAATATTTGTCAACACTAGTATGCATCGACCGGTCATGACAGATCGGTCAAAATGGAAAATATTATAGTATATTGAGTGAAGTTTTATGGTGGCAAGCTAGGCGACACTCAACATACTTAGACAAAATAAACAACCACCACAAAAAGGAACAGATTTAATAATAAAATTAGAAGTTCGACTTCACATAAACCAACTAGTCTGTCTTCACAAATCCTAGTCAACCTTACAATGATTTAAATTCGAGTAAGAAAATCACTCTATCGTTAACTGGGGAAACAGATCGGCAGGCCTGTTATCAAGAAGTTTGCGACGATTCAAGAAGTTGGGAGGAGGATCATGAGATAAGAAATCTTCTTCTCGCAATTGTTTCACCGCTCCTTCAGCTCCAACAGTGAAGGCTGCCAAGATCGACTTTACAATTGGCCTATTGAACTCAATAGAGTTAATCATGATGGTGGCCCTATCCTTGAAGCGATTATCTTCACCAGCCTTATAAACAACCAAAGCCATCTGAGAAGACTTTAGCTCAGCTTCTTTTGTAGAGGTCTCATTTTTAGCTGAATTTAAGGAAGTACTTAAGGAGGTTATTTCATCATCCTTCAGTTGCAAAGCCTTGAGTTTATCAGCTAGTGCAGACTCATAATCAGATTTTAGCTTGTTGGTCTCAATTGTCTGCTTCTCTAGCTTGGAAGTTAATTCCTTATTAAGGTCTGTAGCTGATTTAAATTGCGACTGGAGACTCTCAATTTGAACTTCAAGTTGTTTCTTGGAGGTAGTGGAAAGCGTGGAAGAAGATAACTCAGTAACCTGCTGTTTTAGCTTTTCGTTCTCGGATTTCAGCTTCTTGTTCTCGTTATATAAATTGTGCATTAGCCGAGACAAGCCCATGTTTTCTATCCATCGCTAGAAATGTAATAAAGGGTTATGACATAGTCACTGATGAGTAATAAGTAGATACTAATAAACATACCTGAGTTTCCTTATAGGAGAAACGATCGATTGTTTCAGGAGTAGTAAGTTCTTCAAAAAGAGGACGAATTTTCTCCCAAGCACTAGCAAAGGAACCTCCTAGCAGTATAGGGAGGACAGGAATGGCAGAAGAACCCGCGGAGAAAGAGGAAGTAGGAATAGAAGTGTTGGGTTCTTCGGGCCGCGAAAACCACTTTTTCTCGTCACGGAAACCCTGAGTCACCCAAAGCGATGGATCTCGTGCAAAGATTCATAAACAAAATTATCGAAAAACCTTTTTCTTGTACGAGTTTGTAAAAACTTTAGATCTACACTAAAGTTAAGATCATTACCCTTGTAGCGAAGCCCTTCGCGTTCCCGCTTGTCCAAGATGTCGCCGGATCTCTAGTTGTCAAAGTAGACAACCTCTATATGTATCCACACGGACACAAGTAGAAGGAGATGACCAAAACACAAGGTGTGCTAGCACCAATGGAGTGTTCGGCCAAGGAATGGGAGAAGGAGAAGAGAGAGCACCCAAGGGAGAAGAAGAGTGAATGAAATCAATAAGAGGAAATTCAAACAACCCCTTAGCCATCAAGTGGCCGGCCACTCTAGGAGGTGTAACCCCCACATTAATTCCAATTAATGTGGAGACCATTAAGAGTTGTAACCCCCATGAGGTGGCACTCTAGGATGATGTGGATCAACACTATTGGTCCACATCTTGCCACCTCACTAAATGACATGGCAACAAGTGTAACCTCCTCATTTAATGTGGGTCGGCCACATTAAATGCTATGGAGGCTTGTAACCTCCATGAGGTGGCACACATTGATGATGTGGAGCAATCCTATTGGTCCACATCTTGCCAACTCACTAGTGCTGTGGCAAAAAGTCAAGTCAAACATGACTTTTTCTCTTCCTCTCAAATCAAGTCAAACTTGATCAAATCTCTCTCATGGTTGATCTAATCCAACCATATGATTCAAGCCAACTTAATATAATGAATCTAATTCATTAAATTAAGTTGATTTAATGAGTCATAATCTAAATTAGACTCATTGAATACATGAATCAACTTGAGTCCAACTCAATTAGCCCAATTTGGATTACTCTTAATCTAATATGATTCATCAAATGAATCTAATCCTCTTAGTTCATCATATGAACCAAATCTCCATCTAATTGTCCTTAGTGTGTGACCCTATAGGTTCTTGTAACGTTGGCAATGCCCTAAACCCATTTAGGAGCATAAGTAATGAGCGGTATCTAGCAACACATCATTACTACCCAAGTTACAAGAATGTCGAGATCCGACATCACCTTGTGACTACCAATTGTGACTCCTCACAAAATATGTCATTGTCCTTCTATCCTAGACATCTAGATTGATCAATATGAGGCATAGACCGTGTCATCCTCTAATCAATCTAAATCTTGAACTCCAAGTATACTCACTCGATCAAATGAGCTCAACATCTAATATTAACTCATTTGGGCATGGTCATGCACTTCGTGGTCTAACTCTATCAAGAATATTGATGTCGCTCCCGTCATATGGGAGGGATAGATCCCATCTACATCACTCACATCCCTCTGCATAATTTGTTACATACCCAGTAATCGCCTTTATAGTCCACCCTTTACGGGTGACGTTTGACGAAACCAAAGTACATAACTCCTTATGTAGGGATCCATGGTGACTTCAGGTCTAAGGACTAATAGTCATACTAATAGCCACATGAGAAAGTATATGACACTCATATAACGATCCATAATACTTTCTCATGGCGGGTCATTCAGTATACATTCTCTAATGCATACTCATGTGTCAGCTTGATATCTCTATATCCATGACTTGTGAGATCAAGTCATCGAGCTGACCTACATGCTAGTCTTATTATATTAACATTGTCCCTGAATGTTAATACTCGACTAGGAATGATTTAGAGTAGTGTTCCCTATATCATCTCACTATCGATTCAACCAATCGATTGATATAGGTAGGAACCTTTCTACTCTAGGACGTTCCTATACTTATTTTATCTGGCACTAATACAAATAAGCATAATAACCAAAAACTAAATGCCTTAATATATATACATGAATATGATATACATGAGTCTATACAATCATCAAATGATTGGCTCTAGGGCTCTAACTAACAATCTCCCACTAGCACTAGTGCAAATCAGTATAGGCTCTAAGGCCTAATGACCTAGTGTGACCATCATGCTTCCTATGTGCCAAAGCCTTGGTCAAGGGATCTGCGATGTTAGCCTCTGTAGGTACTCTGCAAATCTTCACATCTCCTCTATCGATAATCTCTCGAATGAAATGGAAACGTTGTAGAATTGCTGTGAACTCTGCCAGCTCATAGCACTACCATTCAAGCAAAACACGAACCTCGACTGTGATCTTTAATCATCTTGATCGGTCTGGAAGCTAGCATCACTGTAACCCTTTACAACTAGCTTATCATTGCCTCCATATATCAAGAAATATTCTTTAGTCCTTCTTAAGTACTTAAGAATATTCTTGACCGCTATCCAGTGACTTTCACCTGGATCTGACTGGTATCTGCTCGTCATGCTCAAAGCATACGAGACGTCAGGTCGAGTACATAGCATGGCGTACATGATCGATCCTATGGCTGAGGCATAAAGGATTTGATCCATGCGGTCTCTCTCCTCTCTAGAAGAGGGACCTTGAGTCTTCGAAAGACTCACGCCATGGGACATCGGCAGAAATCCCTTCTTGGAGTTCTGCATGGCAAACCGAAGGAGTACCTTGTCAATGTATGTACTCTGACTTAGGCCAAGCAATCTCTTAGATCTATCTCTATAGATCTGTATCCCTAGAATGTGGGATGCCTCGCCTAAGTCTTTCATTGAGAAGCAACTCCCTAGCCAGGTCTTGACAGACTGAAGCATAGGGATGTCCTTCCCAATGAGTAGTATGTCATCCACATACAATATGAGGAAGATAACTATGTTTTCTACAACCTTCTTGTAGACACAAGGTTCATCTTCGTTCTTGATGAAACCAAACTGTTTGATTGCATCATTGAATCGAAGATTCCAGCTTCGAGAAGCTTGCTTTAGTCCATAAATGGACCTATGCAGCTTGCATACTCTGCTAGTATGCTGTGGATCTACAAAACCCTCAGGTTGTGTCATGTACACATCCTCGAGTAGGTTTCCATTCAGAAACGCAGTTTTGACATCCATCTGCCATATCTCATAGTCATGGTAGGCTGCAATAGTAAGCATGATCCGAATGGACTTAAACATCGCTACTGGAGAAAAGGTTTCATCATAGTCAATACCATGAATCTGCTTGAAACCTTTAGCTACCAAGCGACCCTTATAGATAAGTCCATCCATGTCAGTCTTTCTCTTAAAGACCCACTTGCACCCTATGGGTTTTACCCCTTCAGGTGGATCAACCAAAGTCCATACTTGGTTGGTGTACATGGATTCCATCTCGGATCTCATGGCTTCTAGCCATTTCTCGGAATCTGGTCTCATCACAGCTTCCTAATAGGTGGTAGGCTCATCCTCTATGAGCACAATGTCATCATGGTCAGACAAGAGAAATGAGTATCTCTCAGGCTGACGACGTACCCTATCAGACCTGCGAAGAGGTATGTCTACATGAACTGGTTGTTGTTCCTCAACTCCTTGTGGAACAACATCATCCACAACACTTTGTGGTTCCAGTTCAATTTCCATCGAAGCATCAGTGCTATTGTTCGCATCTTGAACTTCTTCAAGATCGAACGCGCTCCCACTAGTCTTTCTAGAAACAAAGTCCCTTTCTAGAAAGACCCCAGTCTTTGCCACAACTACCTTGTGCTGACTAAGAATGTAGAAGTAATATCCCTTAGTTTCCTTGGGATATCCAATGAAATAGCACTTGTCAGATTTGGGTCCTAATTTGTCTGAGACTTGACGTCGTACATAAGCCTCACAACCCCAAATCCTTATGAAAGACACCTGGGCATCTCTCCCAGTCCATATCCTATATGGTGTCTTTATCACGGCCTTGGATGGAACTCGGTTGAGAATGAAAGCTGCCGTGTCTAGAGCATATCCCCATAGATATGTCGGAAGATTTGTGTGACTCATCATAGACCGTACCATATCTAATAAGGTACGATTCCTCCTTTCGGACACACCATTCCACTGTGGTGTTCCAGGAGGAGTGAGTTGGGATAGAATCCCACACTCAGCTAAATAGTCACGAAACTCATGGCTTAAGTATTCACCACCTCGATCTGATCGAAGTATTTTAATACTCTTGCCAAGCTGGTTCTGTACTTCATTCTTAAATTCTTTGAACTTTTCAAAGGATTCGGACTTATGTGTCATCAAGTACACATAACCGTATCAGTAAACGTGATGAAGTACCTATAACCGCCTCTAGCAGCGACATTGAAAGGGCCACATACATCACTATGTATGAGTCCTAACAAATCAGTCGCTCTCTCGCTATGCCCACTAAAGGGAGTCTTGGTCATCTTGCCTCGTAGGCATGACTCGCATATCTCATATGATTCAAAATCAAATGAGTCCAGCAAACCATCCTTATGGAGCTGGGATAAGCGCTTGTCATTTATATGACCTAAGCGACAGTGCCAGAGATAGGTGTGGTTCATATCGTTCGATTTGAACCTCTTGGTACTAACGTTATAGATAGGGCTCTCTAGATCTAGAATATAGAGTCCGTTTATCAGAGGTGCACTACAATAGAACATATCGTTTAAATAGACAGAACAACATTTATTCTTTATTATAAACGAGAATCCTTTCTTGTCCAAACAAGAAACTGATATAATGTTCTTAGTCAAGGCAGGCACATAACAACAATCATCTAATTCTAGTACAAGCCCAGAGGGAAGAGATAGATGATAAGTTCCTACAGCAATAGCAGCAACTCGTGCTCCATTGCCTACTCGTAGGTCTATCTCACCCTTCATCAATGCCCTGCTATTCCTCAGCGCTTGTACATTAGTACAAATGTGCGAAGCACATCCGGTATCTAATACCCACGATGAAGAAATAGAGAGGTTGACTTCTATAACATGTATACCTGAAGTAGAAATCTTATTTCTCTTCTTCTTAAGATCTTCCAGGTATTCTTTGGAGTTCCTCTTCCAGTGCCTTGCTTTTCCTTGATATAGGTGACAAAGATGCTCAACCATATCGTAAGGGCCCATTAACTCATGTTGCTTCTGAAGCTTAGAGTTCATGGTCGCGAGCATAAGACAGGACACATCTAATGCGTCATCTTGATGCTTCTTGTAAGCATCTCGGTCTGCTCGCGTGGCAGTGGCAGGAGGAGCCTCCGGAATGGGCTGCTCCAGAACGTACAGTTTACGTTCCTGAGTGAGAACTATTCTCAGGTTCCTGTACCAGTCCAGGAAATTTGCTCCGTTGAGCTTGTCCTTCTTAAGGACAGAACGCAGGGAGAAAGAGTTCGTATTCGACGTCATGGTTATCTACAACATAAAATTTGCAGAAATAAATATCATATTCTTTTAAAATCATTTAATTAGGCCTTTAACTAAATGATGCTCCCACTGAATACTATAATTCTTGTGGGACAAGATCCACATCATACTAACCCTTGAGTTAGCTTTGGCTAATATGCCCAAGGCTTAGTATGATCGGTAGGTAACGATTACCAATTACATCTCTATGCAACTCTTGTTTATAGGATCAAGATCCATATTTATATTAAAACTCGAGTTAGCTTTGGCTAATACGCCCGAGAGTTAATATAAACGTGATTTTGTCCTACCTTTCCAACTATTGGAAGAATGCCTATAGTTGACTCGATCCAACCGAGTAACTAGGAATACTCAATCTAATTGAGTTTGTATTCACCCATGCGTTGATCGGCGGGACCAAGATTGTCCCTCCGTACCCTACCAAGATAATATGTATTGCTCTGCTTTGGCAGATTCAACAATACATGTGATCGAGGTAGTGATAGGTATCACGGCACGGTTAGGCATTTAGAGTTGATTCGATCTAGATCTAATCTAATCGAGAAGGATGCATCTTGTGCATGACTTAGATCTAATCTAATCGCAAGGGTGCATCATGTGCACGACTTAGATCTAATCTAATCGTTAAGGCACTAATTAATTAATTAATTATTAAACATGCATCAAATACATAACAATTAATTAATTAATCTATTTGTGATTTAGTCATGGCCCTACTACGATCTTCTCAAGCCAATGAGAAGATCGAATGGTCAACCTAGGGTCAACAGCTTCTTCAAGCTCCTCCGTTTGACCACCTTGTGTTGCTCGTGCCCGCCTCGGAACTCCGTCTCGTGTGGACCCTCCACCGCTCCAATTTGTACATTACAATTTGAAACTCGAGTTACATTCGAGTCTAAATCTAATTTACAACCAGAATAAGAGAAAGGCACGACGCGCAGGCCGTGGAAAAAATAAAAATACAGCACACACAATCATATGACAGCACGCAGGCCGTATTATGAATTACAACACAAATCCAATCTTATTGGGTATTATGGGCCATGACTATCACAAATTAATATATAATTCAAAATTATATATTTTTCATAATTTTTCTGTAATTTTAAAAATAATTTTTATAATTTTTATGAGTAAAATTTTCCGGCGGTCTTGTTTAGCGGTTTCGGGCGCAATCGCGGAACGGATCCCCTTGCGGGGCCCAGGGGCAGCGCCCCTACCCGCGATCTAACCATGGCGAGGGTTCCTTTGCGATCCAACAGCGCCTAAACCTGCTGTCCCAAAACGATTTGGGTCGAGACATTGCCATTTCGGAAAAATCTTCCCGGCGGGTTCGTTTTTAACGATTTCGGGTGCAATCGCGGAGCAAATTCCCTTGCGGGGTTAGGGGCAATGCCCCTACCCACGATCTAACCATCGTGAGTTGCTCCTTTGTGATCTAATGGCACCCGACCCCGCTGTCCCAAACGGATTTGGGGCAAAACGATGCCGTTTAAAAGAAAAATTCATCCTTCAAGTGCCGAGACACTTGTGCTTCGCTTCTACGGAAAAATTACTCATAAAAACTCTAAAAACTCAATTTTTACAGAAAATCATAGAAGGTATATTTTTCATAAAAATACAAACAAACTCGTACAAGTCTTTGCACGTGGCTCTGATACCATTGTTAGGTTCTTCGGGCCGCGAAAACCGCTTTTTCGTGTCGCGGAAACCCCGAGTCACCCAAAGCCAAGGATCTCGTGCAAAGATTCATAAACAAAATTATCGAAAAACCTTTTTCTTGTACGAGTTTGTAAAAACTTTAGATCTACACTAAAGTTAAGATCATTACCCTTGTAGCGAAGCCCTTCGCATTCCCGCTTGTCCAAGATGTCGCCGGATCTCTAGTTGTCAAAGTAGACAACCTCTATATGTATCCACACGGACACAAGTAGAAGGAGATGACCAAAACACAAGGTGTGCTAGCACCAATGGAGTGTTCGGCCAAGGAATGGGAGAAGGAGAAGAGAGAGCACCCAAGGGAGAAGAAGAGTGAATGAAATCAATAAGAGGAAATTCAAACAACCCCTTAGCCATCAAGTGGCCGGCCACTCTAGGAGGTGTAACCCCCACATTAATTCCAATTAATGTGAAGACAATTAAGAGTTGTAACCCCCATGAGGTGGCACTCTAGGATGATGTGGATCAACACTATTGGTCCACATCTTGCCACCTCACTAAATGACATGGCAACAAGTGTAACCTCCTCATTTAATGTGGGCCGGCCACATTAAATGCTATGGAGGCTTGTAACCTCCATGAGGTGGCACACATTGATGATGTGGAGCAATCCTATTGGTTCACATCTTGCCAACTCACTAGTGATGTGGCAAAAAGTCAAGTCAAACATGACTTTTTCTCTTCCTCTCAAATCAAGTCAAACTTGATCAAATCTCTCTCATGGTTGATCTAATCCAACCATATGATTCAAGCCAACTTAATATAATGAATCTAATTCATTAAATTAAGTTGATTTAATGAGTCATAATCTAAATTAGACTCATTGAATACATGAATCAACTTGGGTCCAACTCAATTAGCCCAATTTGGATTACTGTTAATCTAATATGATTCATCAAATGAATCTAATCCTCTTAGTTCATCATATGAACCAAATCTCCATCTAATTGTCCTTAGTGTGTGACCCTATAGGTTCTTGTAACGTTGACAATGCCCTAAACCCATTTAGGAGCATAAGTAATGAGCGGTATCTAGCAACACATCATTACTACCCAAGTTACAAGAATGTCGAGATCCGACATCACCTTGTGACTACCAATTGTGACTCCTCACAAAATATGTCATTGTCCTTCTATCCTAGACATCTAGATTGATCAATATGAGGCATAGACCGTGTCATCTTCTAATCAATCTAAATCTTGAACTCCAAGTAGACTCACTCGATCAAATGAGCTCAACATCTAATGTTGACTCATTTGGGCATGGCCATGCACTTAGTGGTCTCACTCTATCAAGAATACCGATGTCGCTCCCGTCATATGGGAGGGATAGATTCCATCTACATCACTCACATCCCTCTACATAATTCATTATATACCCAGTAATCGCCTTTATAGTCCACCCAGTTACGGGTGACGTTTGACGAAACCAAAGTACATAACTCCTTATGTAGGGATCCATGGTGACTTCAGGTCTAAGGACTAATAGTCATACTAATAGCCACATGAGAAAGTATATGACACTCATATAACGATCCATGATACTTTCTCATGGCGGGTCATTCAGTATACATTGTCTAATGCATACCCATGTGTCAGCTTGATATCTCTATATCCATGACTTGTGAGATCAAGTCATCGAGCTGACCTACATGCTAGTCTTATTGTATTAACATTGTCCCTGAATGTTAATACTCAACTAGGAATGATTTAGAGTAGTGTTCCCTATATCATCTCACTATCGATTCAACCAATCGATTGATATAGGTAGGAACCTTTCTACTCTAGGACGTTACTATACTTATTTTATCTGGCACTAATACAAATAAGCATAATAACCAAAAACCAAATGCCTTAATATATATACATGAATATGATATACATGAGTTCATACAATCATCAAATGATTGGCTCTAGGGCTCTAACTAACAAGAAGGAGGAGCAAAAACTAAATAAGAAGAAGGTGAGGAGGGTAGAAATCCAGATTCTGGAGTAGACAATGGAAAAGTGAAGGAAACACCACCAGGGGCACTGGTACTGGAAGAAGGTGAGGCAGGAAAGGTGAGAGAAGGGTAAAGTTCAACCAAAGTAGGTTCATCAGAAGGAAGGTCAGCAGGAACAAAACCCTCTGAAACCAGTTCATCGGCGGGAAGGATAAGTCTCCTTTTTGAGGGAGGAGCCCTAGTAAGTATGCGCCCCGGGCGTTTGCCGGGAGCAACTTCAGCTACTGATTTAGCGAAGCTCACAGGAGATGTAAGCTCAATAATAGGAAGGGGAGTGGCGGCTGAAGGAGCAATGACCACTGATGAAGAAATAGGTGGCAAAGAAACAACAGGAGTTTATGCAGGAAGGCCTTCGGGAGCCCTCAGGAACCACCTGAGAGATGGACACTTCAACCAAGGGAATCGGATCTTCAACTGGAGGTGGCGGAGTAATGGTAGCAAGAAGCTCTTGTTCTTTTGCACGAAGTGCATCCTCTTCCAGACGCAGTTCTTCATCGATTAAAGCAGAATAAAAATTGTCCACTACATAGAGAGAAAAAAATGTTTTAGTTAGTAAAAATCAATAAGGAAGAAGTAGGATTTTACCTAAAGAGCCTTATGTATCAGGCTTGACAGGGCTTAGACCAAATAAGTATAGAAGATCGACCCTCAGCTACTTGGGGATAGAAAGTCGGTGACATAATAAATTTTCACAATAAATAGGAAAAGAAGGATGAAGATAAAACTCCCTGACGTCGGGCAAGGGAGATAAAGAGGATCTCCAGGCATGAGACCAAGGAATGAGTCCTGGAAACTTTATAAAGAAGAAACGAGATTTCCAAGCTTTAAGAGACGAGGGCATATCCTCAAAAAGGACCATCTTAGTCCGGGATTGGAAAAGGAAAACACCGGGCTCCGAACACTTTGGGTAAGAAAACATGAAAAAATTTTGGGGAGTAGGAGGAATATCTAACAGACGAAATAGCATGTAGGTGCCACACAGATAACGAAAGGCGTTAGGTGTAAATTGTTGCAAAGGAATATCAAAATACTGACTCACATCAATTAGAAAAGGAGGAATGGGAAACCTTAAACCCCCTATCAATTGATCCTTGAAAAAAGTCATGCAATTAGCGAGGGGACGATGAGGATGATCATCTGATTTCGGGATTAAGATGCTATATTCCCTAGGGATTTCATATTGATGGCGGATAGCAAGCCTAGCATTTTTATCAAAGGAAGAGGAAATTTGGACATACCAAGGAGTAATTGTTTCCTCAGCCATAGATAGAAGTAAAGGTTAGCAGAACAGCAAGTTACTTACTGGAAGCAAGAAAGGAGATCGCCGGAAAGCGGTGAGCGTGAGGTTTGATCAAAGACTGCAGCAAGAAAAGAACGCTGAGCCAAGAAAGAAAGGGACAAAGTTGATAAGAAGACGAAAGGTTTAGGGTTTGAAAAACACACAACCGTCATTAGATCAAAACACTTTTCTTTCAATAGACGTTGAGGATTATAGAAAAGGGGCAAATGCCCGTGTGACGCAGCAGAGAGAGAAGATATGTGTTACGTAATCATAAAGGAGCATTTATGTTGGACGTGACAAATCGAATCATGCTGGGGTTGGTAACACCTCATCATACGCCTCCAACATTTTCTTACCATTGAAAAACTAATCATGATCAAGAAAATTCTGAAGAAAAGGGGGCATAGTTTACTGTGCGCAATAAAGAAGGATGGATTGAGTTTGAAAGAACTCGGATCGAGGACAAAAATTGAAAAATGAGGAGAACCATTTAGGCGCAAAGCGTTGTTTTAGTGTT
Source organism: Zingiber officinale (assembly GCF_018446385.1). Lineage (NCBI taxonomy): Eukaryota > Viridiplantae > Streptophyta > Magnoliopsida > Zingiberales > Zingiberaceae > Zingiber > Zingiber officinale. The sequence goes on along the minus strand of NC_056006.1, from coordinate 27,504,920 downwards.
ATTATAAAGTAGGAGATAATATCGATCGAGGTAATCCTATCTATAATAGATAGGTTAATATCGATTGAGATAGACCTATCTATAATAGGCGAGCTAGTATAGATCGGGATAACGCTTGAAGCTAATATCGATCGAGACAACCTTGTCTGTCGCATACAAGCTAATATTGGTCGGGATAACTTTATCTATAACAGATAGCATAGTATCGACCGGGATACCCTTGTTTGCAATAAACAAGATAATATTGATCGAAATGACAACGTTTATAATATATAAGTCAATATTGTTCGAGGCATTACATCTATTCTTGTGAACTAGAAGGATTCAAGAGAGTCACCCAATTCTATACAAAAGATTGTTCAACTTTACACTTAGAACCTGATCAAATACATAACATTACATTGTCCTCTAAAAAAAAAACCTCAAAAGGTCAACAAAAGTTACAAACACAAGTTCTCAGGATGCGTAGAAAATTTCAATCCCACCAGAGTCAAATTTGCTAGGAAGTAGAAGTGGAAATATTTTACCTGGAACGAAGGAAGCTTGCCCGGGCAACAGAAGTGGCAATATTTTGCCCAGGATGAAGGAAAATATGAAGCAGGGGGATCTCAGGGACAAAGGGGAGGGGACAGATCTATTTAGGCCCTGGTGGAAAGGTGACTGAAGAGTTCCTCCCCTGCTTGAGCCCTAGAGCTCTGCTTCCAAAGTGACCATCCTAGCATGCGGGTAACATGGGCTATGCCCTTGTCGCGACATCCATGGGCTATTGACTTGGTCCTTCATGAGTAGTGGGAATTCCTCTGAAGCTTGTTGGGTCTCCAGAGCAGTTGTGCCTTCGTTTGGAGATTCTAAATCTCGAGAAACGTTGTTTTTTAGGATGGTTTCTCGGACCAGAGAGTTAGCTAAAGAAAAAACTTGAATAAACTCATGTATAGATCTCGCCTTGTCCAACAAGAGTCGCCCTCAAAAAGGGGGATCTAAGGCCATAATCTTGACAGGAAAAAATTAGCGAGGAGGGAAAAGAACTGAGGCAGATGATGAATGAAGAGAGGGTTGTAGCCCTATTTAAAGAATCAAAGGAGCACACGGGATCACTGTACTGAGGTTCACGGGATCACTGTACTCGGGTTCACACGATTGATGTACAAAAAATTCATAAGGTCACTTCAGTACTCGTGGCAGAGTCACGGGTAAAGAAGGAACAAAATCAGACCTATGTCTAGTAAGTCGGCTATACCTCCTTCGACTAGACTTGAGGGGAAGGCTAGTGATATGTGTTAGGTTTAGTAGGTCCCTGGTAAAAAGAAGAAAAGAGATAATGGAATCTAAGGGAGGTAGGCTAATATCGGCCGGGATATACCTCAAAGGAGGTAGGCCAATATCGATCGGGATATACCTCTAGGGAGGTAGGATAATATCGACCGAGATATACCTCAAAGGAGGTAAACCAATATCGACTGAGATATACCTCAAGGGAGGTAGGCCAATATCGGTCGAGATATACCTCAAAGGAGATAGGCCAATATCGATCGGGATATACCTCCAGGGAGGTAGGCCAACATCGGCCGAGATATGGCTCAAAGGAGGTAGGCCAATATCGATCAGGATATACCTCTAGGGAGGTAGGCTAATATCGGCCGAGATATACCTCAAAGGAGGTAAGCCAATATCGACCGAGATATACCTCAAGGGAGGTAGGCCAATATCGGTCGAGATATACCTCAAAGGAGGTAGGTCAATATCGATCGGGATATACCTCCAGGGAGGTAGGCCAATATCGGCCGAGATATACCTCAAAGGAGGTAGGCCAATATCGATCGGGATATATCTCCAGGGAGGCAGGCCAATACCAACCGGGATATACCTCCAGGAAGGAAGGCCAATATCGGCCGAGAGGCCGAGATATACTTCCAGGGAGGAAGGCCAATATCGGCCGAGACATACTTCCAAGTAGGTAGGCCAATATCGATCGAGACATACCTTGAGAGAGGTAGGTCATTCTTGGCTGGATAATACCTTGAAAAGGATATGCCAATATTGGTCGAGATTACATACTTAATAAAATACATCCCAATATTAGCTAGGATAATAAACTTAGAGGTGTACAGACCAGTATTGCCCAAGAAACATCAGGATAGGTAATAATAATTGACCGAACCTAGTCCAAGTTCAATTTCGACCGATACAAGGAGTAATGTTACATTAAGCTGTCTATGATATAGCAAAGACAGGAAGGGCAATCAGGAATGATAGATGCACTCTGAAATAACTTATAAAACAGGACAGAAGTAAATATTTCAAATAAAGTAGTTTAATGAAGATATTTGTAGTATGTGATTGTATAACAGGTTCGCTAATGTGGCGGGAGGAAGACTTCTGGATTTTTCTGCAGGTACTAGACGACAAAGAAGGTGCATCTGGGGTACAAAAAAGATTCCTTAAAAATTATTTTCCACAAGTACACATCTTACGTCATCTCATAACAAACTCTAATGAACCGGGGTCCACTTCATGATTATGGAGGTTATATGAAGTGGTATAAAAGGGGGAATCCTCTTCGTTGGTAGGTAAGTTGACATCACTGCTCACATTCATAACCCTAGTTTTCAACTACTGTTCATCTTCTTCTTCCTTCTTCCACACCAAGAGAGATCACTGAGTTGAGCGTCGGAGGGCCTAGCTAGGGATTCCCATCCCGGTCTTAGGTCACTAACGATAGTGTTGGTTGGTCTCTTATGCACAGGAAGCCTTGGAAGCTCTGGATCTGGGTTTTCTTCAGTCGGATTTCTTTCTCACTATTGGAGCTTCGCACCAGAAGGATATTTCGAGACTTCATTCTCTTAGATCCGCTTTGGGTTTCTCGGATCGGTGTTCTATAGGTATTATTCTTCACCAGCAGTAGGTTTTTTCTCCCATCTTTCCGTTTTGTCAAGCTTCTCAGACAGGATCATCGGACTAAGTCCACCTGCAGGGTTTACATGACCATCCTTATGAGCTCCTCTTGGGGGCATCATCATCTTAGATTACTAGGACACAGTTTCCTTCTATTATCAACAACACACACTATAAATAATATCATTTTCCAACTTATCGGGCCTCTTGATTTATCAAACTAAATCTCACCCATTGATAAGTCAAAGAAATAAATACTAGATATATGTGTTTGTCATTATATCAAGATTAAGAGCACACACTTCCATAATAACAAAGGTCTTGTTCTTTTATTCAATCAGTATAAAAAGAACTTGCCTTAAATGGTCTTGCTCAATACACTCAGAGTGTACTAGTGTAATTTTATATTTAAGATAAACTAATACCAAATCATACTACGACTATTCCAATGGTTTGTTCCTTTCCATGTTAGTCGTGAGCTACTGTTCATAATTTATAAGGAATTGATAACATGATCTTCTATGTGTGACACCACACACCATATTATCTACAATATAAATTAATTGAGTAACTACACTTAGCATATAAATATAGACATTTGACCAATGTGATTCTTTTTTCTAAATAAATATTTATACAAAAAGCTAGGCTTTTAGTATATATTTAACACCTCTATCAGCCTTGCGTCACTCGGATATCTCCCTATCCTTCACGCCTTGCCTTCAGGAGCTTCCTTCGGCCTCATCCTAGTTGTTGGGTCTTCCTTGCCAAATGATACCAGGACTTACCTTGCCAAGACCATATGCTTGGACTTATACCCTTTGCCAAAATCACACTTGGACTTTCCAATTATCTGGCTCCTCGCCAGGACTTTCTCCTTTGCCAAGATCACACTTGGACTTTTCAACTGCCTGGCTCCTCACCAGGACTTTCCACTTGCCTGGCTCCTCACCAGGACTTTCTCCTGCCTAGCTCCTCACTAGGGCTTTCCCATTGCCTGGCTCCTCACCAAGACTTTCCCTTGCCTAGCTCCTCACTAAAACTTTCCCGTTGCCTGGCTCCTCACCAGGACTTTCTCCTGCCTAGCTCCTCACTAGGACTTTCCAAATGCCTAACATCCAGTTAGGACTTTCCCAGTCAAGTCTCCTGTCAACCTTGACCTACTTGACTTGTATTCTCATCAACCTGGTCAACCCTTTGACCATCTCCATAACCGGACAATTGCTCCAGCAATCTCCTTATATTGTCAAATATCAAAACTCAAATCCTGACTCAAGCTCAACTTTAGTCAAACTGGTCAACCTTGACCTAGGGAAATTGCCCCAACAGTGTTCTACTAAAGTTAAATTTGGATTACAAATGATGCTTAACATTATTAATCCAAATTATCCTTTAGAAGTTATACTTGGATTGGAAACGATACTTAACATTTTTACTCCAAGTTTAACCGATGTGATCTTCCTAAGCTAAACCATATTACAGAAGTTATCAAATATCTATTTCAAAGATCGGCTTCCAGGTTAAACATGGCGAGGCACTAGCCTTCTTGGGTATGGGATCATCCACCACTTCCTAGACAAAGCCTCACAAAGAAATTGGATATTTAACTTCTTACAGTAAACTAGGTTTAACTATAGAGACCTCAATAGAAACACATTATCGAAACATGAAATCGAAAAATAAAATCAATAACAAAAACGATAACATAAAATCAATAGTCTATTGTGTTTGGTTTTTCAAGATCTATATAAAGAACATGAACTAGTTATGATGCGGAAACAAATAACTAGTTATACCTTTCTTTGCATCTTAAAGACCTCTTGATCTTCTGTTGTATTCCTCTCTTCCTCTTGGACGTTGTGTGGGCGACGATCTACCAAGATGGAATCCACCCAAACCACTTATTTTCCTCCAAGACTCTCGAGGCACCAAGGGATGCCGAAATAGGAAACTTTCTCTCTTGTTCTTCCTCTCCAAGTAACCAACGACCAAGATAGAGTCTTCTCCAATTCTTTCAAGTTTCGGCCACCAAGAAGAGATGAGTGCCTACCTTAGAAAGAAGAAAGGAAGAGAAGAAAGGATGGTGTGTCACCGACCTAAGGAAGAGAAAAGAGAGAGTGAGGAAGAGGCCGGCCACACCAAGGAAAAGAGAGGAGAGAATAGAATTATGCATGTCTCATGAGGCACCCTCTCCTTCTCTTTTATAATCCTTGGTCAACGCAAAAAAGGAAAGTTTTAAACATAATTAAAACTTCCTTATTTGTGGCCTCCCTTTAAAAAAGAAAATTTTAACAACAATTAAAATCTCTCTTTTCTAAATTTCGTATTGTACATGGCAATAAAGGAAAGTTTTACAATTAATCTCTCTCTTTTAAAACATGTAGACAACTACAAAAAGGAAAGATTAATTAAAACTTCTATTTTTAAATCATGGTTACAAAAAGGAAAGTTTTATCAAAAATTAAAATATCTCTTTTAAACATTATAGATAACTACAAATAAGGAAAGATTTTAACAAAATTAAAATCTCTCTTTAATCCTTTGTAGATAGCTATAAAAGGAAAGATTTTAAAATTTTAAAACTCTCTTTTAAAACCATGAGGATGGCTATAAAAGGAAAGTTTTTAACAAAATTAAAATCTTTCTTTTAACCATTGTAGATAACTATAAAAAGGAAAGATTTTAACAAAATAAAATTTCTCTTTTAACCATTGTAGATTACTACAAATTAGGAAAGATTTAACAAAATTTTGTTTACAAAACTTCCTTTTCCTTTTCTAGTGGCCCATGCTTGGCCGGCCACCTCTTGGCTTCCAAGCCCATGCTTGGCTGGCCCCTTGCACCAAGCAAGGATGTGGTCGACCCATTACTTGGGTAAGAATTGAACTTTATGGATACAAGGATTTATAGAAGCTACAACAGAAACCGAGAGGAGAAATTGATTTTGGTCTCCCGATGAGCTTGAGCTTCCTGTGTTCACCCCGAACACTCAACTCAAGTTCATCAATAATAACTCATACCACTAAAGAGTTATTACTGAACTACCCCACCAATCTCAAATTACATTATGGGCTCCTTCTTATCATGAGTGCATTAATCTCCCTATGTTTAAGATATCGAATGTCCATTAATTAAATGAGTTACTGATAACTCAATTAATTAATATCTAGCTCCAAGAGTAGTACCACTCAACTTCATTGTCATGTCGGACTAGGTCCACCTGCAGGGTTTACATGACAATCCTTATGAGCTCCAGGGGACATCATCAACTTAGATTACTATGACACAGTTTCATTCTATAATCAACAACACACCATATAAATAATATCACTTCCCAACTTATCAGCTTATTGATTTAACGAACTAAATCTCACCCTTTGATAAATTAAAGAAATAAATATTAAGTATACGTGCTTATTATTATATCATGATTAAGAGTACACACTTCTATAATAACAGAGGTCCTGCTCTTTTTTTACAGTCAGTATAAAAAGAACAACCTCAAATGGTCTTGCTCAATACACTCAGAGTGTACTAGCGTAATTTTATGATCAAGATAAACTAATATCAAATTACACTACAACTATTCTAATGATTTGCCCTATTCAATCTTGGTTGTGAGCTACTATTTATAATTTATAAGGAACTGATAACATGATCTTCTATGTGACACCACACACCATGTTATCTATAATATAAATTAAATGGACAACTACATTTAACATAAATGCAGTCATTTGACCAATGTGATTCTTATGTTTACGCAAAAGCTAGGTTTTTAATATACATCCTAACAAACATAAGTCTGGGCAATAAATACCAAATTCAAATTAATCAAATTAAATTATCCAGGCTCAGTCAAACTAACTGGAACACTTACTTAATTTGACTAACCAAGTGAAAGCTACTATCTCATGGTAAACAGCTAGTAACTAAAGGTTAAACATTTATTTAAAGGTAAATATTTTGTTACTCATACTTGGACTCTAGGAAATTGGCTGGCATTGATCAAGGGGAAGTAAAAGAAGCCAAGTTAGAGTTTTTTTTGTATTTACTTTTCAAACCTTCAATTTTTTAGTTTTAAACAAATATTACTTTTACGCTTAGTGTTTAAAACAAATTTTTACACTTAGTGTTTGAAACAAATTTTTACACTTAGTGTTTGAAACAAATTTTTAAGCTTAGTGTTTAAAACAATTTTTTTTAAGCTTAGCGTTTAAAACATTTTTTTTAAAAAAAACTTGGTGTTTAAGCAATCTTTTTAAGCTTGGTGTTGAAACAAAAGTTATTGTCAAGCTTGGTGTTTAAACAATCTTTTAAGTTTGGTGTTGAAACAAAAATTATTTTTAAGCTTGGTGTTTAAACAAAGTTTTTCTTAAAAAGCATTGGTATTGAAATAAAATTATTTTTACCTAAATACTGAAACAAAGTTATTTTTAAACTAAGTATTTAAACAAAATAATATTTAAAGTTAAAGTTTTTTTTATTAACTAATCTTTCTATAAAATTTATTTTTAAGTACTTCACTCGACGATCATCTATGTCTTTTAAAACTAAAGTACTTAACTAAGTCTTAATTTTATTTCAAATTTTTAGTAAGTCATTTTCAAAGCGAAGTAATTTTACAACCTTCTCTCTATTTGATTTTTTTTTATATATGGTAAAGGGGGAGAAAAAAGTGAGAGTTAAGTAATTAAGGGGGAGGAAAAAGTGAATAAGTGATTAAGAGGGAGGTACAACTTGCAACCTGTTGATGTTGCATCTTTTTAACTTGTACACATTTATGCTTTTTATGGTTTACTTAACTTTGAATTTTGTTGCCATAATCAAAAAGGGGGAGATTGTTGGTCTGAGAAGCATTCGACGATCGAACTTGAGTTTTGATAATGGTAAAGGGTTCAAAGTTAAGGTTATTTATGGTCTAACGAGTTTGAATGAGATTACAGGAAAGTCCTAAATGTACTTAGGCAAAAGTCCTAGCTGCGGTTAGGCAGATGGAAAACCCTAAGGGGCGGGAACCCTAGGTCTTAGGGGGTGGTAACCCTAGGCAAACAGTCTTAGCGGGTCGAAGGCTTCAGGCAAAAACCCTAGAGTCAGGGACTCTAGGTTGAAATCCTGGTGTCGCGAACCGGGTGGAAGACTGGGCGGGTTGTACGTGGAGGGAACATCTAGCAGAAAGTCCTAGAGATTCGGACGCTGAGCAAAAGTCCAGTTGGTCTAGAGGATCAATCTGGCAAACAAGTAAACTCTCCTGATTAGAGTAGGTGAGGACGTGTTCCCCCAGTGAGGGAACAGTAGGCGTCGATTCGACCTAGGGTTTCCGGAGAGGAAATCTGAAGTCAGAACCAGACAGTCCGGAGATTGTCAAAATAACTTTCTATTTATCTTATTTTATTATACTAACCTTGTTTTGCAGGGTATACTTTGTTTGTAGACTAGCATGCCTTGCAGGACGGAAATCTCATAAGAAAAGCCTTGGATGAACAATCTTGAGGTGCCCTCCATGGAGCTTAGAGGTGTCTCGGGTGACTTGATCGACAACCCCACAGCAAGGCGCGAGGGCGCCCTCCATGGAGCTTGGAGGTGCCCTAGAAGCTGAATGGAGGGCGCCCTCCATGGAGCTTGGAGGCGCCCTCAGGCGGATAAGCAGCGAGCGTTGCGGAGCTTATCAACGCAGCTGACTCGACGGGTTGGAGGCGCCCTCTATGCAGTTGGAGGCGCCCTCAACGGGCTATTTAAGCTTTGAGTAGTAGCCAAGAATAACTTCGAACCTACGATCCTTCTTCCGTGTGCTGCTCAAAGAACAATCCGACAAAGCTGTAACTTGACTCCAACGACCAGAAGCTTTAAAATTCCTTATTTTCTGTTGTCGGTATAATTTTTATTATTGCTTTATATTGTACTTCAAAGTTGTAATATTCTTAATTGATAGTGATTGCCCAAAGTTAACACTCAACGAGTGTGGGCCTTGGAGTAGGAGTCGCCACAGGCTCCGAACCAAGTAAAAATCTTGGTGTTAGTATTGTTTTTATTTTTCCACTGCGTATTACTCGATTGTTTTAAAATGAACGTGAAAATCATGAGCACTATTCACACCCCCTTTAGCGCTTTCGATCCTACAAATATAACTATGTATAATAGTTTACCTACATTCAAAATGATACGCTACAATACACAAAATGAGATGATGTTTTGAAAATAAATCAAAATTAAAAATAAAAATGACCCTTGACATCGATATATAAAGTATTTTCTTAAAGTTCATAATAAATTTAGTAATTCACATCATTATTAGGGTTATCGTGAGTTTATCCCAGTTTAATTTTTTTTATTATCTATATAAATTTTTTATTTAACCCACTAAAATTTATATCTTTCTTCCTAAGTAGGGGTTGTAAACAAGCCGAGCCGAATCGAGGTTTAGGGTCTTCATACTTGTTTGATAAGGTAACTAAGCCGAGCTTAAAATGAACCAAGATTTTGAAATGAGTGCTCAAGCTTGGCTTGATTTATTTTTTATGAGCTTGAGCTTGTTTGAAGCTTGGCTTGAGCTTGGTTCGTTTAGATGTTATCAAGCTCTCAATTCAAGTTTGGCTTGAGTTTAGTTCGAGCTTGGTTTGTTTAGATGTTATCAAGCTCTCAATTCAAGATTGTTTGATTATTTGAAACTTTTAATTATTTGATTGATTATTAAGCTTGATAATTTAAATTTATTTATTTATTTTATTATTTATTTAACATATGGAAAAGAGTTTTATTAATGAATATAATTTGTGAACATTGTTCATGAACGTTGTTTACGAAAATTATTCATGAACGTTGTTCACGAACATTATTCACGAACATTAACGAACTGAACACATATGTGTTCAAGCTTGTTTATTTAGTTTAACAAGTTGTTCAAGCTTGTTTGTTTAATTAATCTTATGTATATTGAACGAACATAAACAAACTCTTACCAAGTCAAACATTAAACTTGTCCACGAACACTTAATTCATTTACAATCCTATTCCGAAGTTCAATTCAAACTAATCTCGGTTTTAATAACCGGATCCATTCCTTTTGGGATATAAGATTTTAATGGTAATATGTTATTTTTTTATTTTTTTAAATCTATAAGTATTAATATATTTAAAGAATTGAACGTGTTAAGACTATAGGATTATAAAAAGCATCCATATTAATATTAATATTTCAAGGATTAAGACCATCGTGAAAACCTTAAGATATAACTCTCTCTCAACCTCTTTAAAAATTATCCCAAATATATTGAAAATGAGTAAATTATCGCATTCACCCAATTGAGTGGCTTCTTAGGTTAGAAAGCCCAACACGAGATAAATCCCACGATTCGAATTCGAGATCGGCAATCCTTACCAAATCATTATAATCACGTATAAATTATACACGTTTACAAGGCAAATCATATGGCAGAGATCACAGTGGTGAATAATTAATTATATGTTATTTTCTATTATTTAAAAAAAAAATCCAACAACTTCCTGCGGACGTTGACTATGTTACAAAGATGCTACTGTCATGTTAATTAAATAATTTTTTTTAAATCGACACCAATATTTAAATTAATTCTTGAATGACATCTACTATTAAGGATAAATTAAAAATCTCCTAATAAATGGCTCATCAGTATATTATTTTTAAATCAATTATCTATTAAAAAATTTATATATTAATTTTAATAAATGGCTCATCAGTATATTATTTTTAAATCAATTATCTATTAAAAAATTTATATATTAATTTATTAAAATTAATATTATGTTACTACTTGATTATCCAGATTTAATTAAATAATTTTTATTACACTCTTTATGTATATTTAATTATCCCTAGGGTCTAGCACATAATGGACATATGATAATATGTCTGAATTAATAGGGATTGATTCTTAAAGTATTATTATCTATGGTAATCTCCGTTATACATCTTTTATTTATATATTTAGATTTATTTTTCTCTATATCTAGATATAGACTGACTCTACTACTGTTGACATAACATTTTCACATTTATATGTATTTAATGGTGGAATTTCAATAAATTATTTAAGGTAAAAATAAAAAAGGGTTATTTTTTTTTTCAAATCATCAATCATCGATGGATATCTTACTTTAATGTTTTTATTAAAAAGGTATTACATCCCACCCACTCACGTGGTAAAACATCACAATTATCCTCCACTTTACTGTTCTCATTACTATCTTTCATATAAATTTTGAATAAGAATGTATGGGAGCAATTAAGAAACTGTGGCTACTATAATATTATAATATGAATAGTTGTAAGCAAGAGTAAAATTTCAAAAATATAAAGATGAAAATATTATAATGAATGTGTAGTGATAAAAAAAAAAATTAGAAAGTCAGCAAATTCATCATTCGTATTATAACAATTATAAAATCGATATCTATAGTAACTATGAAATTATTATTACTATAAGACATTCAACCGATTTAGATATGAGAAATTTAGATAAAAAAATAATGAACCATATAACATCGAATCTGGGTGACCTATCCGGTATCACAAAGATTTTTAATCGACCGTTAGAAGTAAATCAAGAAGCACTCACAACAAATGACCCCAAAGTCTAGTATTCTATGGTTCAACATATGAAGAAAAAAATCTATGTAAATATGTCATACTTAGAGGTTAAATTATGAATATTTGAGTAATAATTTGATGCTCTTTTGTACTTTTGGGGTGAGAAATTTAGGTGAAAAAAAATGATTAATTAAGTTGGGTAATGTCGAGTCTGGGATGATCGATCTGATCCCATGAAAATTTCCTACTGACTAGCAGGATAAATTGAGAAGTACTCGTGACTAATTCGTCATAGTTAAGACTTGAACTACGAGTACCTAGATGATAACTTGAATATCTTATCGTTACATCATAGCTTCGGGGACAAGAAATTTAGGTGAAAGATCATATTATGGGCGGTTAATTGAGTAATTATATATAATGAGGTGAGGCGTGCTTTTATAAAAGAACAATAAAATGAGAGGCGATTTTATCAAATAGCTAGGATTATTTGTCGATTATTTTCATTAATCATGTGGATTAGCTTTGGGTCCAACACCCTAGTAAACGAGCAAACGTGGCTGCCTCGTGAAAGAATTGATAGAAAAAGCTACGCCCGCTTTAAGAAACCCCACCGCATCTCCCCTCTGATACACTTGTGGGCCAGCTTCACTTTTCCCTTGAGCCGAGCCGAGCCGACCCGGGCTGCGAATGGAGTCGGCGTGGGATCGCGACTCGGGAAGTTAATAAGGGTGCAGAGAAAATGACGGGAAACTGGACTCTGCAGTTGTTGTCCTGCTGATAGACGTGCCAGTTGTACCGACGAGGTTAAATGACTATTTAGCCCCAGCGCTTTCTGGTGATGTTTGCAGGGTGTTAATTGGGCAGAATCGTAACTTGATCATTTTGAAATTTCGATAAATTAATAGATAATGTTTTTAAATAAATTATTGATCTAAGAATATTGACCTAATACGAGTACTTCCTAATTAGGTCTGATCATCGATAAAAAAAAAAAACCGAATTAGTCATTACAGAGATTAATGAGTATAACTTAGATATATAATACCAATAATAAAAAGTAAAGACCGATCTGGTGTTTTAATTAAATGGAGTAAAGGTGTTTTAATTTGATTTTTAATTGATATAAACATTATAAATTAAATAAAGTCCCCCCTGAAGAAATAAAAAAAAACATTGATTGAATTAAATGGATACTAATATTTAAAATAAATAAAGTGTAAAAAATAAATCAAAGAGTTTTTTTTTTTTTTAAGAATCATTTGAGCAGATGCCTCTCATTTTTATTTCTATTAGGAGTTGATATGGATTATACCAAGTGGGTTCAGGAGATAATATAAATGTTAAAGTCAGGATAAGGGGGTGATCAAGATTAAGAATAAGGTGATGTTCAGTATCTGATTTTATTGATCGTCCCACATTAAAATCTTGAAAGTGTGCTCGAATATTTCCTCAGCAAGATGCTCGGATGAGACTGACTAAGTATAAAGCCGAGCGAACATAAGACTACCTGTGCGCTCGATTGCGCAAAACCCGGGTGAGTTTTAAAGATATTCAACCTTATAAAATTCTCAGGATACAATCAGCTGGGTGAAGGCCGAGCGAACATAAGGCTACCCGTGCGTGCTCGATCGGGCAAAGCCCGAGCGAGTTTTATGGTAGTCAACTTTATAAAACTCTCAGTGTACAATCGGTCGGGTGAACATAACGCTGCTTGTGTGTTCGACCGAGCAAAGCCCAGGCGAGTTTTAGGATATCCAGCCTTATAAAACTCTCAGCATATGATCGGTTGGGTGAAGGCTGAGCGAACATAAAGCTTCCTATGTGTGCTTGACCGGGCAAAGCCCGGGTGAGTTTAAGAATATTCAACGTTATACAACTCTCAACATACGATTGGACGAGCGAGTGAAGGCTGAGTGAACATAAAGCTTCCTGTGTATGCTCGATCGGGCAAAGCCCGGGCGAGTATAATGATATTCAGTCTTATAAAACACTCAGCATACGATCAGTTGAGTGAAGGCCGACCAATATAAAGCTTCTTGTGTGTGTTTGACAGGGAAAAGCCCAGGCGAGTTTAATGGTACTCAGCCTCATAAAACTCTCAGTAATACGACCGATTTAATGACCGACCAAGATATATTCAACAGAAGGTATTCTCAAATACGACCGGCTTAATAAATGACCGAGATATATTTAACAGACGGTATTCTCAACATACGGCCGACTTAATAAATGGCCAGGATATATTCAACAGATGGGATTCTCAACATATGGTTGGCTTAATGACCAATCGGGATATATTTAACAGATAATCGATTGACAACATTAAGACAGCCTGGCAAACTTGTCGGAGAATATTTCCTTGAAACTGCTTCATTAAACTAATCAGTTACAACGATATACTCTTTCAATTATTTCATCAAGGGCTCAAGTCATAAACGACAAAGAATGTACATCTGGGGTGGACAAAAGATTGCTCGGAGTATTATCACATGACGTCTAGGTTATACTTCTTGCATCTTTGTTACGCACCGCAAGTGTCCGGTTACATCGTCAGTAATAAAAAGATATCGAATCTATAGGGACTGCTTATAACCACTAAAGATATCTCAAAACGAATTAGCTAACCAATCAAACAAAAGATTATATGATCTAAGAAACAACTAAAGAATAGAAGTAAAAGGGTTAAATGCAGGAACTTAGTTTTGTGAAGGTCCTAGGAGTTTTGATTTTTTTATGATATTCATCAATGTAATACAATCTACCAATCCTTATCCTCAATTGTAATGTATTTGTAAGAAGTCACCGGTTATTTCCTGTAGAGAAACACCGGTTAAGGACTCTCATCTAAACCTTAAGCAATCGAATAGTTATGATCCGTATGAAGTCCGTTAGCGGGGCAGCCCTGTCACGACGCCCCTCGGGTATACAACATAGAAACGGTTCACTAATCAACTCACATTAAGATATAGAATCCAACACATCAATCCATCCTACTTCTTTGTAGGTTCTTGCTTCACCCCTCAAGGTGATCCCCTAAATCTCCGTTAGCGGGGCAACCCTGTCATGACGCCCCTCCGGTATACAATTTAGAGAATTCCTCTACAAGATTCCATAAGAAATACAAACAACCAATCCAGAATGGTAATTAAGTACAAAACACAACAATCCATACAAGATTGAATTGATACAAAACATAACAACATCATTGAATCAAGAAGATGACAAATCCTTAAATCTTACATCAATTTACATCACAAATACTCCCTCCATCCAAGAACAATAAGATCTACTCTATAGAACACAAGAAAAGAACCGAAGACAAGAAGATCGTAAATATTTCGATCTCAATCAAGAAGATATAATGGAAATGCTTATCTAAAGACGATGAGTGATCTTCAGAGTCAATCCATGCTATCGGAGTCGAATCTTGGATGGAAACGCCTCTTGATCGTTGGAAACCATGCCCAAGATGTGGAAGGAAGCCTCAAGAATCGCTCTCCCCCAAAGGGAGAACCTCCTTTTTTCAAAGAGGAAGAAGACTTTTATATAAAAGAGGGTATTTGGGTGCCACATGGCCCGTGGCATGGTCGTGTGAATCCACACAGCCTTGCCAATTTCCTTCTCGGCCAAGGTCACATGGCCGTGTGACTCTCACACGGTCGTGCCAAGCTTTGTCCTGGCCGGCTTGCACGGCCGTGCAGATCCACACGGCCTAGCCAGTCTTCGTCTCTGGAAATGTCACACGGCCGTGTGGCACACACGGCCGTGTGGCACACACGGCCGTGTGGCACACACGACCATGCCATTCTTTGGCTTTGGAAAGGCTGCACGACTGTGTAACCCTACACGCTCGTGTACTGGTTGTCTCAAAAGGTGGCACGACTATGTGGCTCTCACACGACCATGTCATTCTCCTTTGCTGCTGATGCTACACGGCCCTATCGTCCCCACACGGCCAAGGCCATTTTCCTTTGGCATGGTCGTATGGAAGTCACAACAAGTGTCGTTTCCCTTCGTTTGATTATAGAATTGGCTACAAGCATCAATTCTTCTCCAAATTCGACTCCTGAAAGTAGAAAATGCACAAGAGTAGATCTCCGAATAAAGAAAAGTAATTATGCTAAAAATAAAGCAAGGAGCATGAAAGTGCATAGATAAAACATGTATAAAATATAAGATTGTGTGCCAAAATATGCTAAACAAGTGTATAGAGTCTACGCACATCACACCCCCAGACTTAAACTTTTGCTTGTCCTCAAGCAAAATGCCGCAATCTAAATTCATGTATTCAATAATGCATCATAATCCTTAATGTACTTTCCTAACTCTATCTAAAAGTTTCATTAATAAGCATGATCATAGAAATACCCCGAGTATGGCTCAAGCTTAAGTCTCTTGTGCATAGTGTAAGTAAATGACCCAAACCCTTCAAGTTTCAATCTTCGTCTTAGTCAAGTCGTCATCCAATTGAGTTCCTAATGTTTCCGGTGATAGGCACTTACCTGTCACATACTTGGTTCATATTCCTCAATCAACCCAAGGTCTCAAAGGCGTGCTCGAAATCAAGAGAACTATAGCAGTCATTTCCCTAGTAACCTAACTCGGTCTCAAAGGGGTGACTTGCTAATTTCCACTCACAACAACTATTTTTTATATCCCTTTTTCAACACTTTTTTTTCTTCATTCCACTTTTTTTTCTCATTCACTATTTTTCACACATTAAGTGATTGCATTGTGCAACACTTAAACATATAAGTTCATAAGCACAAAAGTTGAGATATTTTGATTTTTCCAAATGAGCTTACAAGATTTTAGCCTCATCCAGTAACCAAAATGAAGTTTGAGAAATCACCATGGAAACCAAGTACTAAACAAATAGGATGAATCATGACTATTTCAATGATATCAGCTATTCAAGCTCAAGTTAAGTGAAATGAAGGTAAGATCCTTAAGGTTAAGCCAAAACTTAAACTTATTTCCATATGATACTTAGCTCATATCATGCTACTCAAGATAGAGAAAAGAGATACACTAAACATACTAGCATCATTTACAACATCATGAATCAAGATAAAAATGTGCTAACAATTTTGCTTTTGGACAAGTAGGCATAAAAGTGAGGATTGATGTTTTCAATAGGAATGCCACATAACACTTCAAAAGATAGTCAAATGACCGTCAAAAATGAAATTTAAAAATCCAAGATAAAAACAAACAAAAATGTAGAAAAAATGCAAAAAATTTTAGGTTGCAAATCACCCCCCAGACTTAAACCTTTCATCGTCTCAATGAAATCAATATGGTGATGGAGGTGGTAGTTCAGGAAACTCAGGAAGGGGAAATGAAAAAGCACTAATAAACCATTTTACTTCATCTCTAAAAATTTATGATACTCAAAGAATTTATCTAAATCATCTTATAAAAATCTCATAAAACTTCGAAAATCTTCATTAAATTCCATTCGAGCTCTATAAGAATTCATAATTCTAGAAATCTTGTTACACAATTCTCTCTCATTTTTGAAACACTCTTGCAATTTCCTAAATTGTTCCTCTTCCATGTACTTTTTAATTGTAAGGAATTTATTAGTCGAATCTAAATCACTATGAATATTGTCCAAAATATAATGAAGTTCTTGAAAATTGAAGTTATGCACATCACAACTAACCGAAGGAACATTTCTTGAAACTTTAGTTGACAATAGTTTAGATTGTTGACTTGCTAATATTAAACGCCAATTATCTTTAACACGAACAGTAGTGAAATCATGATTGGGCAATCTTTAAGGGAAATTATTTTTAATAAGACGACTATATCCATGTTCTTCACGCCTTATCATTTTCATTGCTAAACATGAATTCAAGTCCAATCTACGAGATTCATCAATCACCTCTAATTCATTCAAATCACACCCTAACACTAAAGCTATTTGAGTTAACATCCCTCCTAAAATAATAGGTGTGGTAGAATCTGATTTCCCCAATTTTGCTAAATGCTTAAGAAAAAAATAACCAGAATTAATTGTAATATTTTCAACCATTGCTCATAAACAATACAAATTTACAAGTCTCACTAACCCTTCTTTATCCTCTCATCCAAATATAGTAATTTTTATGACTAAATGAATATATCTAAAAATGAGATTAATAATATAAGGAGCTCTAGAATTGTGAGGGTTAAAATGTGATTGTTCAGAGATTTGTTGCCAAAAGTGTGAATTTTCAAAATCAGGTAAAATTGTGCATACATCATTTTTAGGTAAATCATAACAAATATTAAAATCACTCAATGCCCATTCATAATCTTCATTTAATAGACGAAATTTTAACTTTCCCCCACCTTGTACATTGTTAACCATTATATAACTTAAAATTTCAAAAATAATTCTAGGATAAGTTTGGTATTTCATATTCATTAATCCACTCCAACCTATTCTTCCAAATAACCAATTTATATCATCCTTAAATCCTAATGTATTTAAAGTTGCATCATCCAAAAATTTGGTATTCAAGAGAGAACGTTTACATAAATAAGAATATCGAAGTTGTTGTTCTTTGCTAGAAAAGATAATGCCAAAGTTATTAGAAATACCTTTGAAACAAGAGATTCTTTCTTTTGTGGAAAGCATCTTTTCTTTCCCTTTCCTTGTTGATGAAATATCCTTGATCACATTTGACATGGTGGAAGCTAGAAAGATTGAACCTTTTAAGGAAGAACAAGATAAAGAAATTAGAAGAAGTAGTTTAAAACCCTAGGAAAAAGGAAGTGAGAAAGAAAAGAGAAGAAGAAGAGAGTGTGCGGCGGGCACGACCGTGTGACACACACACCCTCATGCCCTAGCTCTTTTAAAGCTGGACTGGGCCGTGCTTCACCCCTCACATGGCCATGCCTAAATTTTCAGCACTGCTGTGTTAATTTACACAGGCCTTACATTCTCCTTCTCGAGTATTCCTACATGGTCGTGTATGGGACATGGCCAAGGCATTCTTCCTCTCAGGAATTTCTACACGGCCGTGTATGGGACACGACCAATGCAAGCTTTCTCTCAGCCTCTTTTTGCACGACCGTGTATAGTACACAACCTGTTCCCTTTTCTTCTTTAGCTAACCTCACACGACCGTGTACGAGGCACGACCTAGTAGTTCTTCTTCTCGGGAATCCTTATACGGCCGTGTATGATACACGACCAAGCTCTTCCCAATTCCAAAATGCTACATTTCTTCCTTTCCACTTTCTCCATTGCTTCCATGCCCATGAAATAATCATGGCAGCTCATGGAAGCCAAATTACAACCTGAAGACAAAAGTAACAACAAATTTAAAAGTCCTAACTAATGAAAACAAAAATTTGAATTGAAAAATACTAAAGAACCCTTGGGTTGCTGGTGTTGACCATATTACATGTCATGTGCACCCCAAATTAATTAAAATTGAAACTCATTAAAATAAAAACAAATGTTGTAGTAAGGAGTCCCAAGTCGTATTTTTCCAAGGATAACTAATAAGTGTGTGTAAACCCTAGAATTGACGCTAAATCAACTAAGCTTTCCCATTTAACTCACAATTCAAATTAACCTTATCTAATAAAATCAAGAACAGAGCAAGAAAGATCAACCTCATTTGAACATTATTCTATTCCATCTCATCAAGTCATTAACAATTAAATCAGATTCTCATGTATCATTTTATCAAATGCATCAATTGATACATCTTCCATTATATTCACAGAAATAAAGCATTCAATTATTTAAATTCACAGTAGCCAATAAATTCAAGAACTAAATACAATTGCAAATCGAAATCAACATCACATTCACCATTCACCAAGACTTAAATTCAGAACCTCAATCAAGATTATTAATAGAGGTAAACAATGAGAAGGGTAAATGATTCATTCATCAATCAAGCACATTACAGCCACATCAAAATTCAATTAATCAAACAAGAGTTTTCTAAATTCATGAATTGAAACTAACTTATTCTTGTGGAAATAGAAACATAAAATTCTAAACTAGAAATGGATTACAAACTAAGTTAGTAGCTAATCATGGATGGAATTACAGAAATCTTAAGGCAAACAAATGTGCAAGAAAGTAGTCTGAAATGGATTTGTAGTAGGAATTCAAACAAAAAAAACAAACGAAAAGGTAAAGAATCAGATCTCAGATCTGAGCAGGGTTGAACAATCCAAATAAAAATGCAGGTAAAGTAAACAAGAAACGTTCGACAATCACAGATCCTTGCCGCAAGCTTCTCCTCCCTGCCATGAAACAGAACAACCACTGAGAACGCCTCTTGGGTTGTTGGCTTTGAATCTAGAGCTTCCAACTAATCCAGCCAGTCGTTCATAGCCACTGGGAAACCCTCTTGAGCTCACAACCAGCTGAGTCCTCAATGCACGAAGAAACAGAGGTTGAATCTGGAAGTTGCTTCACTCACCCGATTGATCAGATCGGCTGGAGATGCTAATGAAGTGGCAATCGGAAGCTTCTGGGAACGCCCTCGAGCTCCGATGTTGATGGAGATCACAGATCTGGGAACGCCTCTCGTCTGTGATCCGAATGTGAATCAGAAATCAACTCGCGGACTGTGAACGCCTCTGCTGCTCTCTGTACCCTCAGACGATGATCGCCGGAGCTCAGGAATCGCCGCCGGTGAAGAATGCTAACTCGCGGATCTGGAATAGAGAACGGGAGCAACGACCGTCGCGCGAAGAAGAAGAGAAACAGTGGAGAAATCGTGACGCCGAGCCCACTGTACACTGTAGCTTCTCACGACATTTAAACTCTCCCAAATCTGATCGGACGGTTGAAAATTCTCGAAGCTTGATCAACGGTGGAAAATAGCCTAAAATCTGATCCAACAATATCGATCTTCATCTATGGTCCAGATCTGCTCCTCATTAGGTTGGATGGACCAGATGCTTGACGAATGACTCTGATCTCTCCAATCTTCAATGGACGGTCCAAATCGATCCAAAGCTTGATCACCTCGTTTAGCCCTAGATTTGAGTCCAAATGTGGTCTGATTTGATCGGGTCCATGACCCTTTTGATGCCTACAAAATAATAATTAAATATTAGCATCAAATACCATGATAATAGGCTAATTTACAATTAAGTCCAAGATCACATGCAATTATGAAATATAATGTAAATGTGAGATTAAGCTATGAATAAACCATTAAAAACATGCATTATGAATTAAAATAATGTAACAAAATCATGGTTATCAGTTGTCTCCCAAGAAGCGCTTGTTTAAGGTCATTAGCTCAACTGATCTTCTAAATCTGCAGGGTGAGGTTTAGAGAAGTACACTTTTTATTTCTCTTCCAAATTTATACCATGTACATATCTTTTAAGATGTTGACCATTAACCTTAATAATTCCCATCTCTTCGTTCCAAATGTCCACCGTTCCAAAAGGATAAACCCTTTTAACTCTAAATGGACCTACCCATCATGACTTAAGTTTCCCTGGAAAAAGTTTTAACCTTGAATTGAATAATAAAACTAAATCTCCCTCTTTAAAATCTCTACGTAAGATATGTTGATCATGCCATTTCTTTGTTCTTTCCTTATAAGATCGAGTATGTTTGTAAGCATCCATCCTTAATTTATCAAGCTCATTCAACTGAAGTTTTCTTTTTTCTCCTGCCATCCTGATATCCATATTGAGTTTTATAATTGCCCAATAAGCTTTATGTTCCAATTCAACTGAAAGATGACATGACTTTCCATAAACTAATCGAAATGGAGTCATACCAATGGGAGCTTTATAAGTAGTATGATATGCCCATAAAGCATCATCTAACTTTAATGACCAATCTTTTCGTGAAGTAGAGACCGTCTTCTCTAATATAGCTTTGATTTCACGGTTTGAGATCTCAACTTGCCCATTGGTTTGTGGATGATAAGGTGTTGCCACTTTGTGACTTACTCCATATTTCTTGAGTAAGTTTTTGAACTATTTTTCTATAAAATGTGACCCTCCATCACTAATGACTGCCTTAGGTACGCCAAATCGTGGAAAGATTATCTTCTTAAACAATTTGATGACTGTTTTTGCATTACTGGCAGGAGAAGCAATAGTAATCCACTGCCACCAGAATAAACCTATTCCCATATGAAAAAGGAAATGATCCCATGAAATCTATTCCCCATACGTCAAATAATTCAACTTCAAGAATATAGTTTAATGACATTTCATTCCTTCTAGAAATATTTCCGGTCCTTTGACATTGATCACAAGATTGCACAAATTCTTTTGTATCTTTGAATAGAGAAGGCTAGAAGAACCCGACCTGTAGAACTTTTGCAGATGTCTTTGAGCATCCCAAATGTCCTCCATATGATGAAGAATGACAATGAAATAAAATATCCTTAACCTCATCCTCCGGTACACATCTTCTATAGATCATATCACTACATTTCTTGTAGAGAAGCAGTTCACCCCAAATATAATTTTTAACATCTGAAAGAAATTTTTTCTTTTGTTGTCTAAAGAAATTTGGGGGAAGAACTCCACTTGCTAGATAATTAACAAAGAAAAATATCCCGAAGTTTAAGTACTCGAGATAAACACTTATTCCAGATGAAAGAAATTTTTAAAAATTTCTTTCATCTAGAATAAGTGTTCATCTGGAATAAGTACTTAAACTTTGGAATATACCAAGGTGTTTTAACACATGTCAATGCCAATAAGTGTTCATCTGGAAAAATATCATTAATAGGCATATCGTTCTCTACATTCTTTTCTTCATTCTGCCATACTCGAGATAAATGATCTGCCACTACATTTTCTGCCCCTTTCTTATCTCTAATCTCCATAGTTGAATTCATGAAGAAGTAAAATCCATCTGATAAGTCTTGGTTCAACATCCTTCTTATCCAGTAAATATCGAATGGCCACATGATCAGTATAAACTATCATGTTTGAACCTACTAGATAAGATCTGAACTTATCAATTGCAAAAACTACTACTAGGAATTCCTTTTCTATAGTAGAATAGTTTACTTGAGCTGCATCAAGTGTCTTGCTTGCATAGTGAATTGCATGTAGAATCTTGTTCTTCCTTTTACCTAGAACTACTCCTACTGCAAAATCACTGGCATCACACATAATCTCAAATGGAAGCTCCCAATCTAGATTACTGGGGCTGAAATGAGGGTAGTTTTAATCTTTTTGAAAGCTTCCATGCAATCATTATCAAAACAGAATTCAACATCTTTATTCAGCAAATTCGTAAGTGGCTTAGAAATTTTTGAAAAGTCTTTAATAAAACGCCTATAAAATCCAGTATGCCCCAAAAAACTCCTTACTCCTTTCACATTGATTGGCGGGGGTAACTTTTCTATTACTTCTACTTTAGCTTGATCTACTTCAATCCCATGCTCAGGTACCTTATGTCCCAAAACAATTCCTTCTTTAACCATAAAGTGACATTTTTCTCAATTTAATACCAAGTTCACATCTTCACACCGTTGAAGAACTGTTGAGAGATTTCGTAAACAAGTATCAAAATTATTCCCATAAACTGAGAAGTCATCTATAAATACCTCCATGATTTTCTCTATTAAATCTGAGAAAACTGTCATCATACACCTTTGAAAAGTAGCTGAAGCTTTACAAAGTCCAAATGACATACGACGATAATCAAAAGTTCTAAAAGGACATGTAAAAGTAGTCTTCTCTTGATCTTGAGGGTGAATTGGAATTTGGAAAAACCCTAAATAACCATCCAAATAACAAAAATAAGAATGCTTTGCTAGCCTTTCAAGTATCTCATCAATAAATGGTAAAGGAAAATGATCCTTCCTAGTCTCTTTATTTAATTTCCTGTAGTCAATACACATTCGCCACCCTGTGACTGTCCATGTTGGAACTAATTTATTATTTTCATTCCTGATCACAGTCATCCCTCCTTTCTTTGGAACTACATGCACTGGACTCACTCATTCACTATCTGAAATAGGATAAATGATCCTGACATCCCAAAGTTTAAGTACTTCTTTCTTTACCACCTCTTTCAAATTTGGGTTCAACCTCCTTTGATGTTCAATTAAATTTTTATATCCTTCCTCAAGTAAAATTCTATGCATGCAAAGAGAAGGATTAATTCCTTTAATACCATCAATGGTGTACCTAATGGCTTTTCTATGCAATCTTAACTCTTTAAGCAATCTTTGCGTTTCTAGCTCGGTTAAATTTGCATTGATTATAACTGGAAAGGTGGAATTCGGTCCAAGGAATGCATATTTGAGGTTAGGTGGCAATAGCTTTAACTCAAGCTGTGGTGGCATAATTTTTGGTGAAGTTATATCTTGCTCTAACAACTTTATTGCTTCTTTTTGATATTCTTCTTCTAGATTCCCCTTGGATTTCAATACCATCCCTCTATCTTCCTCATACGTATCTTCATAAACATTCAAACATTCTACCTTTTCAAAAGGTTCATTTGAAGATGTCCCTTTGCTAAACATTTTCAATAGAGATTCACAACACCAAGGAAATAAGTTTTGGAACTCCTTTTGATTCAAAGTAATGCCTCCTTCAAACTCATTTACACATTCTTCACTTTCTCTTACTTTAACTTCACATACACTAAGTGAGAGAGTCGTTAAATTTTTTTCTGACCAATCATTAATATTTGACGTTATCCTGCAAATTATCTCATATGCTTCATCCAAACTTCTCTTCATGAAAGATCCTCCAAATGCTAAATCTAACTGGCTCTTATTTCTGAAAGAAATTCCAACATAGAATAAATGTACGATTAACCATTTCTCAATACCATGATGTGGACATGAATGTAAAAGAGATAAATATCTCTCCCAAATTTGATGTAATTCCTCCCCATCAAGTTACTTAATGTTCAGAATTTGATTTCTCAAACGTGTGGTTTTTTGGTGGTGAAAAATATTTGTTCAGAAATTTTTGCTCTAACTCATCCCAAGTTCTGATACTCTGAGGTTGAAAAGTATTGAACCACTTCTTCGTAACATCCTTAAGACTGAAAGGAAAAACTAGTAATCGAATAGCATCAGATGGAACCTCCTTATATTTCACTATATTACAATATCTATGGAACTCCATGAGATGTGAATAAGGATCCTCCATCTTTAATCCCCCAAACTAAACCTGCTGAATTTTTGAAATAAAGGATGGTTTAAGCATAAAATTTCTCGCTTGAATTTTTGGTTGAACAATTGGCCCTAATTCTAGGGTAGACTTTGGAGCTCCATAATCTTTCAAAGATCTGAATGCCATATTTGAGTTACTCTTGTTCTTCTTAATGACTTTGAGAGATTTTCCTTCTATGAAAGGTTCTATTAATTTTAGGATCAAGAGGAAGTAAATCACCTGCAAAGTTAGATTTTCGCATACAAGAACTGTTGGATCTAAATCACCTGCAAAGTTAGATCTTCACATACAAGAACTGTTGGATCAAGATGCGCTAGATGGGGGGGGGGGGTGAATAGCGCTTGTGACTTTCACTCGTCGGATTTGTAAAACGATCAAGAATTACGCACATCGAAAATAAAAGAAAGACAACAAACACACAAGAGAACACCAAGGTTTTACTTGGTTCGGAGCCTAGGGTGACTCCTACTCCAAGGCCCGCGATCGTTGATCACTTTCTGTGGGCAACAACTATATCACGCAAAGATAGTACAAATATGTATTACAATAAGTGCAGTAATAATAAAAATTCTACCGATGACAGAATCGAAATCTCGGAGCTCTAGGTCGTCGGGGACTTGTAGTATCACTTCAGGGCGTCTTTTGGAGCAGCACGTTGTAGTAGAAGAACTTTAGAATTGATGATCTATACTGCTACTCGAACACCCCTTTTATGCACTGCTGGAGGCGCCTCCAACACCATCCAAGGCGCCTCCAACAAGCCGAGTCAGCCGCGTGGATCAGAATGGACCTGGTCGCAACTCATCCACTTGAAGGCGCCTTCAAGCCAATCCAAGGCGCCTCCAATCTCTGGTCCAAGGCGCCTCCAGCTCTATCCGAGGCGCCTCCAGCAGTGCTTCGCGACCAGCTCACATTCTACACCCTAGGCGCCTCCAAGCTCCATGGAGGCACCTCGGGCACTGTTCATCCGAGGCTTAGCTTGTTCCTTTTGTACCTGCAAGACACGTTAGTCCCAAAACAACAACATACCCTACAAGACAAAGTTAGAACAGATATAAACAAGATAAATCAAGTGATCAACAATCGTCAGACTGTCCGGGTCTGATTTCAGATTTCCGACCGAAAACCCTAGGTCGACCCAACGCCTACTGTTCCCTCTGCGGGGAACGTGTCCTCACCTACTCCCCTCAGGAGAGATTACCTGATGCCAGTCCGATCCTCCAAACCGACTGAAATTTCTGCCTAGGGTTACCACCCCCTAGGACCTAGGGTTACCGCCCCCTAGGGCTTTTCTCCACCTAGGGTTACCACCCCCTAGGACCTAAGGTTATCCCCCTTAGGATTTTCCTCCCCACCTAGGGTTACCACCCCCTAGGATTTTTCTCCACCTAGGGTTACCACCCCCCTTAGGAGTTTCCTCCACCTAGGGTTACCACCCCTTAGGATCTAGGGTTACCACCCCCTAGGGTTTTCACCTTGCCTAACCACAGCTAGGACTTTTGCCTAAGAACACTTAGGACTTTCCTGCAATCTCCATTAGACATGTTAGATCATAAATAAGCTTAACTTTGATTCCTTTGCCATTATCAAAACTTGGGTTCGATTGTCGTATGCTTCCTCCACCAACAATCTCCCCCTTTTTGATTATGACAACTGAAATTCAAAGTTAAGTAAAATAGATGAATAAATGATCTTCAAAGTTTAAGTAAGAAACATAAACAAGCTTAAGTAAATAAGTTTAAGTGCAAGCATAACTTAAACTGAAACATACTTAAACTTTTAACAATGTAAGACTCCCCCTTAATAAGAGCTCTTTTTAATTTAAATTTTGCGAATTGAATTTTGAATTTTTCCCTACTCTCCCCCTATGCCATATATCAAAATAAACAAGGGAGATACAAGGAACAATGATCAATGACCTTAGCTTCTTTTTATCTTTTCAAAAATGTTTAGAATAAAGTCGTTAACACTTAGCTTTTAGGAGTTAATATTATTGCAAAACTTTTAGCTAAGTGAAACATTTAACTGTTAGAAAAAAACTAGGTAAACTTTGAGAAATGCTTCATTTGAAAAGTTAAATTTGAAAGGCTTTGTTGAAAATATTTTCTTAAATTCTTAAAGTCTTTTTAAAAGACATTTTCTTTATTTCGAAAAGTTTTTTTTTTGAGAAATATTAAGTTAAAATTAAACAAGCTTTTTCGAAAAAATATTAAGTTAAAATTAAACAAGTTTTTTTTTTGAAAAATACTTAGCTTAATTTTAAAAGAATCTAAAAAATATTTAGCTAAGTTTTGAAAGAAGGTAAACGATATTTAGTTTAGAAAGCTTTTTGCAAAAAGAATTGAATTTTGAAAAAAAATTTTAAAACACTTAGTTAAATTTGGAAACCTTTAAATAATATTTATCAATTTTTGAAAGAGCTAAAAACACTTAGCTTATTTTAACAAGCCTTTTGAGGGATATCTAGCTAAGATTTGAAAAATATTTGGTAAAGTAATTTGAAAATCTAGATTTTGAAAAGGCTTTGAAAATGATTGAGTTTTAAAAAGCTTTTGAGAAAAGAAAAAAATAAGCTTGAAAAGTTGCAACTAAGGCCATTTTCACATAAGTTTAAGAAGTCCTAAAGTCCAAGCATGAGTAACTTGAAAATTAAAATTAATCATTTAGTTCCTGGGGCCAAATGTCTAACCATTTTGCTACTAGTTGATTACCTAGAGCGCAACAACTTTCACTTGGTTAGTCAAGTTAAGTCAATTGATCTAGTTAGATCTGACTAGGTCTGGATGACTTAACTTGATTAATGTAATGTTGTTTTTTAACGCTCAGACTTACTGCGATGTACAGAAATAAGTATTCTGAAGTCTAGGTTGTACCCTATGCATCTCCCACTGTTCTAAGTCCTTTAGCCACAAACAAGGTAAGCTTAGTGTGCTTATGTGATTCTCTGGCTAAAACTAGGGGAACATGATTTCTAAAGGTAAGCCCTAGGCTAAGTCCAAATTTTGAAGGTCTAATAAAATTAGGATTTTCAAAACATTATTTTTCCTAAAATTTTGAAGGATACAAGAACCAAGCTGATTAAATATAAGGAACATAAGGTCTATTCTACTAAGCACATTCCTATTTATCTTCTAAGTGCATTGAACTCAAGTTTAGGTAAGGGCTTTGTGAATATGTCAGCTAGGTTTGATTTGTACTCAACATAGTTAAGTACAATATCACCCCTAGCTACGTGATCCCTTACGGAATGGTGTTTTACTTCTATATGTTTAGTTTTTGAGTGGTGAATTGGGTTTTTGGTTAGATTAATTGAACTTATGTTGTCAATTGAAATTTTAATGTTCTGATATTCTAGTTGATAATCTTTTAGTGTATGCATCGTCCATAGTAGTTGAGATGCACATTCTCCTAGGGCTATGTACTCAGCTTCAGTGGTTGATAGGGTAACACAATGTTGCTTTTTGCTTGACCAACTTACTAGGCATTGACCTAGAAATTGACAACTATCACTTGTGCTTTTTCTATCTAGCTTGCACCCGGCATTGTCTGAGTCATAATAGCCAGTTAGATCAAGGGTGCAAGTCCTAGGGTACCATAGTCCTACATTTAGGGTTCCCTTAATATACCTAAGTATTCTTTTAATATAAGTTAGATGTGACTCTTTTACACAAGATTGATATCTTGTGCACATACCTACTACAAAAAGACAAGAAATCATGAATCTAGATAATGAACATGCTAGCATTTTCACTTAAAGATAAGAAAGCATATAAGTGAAGTTTGATGTTCTCAAGATGAATGCCACAAGAAATCAAAACAAAATGCAAGACATAAGCAAAAACAAAAAAAAAATAAAAAAACAAACAAAGCAATTCAAATGCATCTAATGCATCCCCCCAGACTTAAACTTTTCATTGTCCCAATGAAAACTAAAAACAATGTGGAAGAGATTAAAACTAAGAGAAGTTACCAAATGATGCATGCCAAATGCCCATGTCATTAACTTCTCCATCATGTAGTTACACTCCTTCTAATCTTTGAGTCCTATAAAAGAAGATTGACAACAAAAATTAAGTAGAGGAAACATGTTTATTATAAAGAATGAAATGAAAGTAGAAAGAACTAAAGACAAATGAAAACAAAGAAAATGAATTTGGGTTGTCTCCCAAGAAGCGCTTGTTTAAGGTCATTAGCTTGACCACCTCATTAGATTTATCGAAATCTCGCTCTTGGAGGGGTAAGATATTTCAACACCCTCCTACCAAGGGCTCTTATTATGGAGGGAGCTTTCAATATAGGAATTACAAAATGAAGTATTGCTCTCTCCATCTTCGTCTTCTTTGAAGTTTTTCCGGTGGTCGAAGACGGTTCAGATTGAGCTTCCAATCATTAGCCCAAGTGAAATCTGCACATGCAAAGAAAATACAAATCTCCCATAAACATATTAGATAAGATAGAGCTATAACCATATTAAGATAAGCAGAATAAGAAATAAAAACTGAATCACATCCAACAAAGTCAATAATATGTACCTCTATAAAATTTTTCAAAAGATCATAAGAAGTACTTACCTTGCTTTGCTGAGAGATACCTGATATTTCTAAACATGTGGATGTGATTTCCTCTGAATCAAATGATGGTTCTGGCTCTGGCTCAAGTGTTGGTGATATCAAAGATGGTGATTCTTGAGACTCAACCATATCTACATGAGTCCCTACACATTGTCCACAACATGCTCAATCCTTGCAACTCTTACAACATCTAAGGATTGTGTGGACAAAGGAGGTTATTCTTGAGATGCTGCTTCCACAACATAGCTCCCTACACATTGCTCCATATCAACATCATCAACACAAATATCAAAAAACAAACCCACATCAATATCCTCAATAGGAGAATCAACTATAGGAGGATCAATAACTTTACTTGCAGTTTTAAATTGATCTACCACATCACATTCATTATCTGAAAATTAATGTCACTACAACACCCTAAAAAATTTGGTTGTAGATCTGAAAACTTATTTACCACTGCATTATCTTTATAATCCTCATCTGAAGAGTCTTAATCTTTATACAAATTCAAAAATCTGCACTCAACCTTACCAGTGTCATAGAATTTTTTAAAGTCATAGTTCTCATTGACCCCCACTAACCTTTGTGGAAAAGGAACCCTTAGTCAAGGTCTTGGAAAAGGTACTTCTAATTTCCGATATTCCCTTTTAGCTTATGGAGGAGATTCAACTTGCTTATCTAGTGTTGGTATGATCAATCGTTGAGGGAAAGGTGCTTGTGGCATTTGGGAACCTCCTGGAATAATGAAACAGAGTTCATGTGGTCTTCTATTGTTCTTCTTCTCAATTCTAAACATGTCCTTCAGAAGTTCTTCATGATTTTTTTCAATTCTCAACCCAACATCATCACACTTTTCACTAGATCTTGTCTGTGAAGGAGGGGGATCTTCTTTAAACCAATTTGAAACAATACTTTCAATCTTTGCCCCTAAATGTTTGAACTCCCTGTTCTGTGACTTGTGGTTTTCAAAACTTATAGATGGTTGAGTTACAATTTGTTTGACAGGATCTATAGCATTTATGGCTTGCACTTCTTGAATGTTTGAGGGAGATTTCATCCAACTTATATTCGACCATTCATGGAGGTTCAATGTCACTTGATCAATTAACATATATGTTTCATCTACACTTTTGTCCATAAAAGAACCTCCAGCTGATGAATCCAATAAACTCTTGTCTGAGAAAGAAATTCTCCCATAGAATATGTGCAGAATCAACCATTTTTCAAACCCATGATGAGGGCATTGTCTTTGAAGACTATTGAATCGATCTCATGCTTCAAACAATGATTCTCCATATGCCTGAGCAAAATTTGTTATGCAATTCCTCATATACACTATTTTGCTTGGAGAAAAAAAATGATTCAGAAATTGCTTCTCCAATTGTTCCCAACTTGTGATACTTTGAGGAAGGAGAGAATATGACCAAGTCCTTGCTTTATCCTTGATACTGAAAGGAAATACCATCAATCGAACTGCATCTATTGACACTCCTTCACATTTCACCATATCACAAATCTCTAAAAATGTTTCAAGATGTAGATATGGACTTTCTGATACTTCTCCTCTAAATTTGTGACCTTGTATCATAAAAATTAACTCTGGGTCTAGTTGGAAACTTTCTGCTTCAATTTGAGGTTGCACAATGAGAGATAAAAATCTTGCAGAAAAGGGTGTAGAAAAATTTCTCATGGACCTGCTTGACATGTTAGTGCTCATGGATATTCAAGAAAAAATTATTAGAAGAAAGAAAAATTGAAGAATCAAAGATAAGAAATAAAATGTAATATGAGAAGAAAGAAAAACAATGCATAATTAAAATTGCAAGAAAGAAAGTGCATAATGAAAACAAGAAAGAAAAGATAAAATGAAAAAGAAAGATGTCTAGAATAATTCATATGCTAAAGATTGCAAGATATGTTTACAAAAGAAAAGAAGAAAGAAACTAGATCAAAAGAGAAAATAGAGAAAAGTTAGATTAGAGTGCTAGAAATCAAGAATGCAAAGTTAGAATTAGAATTAGAATTGCAACAAAAAGAATTGTCAAGAATTAGAAAGATATGCAAATGATGAAAACAAAATTCTAAAGATTAGTTTCAATTATGCTAATGAAAAGAAAAGAAGAGTTATGTTTAGTCTAACTTAATTGATAATCTCTAATGTTATAGCGCAGTCCCCGGTAATGACGCCAAAAACTTGTTGACTCTCCTCAAGTGTACGGAAATGTCGTAAGTAATAATAAAGATATAATATCCACAGGGACTGGAATAACCACTAAAGATTTATCAACGCGAATTAGCTAAACAACCAATCAATTGTTTGTCAAAAGCTAAATGCAACTATGCAAAGAAAAACATAAAGATGAAAGAATAACAAACAAGAATGAGGGCTTTGATAAAAGGGATGTTCTAGGAGTTTTGATTTCTTTGTAAGGTTCTTCAATGTAAATGATCTACCAAATCTTATTCCTCAATTGTCCATTATTTGTAGAAGGTTGTCGGTTCTCTCTTGCAATAGACAACTGACCTAGGACTAAAATCTATACCTAAATGTGATCAATTAGGTATGAATTTATATTGTCCTTACACGGGCTTGCCTGTCACATGCATCCCTCGGATAATCAACATAGGATTCATCACTCCTCAACCGCATCATGATATAATATATGAACTCATACAATCTATCCTACCCCCTTGAATTACCCTATTTCACCCTCAAGATCATCCCTCAAACATCCTTACATGGGCATGTTCCTGTCATGAACGTCCCTCGGAAAATCAAATGAGAAACAATCCATACAAAATCCACAAGATATTCAAACATTCAATCAAGCATGGTAATTAAGCCCTAATCGCAACAATCCACACAAGAAAGAATGGATACAAATAGGAAAAAATCATAGAAATAGGAAATTGGAAAATCCATAAGAGTTTTACATCAAATCATCCTTACAATTACACCCTCCGTCCTAGAACAAGAGATCTAATCCATAAAACGAGGAGAGAAATCTGAAAACAAGAAGATTACAAGCATCTTGATCCCTAAATCCAAGAAAGAAGGGAGAAAGAAAGCTTATCTACGATGAAGAACGGTCTTCAGATCCAATCCTTGCTTTCGGAGTCGAAACGTTGAAGATCCGCCCTTAGATCGCTGGAAAAACCCTCCAAGAAGGTGGAGGAATGCCCCAAATCTTGTTTCCCCCCAAAAGGGAGAAGATCTTTTCAAATCATCAAGGAGGCCTTATATAGAGGAGAGGTTTGAGCGCCACACGGCCCCGAGGCACGGTCGTGTGTGGTTTACACGGCCAAGGCCACTCCCTTCTCTGCCTACCTTACACGGTCGTGTGTAATACACGGTCATGGCACACAATGCTTCTGCTTCCCTTGCACGGCCGTGTAGATCTACACAGCCTGCACTGCCTTTGCCTATGGACGGCCGTGTAGATCTACGCGACCATGTAAGGTTTCAGCTCTAGATGGGTTGCATGGCCGTGTAGTGTACACGACCTTGCTCCTTCTGGCTTCAAATCTTGGCACGGCCGTGTGAGGTTCACACGGCCATGACCACTTCCTTTTCTACTACAACCACACGACCAAGGATCTCCACACGACCTGGGCAACCCCCCATGGTAGGGTCATGTGAGGTCAAGGAATGGTGCCTTCCTCCTTTGGTTCACTTGCAGATTTGGCCTTGAACATGAATCCTTCACCAAATTCGACTCCTGTGTACAGAAAATGCACAAAAGCAGATCTCTGAACAAAGAGAGTAAATATGCTAAAAGGAAAGCTGGAAGTACAAAAATACGTAGACAAAGCATGTGCAAAGTATGTGAATGTGCGTCAAAACATGCTAAACAAAGGTATATAATCTACGCACATCAGTACTCTCTTAATACATTCCATAGAAATACGAAATGAGCATCATTAGTAGATGCCTACTATATCTCTAAGGATTTAGAATTTGTTACCTTAGAAGAGTTATTTTCAACTTTTGAAGTCCATGAATTGAGATGTGCAGATATGAAGAAGGGGCTGAAGCACAACATTGCCCTTAAGGCAAAGATGGACAAACAAGATTCAACGTCCTCTCTCGACGACGACGAAACGGTAATGATGGTTTGATGATTTAAAAAATTATTTAAATCTAGAAAATCTAACATCCGCAGGGTAGAAAGAGAAGAATAATCAGATGCTACCACTGCAATGAAGAAGGGAACGGTAAAGACAACTGCCCTAAGTTAAAGATCAACGAGAAGGACAAAGACAAGAATAAGAAGGTCGTCCAAAAGAACAAATACAAGACCCCTAAAGGCGGTGTGAGATGAAACGTTGTCCGAATTAGAGGTCGAAGCTTTCTCCGAACTTGAGTTATTGGTAAGTCATCAAGAAGAAGAACATGAAGCAAGCTCGTCTGAAATGAGCATCGAGAGTATCAATGAAGGGGGAGTGCCAACAAAAGAAAGTAACAGTTCAACGGGAGCTACAGACAACAAGATTGATAAGGTAAGTCAGGTACGATCTCTTCCACCTGATAAGTTGTTTAAATTTGTTAAATTATTAACTAGAAACTGTTGCAAACTTGAAAAAGAAAACAAAGAATTAAAAATAATTTTAGCCAAATCTTATTTGTTAGAAGATTTTTAAAAATTAAAAATTGAAAATGATAAATTGAGGGCATAAGTAGAAAACTTAGAAAACCATACATATTTAACTATTCCAGCTCAAAATTTTAAAAGACTAAGCTAGTATCTTAGATTTCACAGGGGTCAAATTAGAAAAATTCTCAAAAGTTATGCGCCCCCAAAATTCTTGATTAATCCTATAGGAAGGAGCCTATACTGGGTTCCAAAAACTTGTATAAATTAAAGTAAAATTGGACTTAGGACTTTCAGAGAGTAGATTAAATGTTTGATTTCCTTAAGAGGCTTTGTCTAGAAAGTGGTTATTGCTCCAATAACCAAGAAGGCCTAGTACCTCGCCACAACTGGGAAGCCGATTAATGAAATAAAATATTTAATTGACTAACTGATAAAGTATTTAATTGTAATTAATGCTTTAGATAGTTACTCAAACTTTTTTTAGATTTTTTTTTACTTAGAATTTTTTTTATTAACAAAATTATTTTCAAAGTTTGCCAAAAACTTCAAAATTATTTTCAAAATTTTGTCAAAAACTTGATAAGTTTTTTTTTAAATCTGATTTTTTTCTGAAAAAGTTACCCTTAGATTTTTTTTGGTACCCTAATTTTTTATATGATCAAAGGGGGAGAAAGGAAAATTAAGTCTAGGGGGAGGTAGTAGTTAAATTTGAAAATATTTTTACACTTTATTGCATAATTATAATTTTATTATCTTTACTTGGTATTGTAATTTTATTATCTTTACTTTATGGTTAGTTTACCCTAACTTAACTTGGGTTGTTCACATCAAAAAAGGGGGAGATTGTTAGAACCCTAATGTTATTTTTGGTGTGAGCAACCAAGTTAGGTTAGGTCCTGTTATATTTTGATCCCTGTGTCAAAGTGTCCAGGAGCTTAGGTGTAACGACCCGCCTTCTACTACTAGGCTGTAGGGCGAATCGCTACAGTTATGCTAAACTATACTGTGCGGAAAGCTGGGCTAATTAAAAATTTCACTAACTGACTCTGTTGATCTGACAACTGATACACCCATGCTGTTATAAGGAAGGATTCAGGGCCCTTTCCGGTTGGTGTACATGTGCTAAGGAGGATACTTGACCTCCCATCTGAGCTAGGAACTCAAATCTGACTTCCCAGCTAGCTATTGATCGATCCACGGATCGATCAAACTTGCTACGATTCTGTGCCCTGCTGGATCGGTCTGCGGACCGATCCAGGTGCGTCTGGATCGGTCTGCAGACCGATCCAGGCACCTGGAGACGCTGGGATGCTCTCTGTTCGATGCTGGATCGGTCGGACGACCGATCAGATAGCATACAGTAGCATACTGTATGCCTCTGGATCGGTCGGCTGACCGATCCAGGACCCTGATACTGCAACGGATCGGTCGGCAGACCGATCCAACTCTGATATGAAATCAGAGTTCCTGATTCCAGAACTTTCAGGCACTGGAACGTGCCACAACTCACAGACATAGGTTCTAGATACATGAAAAACATTCTAACATTAACCTACATGAGTCCCAAACTGGACAAACTGAATAGTGCATAGTTCTACTGGATTAAAACATTTAACAAGCTAAGGACTAAACCATAAGGAAACTAACAACGTAAATGCTGGAATTAAGCTGTTTATACCCCTAGGATCTTTATTCCAAACCCCTTGCACACACACACCTCCATAACATTATCCTCCAGCCTCCGCTAGTCCACTTTTCTTTTACCTGTATCTGCAGTATAAGAAAAGTAGTACCTATAAGCTAAAGAGCTTAGTAAGAAACCATCTACCTCACAAAAACATGCAACGATGCAAATATGATTTTAAATCATGCTGTTTAAAACATATGCTGGATATACTGAATAAACTAGCATGGCATGACATATAAGCATACAATCATGGCATATCTAAACCTGAACATAAAAACATGTATAACAACTGCACATAAAGTTATTATGCATATTCACAGGGAAAAACTAAACTGGAGCATGATACTGAACTGAAACTGAACTACGCTAAAACTGATCTTAAACTATAATCACTGGATTAGATTAAGAGTTTGAAAGCTAATATCATAATAAGTGAAAATAGTAATCATGCTGTTGTTTGGGCCCTTGCTGTGTGCGCATCCTTAACTAGACCCGGGTTTGCAAGTCCCGAATTTAGTAGGGTTAACTAGGTTATCTAAACCTAGGGACGACTGTGGGAGTCCAACCCAATGGATATCTGATCCAGTACAGTGCCACTGAAAATAAAATACTGAATATAGCTAACTGTTTTAACTTGCTGTTTCTAGGTTATCTGAACCTAGAGCTAGGTTATCTGAACCTAGAGGCGACTGTGGGAGCCCACCCATTGGACCGTAGTCCCATAAACTGAACTAAACTAATGTGCTGTTTTAAATGCTCCTAATGCATTTAACTGAACTATTAAACATAACTGAGGTGGTATTTAGCTACACTAACATTTTACCGAACACTTGGTGTGCTCCAACTCTCTCCTCTAATAGGGAGATCACCTCTAGGCACCCGACAACGCCTAGAATCTCCAACTAAAGGAGACCAACGTGTCCGACCCATCTAGAGGTGCTCAACTAGATCCCTAATCCTCGAGGAGGGTTTAAACACACCCTAAGTGCCGAAAAAACCTGCATATAGCTAAAACTAATGCGTAGAAACCCAAACGGAGCTATTATACTGTAGGTGAGGGGTTTCTTACCTCCTATTCGTAATTTCTTACGATTCTAATCGCTAGGTTTCTGGTGGAGATGATCTTCTCGACGATCCGCTCGCGTCTACGTGTTCTTCTCGCGAAGGGGAACGTCCTCGTATCGAAGATCTCGCCGGAAGAAGTTCCCTTGGCCCTTGGGGCTTGGGCGCCGAGAGAGAAGGAGAGGGAGAGTGGGCGGCGTGAGGTTAGGGTGAGGAGAAGGAATTGCCGATTAAACCAAAAATAAACCAAACCCTCTTTAAGTTCTTAATTTATATTAAGTGGATAACTAGGCCCAACTTAAATATAAATATAAATGTTTCCCTTCTCCTTCAGCACGGCCCTGCTGGGTTCAACCGATTACTAACATTATCCCTAAACCATAGGTCTCGGGTTCGATTCCCGCCTAAGCTATGTTGCGGTTCTATTTATTTTTGCTGCTTCCGCTACTCGAAAAATTCCAAAAAAATATCTAAAATTCCAGAAAAATCATAGAATATTTCTAAAAATAATTTGAGAATTTTCGGGCGTTACATTAGGAGTATAGGAAGTCGAGTGGAAGACGTAACTAGCGAGAAGGACTGCACGTGAGAGAGCCGATGGGCTCGGTGCGTCTGAGGGACGAGGTGCTACGGAAGAATACACTGGTGGACAAGAAGGGTGTGCACAACGGTCCGAGGGATGAGAAGTTGGGGAGGAAGGCTGCTCGAGGAGAAGGCTGAAATTGGGTTCTGGTGAGCCTTATTTTGGTTGGCCAAAATCACTTAAGCGGAAGAGTGAGAGGAAAAGAAAAAGAAGTTGAAGCCTTCTGTTGGAAGGCACCTTCACTGTGCATGGAAGGCGCCTTTAACTCACCATGGAAGGCGCCTTCCATAGCCATGGAAGGTGCCTTCGACCAGGCTAGTTCGACCCATTGCAGTGGATAAAATTTTATCCACCGGTGCCTCCCTGGAGGCACCTTCTAGCCCTATGGAAGGCACCTTCAGGCTGCGAATAAGTTTTTCCAAGAGCAATAAAAAGACCCCTGGACCTAGGAAAAAAGTAACAACTTGAGTATTCATTTCCTAGCAATAGTCTGAGCTATTAGTGTGTGTAAGAGGCTTCTTCGCCTTCACCAAAGGAGATTCTTAGTGAGTTTTCATCTGTCTTGGATTAACAACCACTCCGGTTGTAACCAAGTAAATTATGAGTCTCTTTCTTTTAGTTTCACATTATTTATTTTTATGCTATTGTTGCTAATCTAAGTTGAAAGAGGAGAAAGGTGTTTTGTTTTAGTGTTTCAGGCAACTCAACCCTCTCTAGTCGGCCTACTCGGTCCAACACTCTCATCACATGACCAAGGAAAGAATGAATCGATAAATATATGATAGTGAAAATATAATGACAATGAAAAGATATGACAAGGGAGGTATAATGAAACATGGAAGCAATAGGTGGAATGATTACTGGTAATAACAACAAAGTAGAAGAACAACTAAGAGATTAACAAGAAAATTTGCCTCTATCATATTCATGCAAGCTTATGTTACCATAATTTCAAAAAAAAAAAAAATCAAAGCAAGTTCTAGAGTGTCAAGTATCACAAGTGCTATCACACACAAGAGGATTAAGGATAAGCATGGCAATAACCTCACTAGGTGAAGAACAAAATATCATGCATAATCTAACATGATAGAGTCCATCACCACAACAAATGACTATATGCAATTAATGTACCCAACCATACCAAGAAAACCAAAACTTGATAGTCAAACTTAACTATCTTTTACCATTATCAAAGCATTATAAAGGGATATGTAGGGAGATATGACTCAAAATCAAGCAAGGGATAAACAAGACCAAACAAAATGCAAAACAAGCAAAGTATAGAAGCAAACAAACATGCAAGTATAAAGATAAAGGAAAGAAAGAAAAGGAAAGGAAAGGAATGAACTCCCCTTTATTCCTGGCAGCTGAAGACGGTTCAGAAGTAGAAGCCACAGTGGTAGTGGGGTGATATGAGTAGAGACGAGGACATTCTTTATGTGATCAATGTAATGAAGCATCCCCACCACACTTATTTTCTCATCAATGACTCTCCCAGGTGGTTGGAGATGGTTTAAGTGCAAAATCTACTTTGGGAGTGGAATTACTTGAGCTGGGGGTCAACACTTCTCCTACCATCACTTGCTCTTTAAAAATTCTTCTTGAAGGTTAGAGATGGTTCAAATGGATCAACCAATTTAGAAGCCTACGATGACCTACAAAGTCAAAGAAAGAGAGCACTTTCCGCATGCAAGTGGAGTAAGAAATAGATGAAATAATACCATTCTCCACAAAGCATGTATCGAAAAATACATCACATCCAATAGAATCAATAATAGATACCTCAATGAAATTTTCTGAAAGTTCACAAAACTTACTAACCTTGAAATGATAAAAGGTACCTGAAGGTTTTAGAAGGGTGGATGTGACTTCCTCTTCAGGTGTTGGCTTTAGTGATTCTGCTACCAAAGGGAGTGATTCTTGGGTTCTGCTTCTATAGCACAAGTCCCTACACTCTCATCATTAGGTGGCCGTTCAACAAAAATAGGTGATTCTTGGGACATTGCTTCCACTATGAAAGTCCCTACACTTTCCTCATTAATAGATGTGTAATCATGCTCAGTTGGCTCCTCAACATTACCAACAACACCTACATCAATAATATCTACAACAACAGTATTGTCATCAGAGTTAGGATCAACTACAACTATATCATCACAACACACAAAATCAGAGGAGCCCTGTAGAGCTTTAGAATTAGGATTAGGGTTGTCACACGCTCTATAATCTATCACCTCACTAGATAGTTGTGATTGTCATTGGCTGATGAATGCTGTAATTTGATCTAGACATATCTAGAAATTCTATAGTGATGCTTCATTTCTTTGCTAAGACTGGGTATATGCCTCTTGTTGTTGCTGCATCTGCTGCATTAACTCCTTCAAATGTTGAAATCTTGATTGACTGGGGGCATGAACTTATTCAATGAACCCTTGAAATGTTCCCCAAGGTACTGGATTGATCTACTGAACTGAATGTGACCATGTGGACATAGAATCATCTAGAAATCCTTGTGGTCTCTGATATGTGATGTGTGTAGATCTTATGATCATTTATACATGTTTTGACGCACATTTACTTAGTTTATTCACATATATTCTATGCATGTTCACCTCTCTTAGCATATATTTAGCATAAATACTCTTTTGTTCAGAGATCTGCTCTTTGTGTATTTTTTTGTTGACAGGATGCGATTTGGAGTAGAAACAAAGCTTAAGTGGAGTCTAGAGCTTCCAAGGTGTCGTGTCCAGGACGTGTGAAATTTCTACACTGCAGACTAAAACAAAAATGACCATAACTTTCTTCTTAGTTAGAGTTTTGGGTTGTTCTTTATACTGAATTGTAGATATCTTCAAGATATACAACTTTAATGAAGACATCAACTCAAGAATACCACATTAAGATGTGATAAAATGATGTACAAGTCCACACGACCTTGATACACGGTCGTGTCAATTCTGCACGACCGTGCGGTGTAACCAGAGCAGAAGGAAGGCACGACTGTGCCAATTTTGCATGGTCATGAAGTGTAACCAGAGAAGAAGGAAGACATGGCCGTCTATATCTCGTATGACCATGCCACTCAACCTGAAGGGAGGAGGAAGTTGGCCATGCAGATCTCGCACAGCCGTGGCACGGGCCATGCGGCGCCCGTGCCCTAACCTATAAAAGGGTCAAGAACCCTATTCTTGGAGGCATCTTTGGTTTGGAACTTCGTCCCTCTCCTTGGGAAAGGGTTCTCCCATTCAGGGGAAACCCTAGAGCTTCATCCACTACCATCCCTTGACGTTCCATCCATCTCCAGAGCAAGGAGGCATCCCCATGACATCAGAAACCTCGACAAGCATCTCTTCTTCCCCTTCTTCTCACATCAAGGGTTAAAGTATGCTTTACTTTATGTTTTGGGATAGTTTTTCCCTCACAATGGAGTAGATCTCCTTTTCTATGGATGTAGGGAGTAATTTTGATGTTTTGATTGATGTATGAACTAGTGTACGCTAATTTCCTTGTTCAATGAAGGTTTTATGCCATGCTCTACTTATGTTGTGCCTCTTATGTGTTTGATAAAGCGTGCGAATGGTATAAGCATGTAGACATGAGGGATTTATCTCCTTGTTAAGGTTGCTACTAGACTGGATAACCGGGGGGGGGGGGGGGGGGGGTCCTTAGTGATAGAGGATACCCATTCAACCGAACATATTATGCCATTAGTGACAGAGGACATCGATACTTACCCAATTTCTAGAGTCAAAAGGTCTTAACATAGGGATTAATCCTTAAACATGGAGGGTAAGGAAGTGACTATGCATTAGGGACATAATCCTACATCATAATGAAACCGAAATCCTAGAATTCATCTCCCAAAGCTCAATTCCCTCCAAGATCGATTCTCTCATCCTTCTCTTTCTCTCTTCAATCACTCTCGTTAGTTTGCAAGCGCCAAAGCCAACTTTTGACCATCTAGATAACTTACTTTATGACATCTCTAATGCTTAATCAACAGTCCCTATGGATTCGACAAATCTTATATATTACTGATGACGAAACCATATACTTGCGGTTCGTAACAAGTTTTTGGCGCCGTTGCCGGGGACTGTTCGTATTAACATTAGTAGATTAGCAATTTAGTTAATCTAGACTTGTGAATAGTTTTTGTTTTTCCATTTTCATAATTCAAAAAAAAATATTGCAATTTGTTTTCCATATACATAATAAAAAAAACCTGCATTTTCTTTCTTGTCTTTAAATTCTGCATTTATTTATTTATTTTTCTTGTAATTTAAATTCTGCATTTTGTTTCTTATTTTTTTAGATATCTTAAGGACTAACATGTCCAGTAGGTCTTTAAGAGATTTTTTCACATCCATGAGTATAAGACCCAGATCTCCCATTGATAAAGGCTATGAACCAGATGAGCAACTTGAGTTCCTTTGTGGAGGATGTGGTAGCACATCTCATCCGTCTGCCATTTGTCACCTCTTTCAAAAGGAAGATGTCCCTCTTACAGAACCAACTGATAATATCTACACGGCTTGTGGCAGTTCATCCCATCTAGCTGTTTTATGTCACTTCTTCCAAAATGTTGCTAGCTCTTCCATGAAACTTCAGCACTTATTCCAACCTCAACATCAAGATACATATGAGCAAGTTCCTAATACTTATGACTATGACTGGGGAGATTATCAAATCCAGAACCTTCAACTCCAGCTAATTCCTGAGCAACATGAGCAGCCACTATCCCAGCAGTAGAATCCTGACATGAATCAACATTATAATCAATTTTGGATGGACCATAAAAATTTGGACTACAACTGTATACAAAATGTTGAGCATATTTCCCAAGTAAATCAAAGTTTGTCAGAGTTTCAGGATGATTTTTCATTGGACAGACCACATCATTCACAACCAGATGAGCTAATTGACTTAGAAAACTCTCAAAACTCAAATATTCCTGCTCCAAGTCAGATGAAGACCACAACACATTATTCTGAAGAGCTAATGGTGCAACGGGGGATCC
Source organism: Zingiber officinale (assembly GCF_018446385.1). NCBI lineage: Eukaryota > Viridiplantae > Streptophyta > Magnoliopsida > Zingiberales > Zingiberaceae > Zingiber > Zingiber officinale. Next base: position 27,462,801 of record NC_056006.1, on the reverse strand, counting down.
TAGATTTACAACTATTACTACAAATTTCTAATAAAGTTGTTGATTCTTCTATTGATGATATTGATGTTAGTGGACTCTTCACTACTTATGATGATGATGTGGTGGATAAGAGTGTAGGGACATGTACTATGGAGGAAATGCCCCAAGGATCACCTCTTTTGGTCGCAAAACCAATTGATATAATGGAATTTGCAAGAATGGAATTGGTTGATGATAAATGTGTAGAAGAAAAGCCCCAAGAATCACACTTTCAGAAGCACCACCACTTGAGTCAGAGTTAGAACCACTACATAATTCTGAAGGGGTCATGTCCACTTGTTTAGAACTTTCAGGTACATCTCAACAATGCAAGGTTAATATTTTTGATACATATTCAGTTTATACTAATACGGTTCTAGTTCCTTCTTATATTACATGCTTGTGGGAGGTTTGCCTTTCTTTTGGGTGTGTAGGTTTTCAAGAGGCCAATAATTGGAAGCTCATACTGAATCGTCTTCGACCACCTGAAAGAACTTTAAAGAAGACGAAGATGGAGAGAGCGATATTTCACTTTTTAACTCATATATTGAAAGCTCCCTCCATAATAAGAGTCCTTGGTAGGAGGGTGTTGAAATATCTTACCCCTCTAAGATTGCGATTTCGTTAAATCTAATGAGGTGGTCGAGCTAATAACCTTAAACAAGCGCTTCTTGGGAGGCAACCCAAGTTCATTTTCCTTGTTTTCTTTTATGTCTTTAGTTCTTTCTAGTTTCTTTTTACTTCATTGATAATAAATCATACCCTCTACTTAATTATTCTTGTCTATCTTATTTTTGTAGAATTCAAAGTTATGGAGGAATGTGAGCATTGGATAGAGGAGTATTTTTAAAACATGAATGTCAATCATTTGGAGCTCATCACTTGGTAACTTCTCTAAACTTCATAAATCTTCTTCACATCACATTTCTAGTTTTCATTGGGACAATGAAAAGTTAAGTCTGGGGGGATGCATTAGATGCATTTGGTTTAGTTTAGTTTTTGTTTTTGTTTTCTTCTTTTTGCATAATAAAATTTTTGCTAGTTGCATCTTACATCACATCATGATTGTTTGTTCCTTATTGCAAAATACTAGCATGTTTATTCTAGATTCCATGTGGTTTATTGGTTACTTATGGTGCTATCATGTTTAGTGATCGATCTTTTTCTATCTATGATAGCATGAAGTGAGCAATGTTTTTACTATAAGAGTTTAAGTATTGGCCTTGTTTTAGGATCTCTGTACACTATGCCTATTTTTGATGGTTTATAACTCTAAAATAGTCATGATTCATAGAATTGGACTAGTACTTATGCTTCTATAGTGACCTCTCAACTACATTTTGGTTACTAGGTAAACTCAGATCATGTAAGCTCATTTGGAAAAATCAATTCCAAAAAAAAAAAAAATGAAAGTTTGTTCAAGTTTGATACTTTGAAAACATTCAAAGGAAAAAAAATAAGGGATAAAAAAATAGTTATCGTGAGTGGAAACTAGTAATTCACCCCTTTGAGACCGAGTTAGGTTACTGGGGAAATAAATGCTATGTTTCTCTTGATATTGAGTATTCCTTTGAGACCTTGTGTAGATGATGCATAGCATTTTTGTGGGAAACGAATCTTGCGTGTGGCAAGTAAGTGCCTATCACCGGAAGCATAAGGAACACAATTTTATGACGACTTGACTAGACTAGGGATTGAAATTTGATAAATTTAGGACACTTTCGTACTGAGTACGGAGGACTACTATTTAGGTGATACTCAAACTACTTTTGTATCTTGCTCACCAATGAAATCATTTGATAGGATTAGATTAACTTACTAGAGATTATGATGCACTATTTAACCACATGAATCTAGATTGTAGCATTTTGCTTAAGGACAAGCAAAGGTTCAAGTCTGGGGGTGTGGTGTGCTTAGATCTTATGATTATTTATACATGTTTCGAAGCACATTCACTTACTTTATACACGCATATTCTATGCTTGTTCACCTCTCTTAGCATATATTCAGCATAAATACTCTTTTGTTCAGAGATTCGCTCTTTGTATGTTTTCTTGTTGACAGGACGTGATTTGGAGCAGAAACAAAGCTTAAGTGGAGTCTAGAGCTTCCAAGGTGCCGTGTCCAGGCTGTGTGAAATTTCTACACTGCAGACTAAAATAAAAATGGCCATAACCTTCTGTTCAGTTGGAGTTTTGGGCTATTCTTTATACCAAATCGTAGATATCTTCAAGATCTACAACTTTGATGAAGACCTCAACTCAAGAATACCATGTTAAGATATGCTAAAATGATCTACAAGTCCACACAACCTTGATACACGATCGTGTCAATTCTGCACAGCCGTGCGGTGTAACCAGAGCAGAAGGAAGGCACGACCATGTCAATTTTGAACGACCGTGCGGTGTAACCAGAGCAAAAGGAAGACACGACCGTGTAGATTTTGCACGACCGTTCCACTCAACCCGAAGGGAGGAGGAAGTTGGCCGTGCAAATCTCGCATGGCCATGGCACGGGCCGTGCGGCGCCCGTGCCCTAACTTATAAAAGGGTCAAGAATCCTATTCTTGGGGGCATCTTTGATTTGGGACTTCGCCCCTCTCCTTGGGAAAGGGTTCTCCCATTCGGGGGAAACCCTAGAGCTTCATCCACCACCATCCCTTTGTTGGAACCCCAAGGTGTTTTGATGTGATCAAAAAAGTTAAGTTAGTTCCTGTTTGATTTAACCCTTGTGTCTAAGTGTACAGGAGCTAAGGAACACAAGAAGTCAAGCGGAAGACGCAGCTAGCGAGAAGGGCAGCACGGGGAGAGCCGACGGGCTTGGTGCGTCCGAGGGACGAGGTGGCCACGGAAGAGTACACTGGTGGATAAGAACGTACGCGACGTTCGAGGGAAGAGAAACCGAGAAGGAAGGTTGCTCGAGGAGAATGCCAGAAGTTGGGTTTAGGTGAGCCCTTTTTCGGATGGTTGATATCACCTAAGCAAGCGGAGCCGGAATGCAAGACCTGGATCGAGGCGAGTTGAACCGGAGCAAAGGTCCCGGACTGAAAAAGTCAATTCTATTGACTTTCTTAGTCCTGGCACCCAGAACCATTCTGGGCGCCCGAATCAGTCTGGGGGGCTTGGACCTAGATAATTATCCAGATCGTGGTCAACGCAATCTGTGCGAAAAGGGGATAAAGTTTTATCCCCCCAGGGCACCCGAAACCCTTCGGGGCACCCCGAACAGTGTTATAAATATATCACTGATTTTCACAGTTAGAATAACTCACTTGTAATCAAGTTCTTTCAGTTATACATTTTCTTTTGTGCTGTCAATGTTGTAAAGAGGCTACTCCGCCCGAAGAAAATCATCAGATAGTGCGCCATACTTTCCTTAGATTAGCAATCCTCTGATTGCAAACCAAGTAACTCTTCTGTGTTTGTCTTTTTAGTCTCTTTCTATTTTAATTACAAGTGCTATTTATTTAGTTGAAAATCCGAGAAAGGTTGAATTTATTTTTCAGGGCAATTCACCCCTCACCTCTTGCCATCCTTCAAAGGGACCAACAAGTGGTATCAGAGCGAGGACGCTTCAGAAGGACTAACCGCCGACCGAAGCAAGCAACTAATGGCCGAACCATGCATCGTTCCACCAAAATTTGAGGGGGACTTCGCACACTAGAAACATCGTATGGAGGTATTTCTGAGAACCAATTTTGAAATTTGTTTAATAATAAAATATGGTTTTGTAGCTCCTACGAATCAAAATGGAGAGGAAAAAGAAGAGAGTCTTTGGACCAAGAAGGAGAAAAATGATTCAGTAGCGAACAACTGAGTGGACTACCACTTGCTGAGCGGGCTGTCGCCTCAAGAAGTCAACCGCATCGGAAGCTACTCTTCGGCCAAAGAACTCTGGGAAAAATTCCTGGAACTCCATGAAGGGACATCCGAAGCCAAACTTGCAAGGAGAGATATACTTTGGAACAAACTGACGAACATCCATCTAGAAAGAGGTGAGAAAGTAGCTGATCTACATGCAAAGGTAAAAGAGTTAATTACCGGACTCGAGAATCTCGGTGAAACGGTAACCAACCGGGACACCATATGCTACGCACTCAACGCTTTTCCCAAAACTCCAGAATGGGCATCAATCATCGATGCCTACTACATTTCAAAGGACCTGGAGGTAAGTACCTTAGAAAAGTTATTTTCTACTCTTGAATTATATTACATGAAACCAGATGTACAGGGACAATAAATGAATCAAGCCAGATTATGGCGCTAAATGCAACAAAGAAGGATGATCTCGAGTCAGGTTCATAAAAAGATCAAGAAGCCTATATGGTAAGGAATTTTAAAAAAAATTGAGATCTAATAAATTTAAAGAAATGCAGAATAAGAAGAATCCAAGAAATAGAAGAAGGGTTTGTTGCTACCAGTGTCAAAAAGAAGGACACTTAAAAGAGAATTGCCTAGAACTCAAGAAGGACAAAGTCAAGATATCCAAGAAGCACAAGAATCTAAAAGCTACTTGGGACAATAGTTCATCATCTGAGTCCGAGATACAAGAATATGCAGGGTTAGCACTGATGGCAAGCTATGAAGGGCAAAGTACATCAAAACCCAGCATATGAAGGGGGAGCAACGTCAGATGAATGCAGTGAAGCAGGGGGAGAGTCAGGCTTCAAGTCTGATATGGTAAGTGAGGTATGCCTCTTATCTCCCGATCAATTTTTTTTTGGACTTAAATCTATGGCAAATTCTATGTACAAATTAAAAAGTAAAAATAATAAATTAAAAAATGAAAACTTAGATATGAAAAGAACTTTAGCAAAATCTTGTCTGATAGAAGATTTTGATAAAATTAAACTTGAAAATGAAAAATTAAAAGAAGAAATTGAAAAATTGAAAAACTCTACCTGTTCAAATATTTTTGCTTTTAGAAATTATAAAGGATTAAACTGGTACTATAGGTTTCATAAAAGTCAGATTAGAAAAATATCAAAAACTTATGTACCTAGAAAATACCTGATTAACCCTGTAGGATGGAATCTATATTGGGTTCCAAACTGGTACTTAATACTTTAAAGGGTTACTCAATTTGTTTTAGAAAATATTATCAAAAATATTCATGTTTATGAAATCTTAGAATTTTTTTTCAGAAATCTTTCCGTTACAAATTTTTTTCCATAGAAATTATTTTGCCTTATATATTTTTTCCTTAGAATTTTTTTTTCTACTTAGAAACCTTTTTGCTTCAACACTTATTAAAATTTTTTTTGGGGTTAAAAATTATGTTTCAAACTTTGAAAAATATTTTAAGTTACTTATTCCATTGCACAAAATTTTTAACTTAGAAAATCAAAAGTTTTCCTACTTACTTAAGTATTTTTCTTTACTTGCCAATTATTTTCCTTAGACTCGTTAAAAGAACCCCAATTTTTTTATGTGATCAAAAGGGGAGAAGAATGTTAAGTCTAGGAGGAGGTGTATTTAAAATTTCTTTCATTGAAAAATCTTACTTACACTTATTTGCAACATTATTTGTTTTTATATTATGTCTGTTTTACCCTAGCTTAACCTATGTTGCTCACATCAAAAAGGGGAGATTGTTGGAACCCCAAGGTGTTTTGATGTGATTAAACAAGTTAAGTTAGGTCCTATTTGGTTTAACCCTTGTGTCTAAGTGTGCAAGAAGTTAGGAACACAGGAAGTCGAGTGGAAGACGCGACTAGCGAGAAGGATGACACGGGGAGAGAGCCGATGGGCTCAGTGCGTCCGAGGGACGAGGTGACAGCGGAAGAGTACACCAGTGGACGACAAGAACGTACGCGACATTCAAGGGGTGAGAAATTGGGAAGGAAGGCTGCTCGAGGAGAAGGCCGGAAGTTGGATTCGGGTGAGCCCTTTTCCGGATGGCCGATATCACCTAAGAAAGAGAAACCGGAGAGGAAGACCCGGACCGAGGCGATCTGAACTGGAGCAGAGGTCCTAGACAAAAAAAGTCAATTCTGTTGGCTTTCTTGGTCCGGGCGCTCGGAACCCTTCCGGGCACCCGGACCTGGATAATTATCCAGATCGCGGTCAACACGATCTATGCGGAAAGGGGATAAAGTTTTATCCCCCCAGGGCGCCCCGAACCCTTCGGGGCTTCCCGAACAATGCTATAAATATAGCACTGATTTTCACGGTTAGAACAACTCACTTGTAATCAAGTTCTTTCAGTTCTACATTTTCTTTTGTGCTGTCAACGTTGTAAAGAGGCTACTCCACTCGAAGGAGATCGTCAGATAGTGCGCCATACTTTCCTTGGATTAGCAATACTCTGATTGCAAACCAAGTAACTCTTCTATGTCTGTCTTTTTAGTCTCTTTCTGTTTTAATTATAAGTGCTATTTATTTAGTTGAAAATCTTAGAAAGGTTGAATTTATTTTTCAGGGCAATTCACCCCTCCCTCTTGCCGGCCTTCAAAGGGACCAACACCCTTAACATTCTGTCCATCTCCAAAGCAAGGAGGCATCCCCAAGACATCAGAAACCTCGGCAAACATCTCTTCTTCCCCTTATTCTCATATCAAGGGTTGTAAGTATGCTTTACTTTATATTTTGGGGGTGTCTTCCCTCACAATGGAGTAGATCTCCTTTTCTATGGATGTAGGGAGTAGTTTTGATGTATTGATTGATGTATGAACTAGTGTACGCTAATTTCCTTGTTAAATGAAGGTTTTATGCCATGCTCTACTTATGTTGTGCCTCTTATGTGTTTGATAAAGTGTGTGAATGGTATAAGCATGTAGACATGATGGATTTATCTCCTTGTTAAGGTTACTACTAAACTGGAGAACCGGGGGGGGGGTCCTTAGTGATAGAGGATATCCATTCAACCGGACATATTATGCCCTTAGTGACAGAGGACATCGATACTTACCCAATTTCTAGAGTCAAAAGGTCTTAACATAGGGATTAATCCTTAAACATGGAGGGTAAGGAAGTGACTATGCATTAGGGACATAATCCTACATCATAATGAAACCCAATCCTAGAATTTATCTCCCAAAGCTCAATTCCCTTCAAGATCGATTCTCTCATCCTTTTCTTTCTCTCTTCAATCACTCTCGTTAGTTTGCAAGCGCCAAAGCCAACTTTCGACTATCTAGATAACTTACTTTGCAACATCTTTAGTACTTAATCAACAGTCCCTGTGGATTCGACAAATCTTATATATTACTAACGACGAAACCGTATACTTGTGGTTCGTAACAATATGATGGAAAAGAGTGATCCAATTGTTGTTCCTCATTCCCATACATGAAATTTTTATGGTCCATCTAATCTGAATTATAACACTGAGGATGCTCAATAACCTGTTGTTGTGTATCCCCATGTTTCTCTGGATTCTGGGGTTGAAAGTATTGAGGTTGAAAGTATCCATGCTGCATTAGAATCTAGGGTTGAAAGTATTGAGTTGAATAATTACCCCAGTCATGACTATAGTTGATAGGAGCTGGATTATATGCCTCTTGATATTGATGTTGGGAATATTGAGGTTCCATAGGAAATCTAACAGTGTTTTGGATGAGGTGGCATATAGTAACTGGATGAGAAAAACTGCCACAATTTCACTTGTCCCATATCCAAATTGTAATATTCATTGAAACATCCAAATTGCTAAGAATAGAGATCTGTGTTGAACTAAAAGAATTGTCTTGGTCTATACTGAAACACTAACAGACAAGATTAGAAGACACAAGAACATATGATATCAAATACATGGATATATGAACATTAAAACACTTGACAATATTTTTAATAATTTTTGTAAAAAAATAAGAAAGCAATCCTAAAATTATCAAACACCACTACAAGTCCTCGGTAACGACACTAAAATTTGATATGGGCTCTCGAGTGTTGTACTATGGGAGCTTATCAAATTATAATTAAAGTTACCGAACCTCTCTACACTAAAGTAGTATAGAGATGACTCGGGTCCTCTCCTAACAAATGTAACAGTAAATAATAAACTTAGGAATTTATTGCATTGGGTTTTGATATGAAAATGGCGGTTTTGAATTGAGTTCTACAACTTAAAAATGAACTAGCAAAGCAACTATAAAACTTAACCTAATGAACAAAAGACAATGAAAGAAATGAGAGCTAAGTCTAGTCTAACTACAATTGCATAGAATAAAAGGCAACATGAAGTAAATCATTAGTAAAACTAAGCATAGAACGAAACCTAGAGCATGTAAGGAAACCTGAACTAATCTATCCTAATTGCATTTAAATGAAGGCATAAAACTAAGTAATTGAAAGAGCAATACAAAGTAAAAGCCAAGCAAACTAAGATATATCAAATTGAACCTAACTATTAAAAGAGGCATTTCACCGAACACATGACATGCATGAACCTAACTCCGATTGGAGCATTTTATCAAACAAGTTGTCTACATGAACCAATTAAGACCAAGTGTGTGCAATGTAATTCAAGAAGATCAAGTTTGATACAATCATTCAATAAGGAACATCAACACAAGCATCAACAATTGGAGAGGAAGCTTACTGTTCAGAATCTGATTAAGGCCAGAGATGTCTATGGGAAGTAGGTGATGAGAATGAATTGAAGAGCTCTCTGAAAGAGGACCGCTGCTTACTTAGGGCGGCCAAATCTTGGAGATGTCGTGGCCGGATGTTGACTATGAAGGACCTCTTCTCTTCTAGCCTGATGAGAAGAGGGCTGCGGTTTGGATCTGAAGTAGAGGAACTCCAGCGGAGGGCTGGATACTAGTGGCCGGTCGATGGTGGTGGAAGGAGTGGTCATTGGCTGTTGGTGGAGGAAGAAGAAGGGGAGAAGGTGGCATCGAAGCTTCGGCTTGGGAACAGAGTGAAGACCCAGATCCCCTGTACATTGTGCTTTGTGAGTTTTATTTCCCCAGATCTGATGGAGCGGCTGAGATCAAATCTGAGTGAACGGTCGAGATCAACTAGAACCTGTTGATTGATTAGAATGGTTGGATCAAGATAAGCGGCTCAGATCATCCTAGATTGGCTCAGATTGACCAGAATCAACCAGATCTTGATGAATGGCTAGAATTAATCCGATATGAATCCTTTATTTAATTTGCTTTAGATTTGGTCCAATGGCTTAGATTTCTTCAGATTGGACTTCTCCTTGACTCAAGCCTTTAGGTTCAATTTAGTTCAACTTGAGCTTAATCCCTAGAAGATCAAAGTGCACAATTATAAGTAGAAATCCATAAAATAGGAAGAATTATAACAAAATCGATAATATAAATCCAACTCAATCAACATGATAAGAATCAATAATTAATCATATGAAAGGATTAAAACATGAAAATTAATGGCAGGAATAATGCATCAAAATACTAGTTATCAAGCATCTCCAGGAAGAAGAAATGTGACTTCTAGCTCTTGATCGAGGATGGCATGTCCTTAAAGAAAGCTGCCTTTGGGCTAGATTAGAAAAAGAAGGTCTCGTGTTCTGACTTTTTATGATAGGCAAACAAATACAGATTGTGGGGAGTGGGAGGAATTCCAAACAAGCAAAATAACATAAACATCTCGTACATATACCGGAAAACATTCGGGATGAATTGTTGTAAAGGGATGTGAAAGTATTGGCTTACTGCTGAAAAAATGGGTGGATTGAGAAGTGTAAGCTAGCTACTACTTGGTTAGAAAAGAAAGTGAGGTGATTATCAAGAGGAAGATGGGGGCGTTCGTCTAGAAAAGGGAGACAAATTTGATAGCTACGGGGTATTCCATACTTGGAATAAAGATGGGCTCGATCCGACACATCAAATCTCAAAGAAGTGGAGGCATACTAGGGGACAAAGGATTCTTGGGCCATGGTGGAACCAGGTCTAAACAAAAGATGAGCAACTTACTAGGTTTACTAGAAATCAAGAAGAAAGAAATGCAGAGGAGGAGAGATCATCAGACAGAACAGATTGGAAGAGATGAGAAGCAATATGTGAAGAACTAATGCTATCTAGGGTTTTATGGGAGGAAAGTTCAAGCATCACTGTCACATTGGAACGACCTGTTAATTTGCATAGTTACATGAATGTGCCATTGTACCTTACGTGGTGATGGATGTCATGAGACATCATAAGAAATGAGTGGTAGTGACACATGACAATCATCCATGAATAGACATTTATGAAGGACGTGACTAGTGAAACATTTTAGCATCCAAAAATGTCTTTTCACACATCCTCGGTACTTGACTTAGCAGAATGTGGATCATTTTGCGAAAAAGTCACTAAGTGCCTAAGGTGCAAATTGCTAAGTACCTAAAGTATGATCAAGAATGCTAGTTGTAAGAGAACTTTAAGATCAAAGAAAAATAAGTGAGCGGGAATAAAACTAGGGGGTGCTTAAATTTGAATTTCATTGACACATGATAAGATTAGCTCGCTGAAGTATAGTTGATCATCCCTCAAAATTTTCCCTCATTAATGATTAGTAAAAATATAAGAGTTTTGGGGATGAGTGAACTTCTTTCTAATTCCCGCCATGAGCTCAGCACCCAGGGCAAAAATGTTCTGTATGCCTCATTTTCTCCTTGTCCTTCGCAATCCTAATTTGAGTTTGTGCCAATTCATCTTGAGTTAACTTCAAGTTTCATTGTGGTTGCGCAATCAACTGAACCTTGGCCTTCGTTTCTTCGATTGTGAGGGATAGAGAAGATTCATGTCTCCCTTTTAAAAAGATCATGGCTTGGGTCTGGCTCTCTATATCTGAATAGGTTTTCATCCTTAACGCTATCTTAGTGTGGACCCGAGATTTAGTGGCCAATCAACGTTCTTTAACTTTCCTTCGAAGAGAACATTGAAAGTCCTTCTCCTGCAGCGCCTCTACAAGGGTGATGCCCTTCTAAATGAGCAGTCAAGCCATATAATCTAACCATTGATGAAGTTGTTGTAGTTCATTAATTTTGGGAGTTGACATCATATTTTTAGGGGATGAAAGATATATAACGGCAGGTGTTGGGCCATCCTCTTTTAAAGGAATAGTTAGAGAGTTAACTCTTGTAAAAAATTAAGCCGCCCCTTTCCCGAGATCGATAGAGCAAATAATGAATGAATCGATTACACTTCTGATGGACTAGAAAAAAAAGTAGCATTTATAGTCACAAAGGAAGAGTGAGTGAGACTAGAACTTGAGTCTAGTCAGTCGGCTATACCTCTTTCGACTAGACTTGAAGGAGAGGCTAGTGATACGAGTTATGTCGAGCGGGTTTAGGAGATGATGTGGATGTTAAAGTCAGGGTAAGGTGGAGATCAAGGTTAAGATAGGGTGATGTTCATTACCTGGTTCTATTGATCTCCCTGCATCAAAATCCTAAAAGTGTGCTTGAGCATTTCCTCAGCAGGATGCTCGGATGGGACCAACCGGGTATAAGGCCAAGAGAACATAAGGCTATCCATGAACACTCAACCGGGCAAAGCCCGGGCAAGTTTTAAGGATACTCAGCCTCATAAAACTCTCAGCATACGATCGGCTGGGTGAAGGCCAAGAGAACATAAGGTTGTCTATGTATGTTCGACCGAGCAAAGCCTGGGCAAGTTTAAGGATACTCATCCTTATAAAACTCTCAGCATACAATCGGCCAGGTGAAGGCCGAGTGAACATAAGGTTGCCCGTGCGTGCTTGACCGAACAAAGCCCGACCGAGTTTTAGGATACTTAGCCTCATAAAACTCTCAGCATACGATCGATCGGGTGAAAGCTAAGCAAACATAAGGTTGCCTGTGTGTGTTCGACTGGACAAAGCCCGGGTGAGTTTTAGGATATTCAGCCTTATAAAACTCTCAGCATACGATTGGCCGGGTGAAGGCCGAGCGAACATAAAGCTTCCTGTGTACGCTTAAACGGGCAAAGCCCAGGCGAGTTTAAGGATATTCAACCTTATAAAACTCTCAACAAATGATTGGTTGAGTGAAGGCCGAGCGAACATAAAGCTTCCTATGTATGTTTAATGTACTCCATTTTGCATGTCACATGGCACTTCAAATTAATTAAGATTGAAAACCCTTAAAACTCGAAAATGAAGATATAGTTAAGAGTTCCCAAGTCATATGTTTCCAAGGACAACTAGTAAATATGTGCACTCTAGATTCAAATTATTCTTTTTGGGTTTTCGTAATGAAATAGTGGTGTAATTCAAAATTTTAAATAAAGGGAAATGAGATGAAATCGAAACAATGTAAATCCACTAGATATGCTAACTAATTCAGAAATGAAATTTAACTCAATGTTGTTGGAACCCCAAGCTGTTTTGATGTGATCAAACTAGTTAAGTTAGGTCCTATTTTGTTTAACTCTTGTGTCTAAGTGTGCGGAGCTTAGGAGCACGAGAAGTCAAGTGGAAGATGTGGCTAGCGAGAAAGATGGAACGGGGAGAGAGCTGACAGGCTCAGTGCGTCTGAGGGACGAGATGCCGCGGAAGAGTATACCCGTGGATGAGAAGAATGTACGCGACGTTCGAGGGATGAGAAACCGGGGAGGAAGCCTGCTCGAGGAGAAGGCCGGAAGTTGGGTTCTGGTGAGCCCTATTCCGGATGGCCAAGATCACCTAAGCTAGCGGAGCCGGAGCGGAAGACCTAGACCGAGACGAGATGAACCCGAGCAGAGGAACCAGACCACAAAAAGTCAACACTGTTGACTTATGTGGTCCGGGCGCCTGGAACCATTCTAGGCGCTCGGAGCCTTCTTTTGAGTCCGGGCACCGAGAACCCAAATTTTATTTACGATGATGTGGACGCTGACCGACACGTTTGGGATAGAATTCTATCCCCCCAGGGCGCACGGAACCCTTCCAGGCGCCCCTAACAGTGCTATAAATATAGCACTGATTTTCACAGTTAAATCAATTCACTTTAATCCATTTCTCTGTGCTATACTTTCTTCTATGCTGTTAACACTGTAAGAGGCTACTTCGCCCGAAGGAGATCTTCAGATAGTGCGCCATATTCTCCTTGGATTAGCAATCTTCTGATTGCAAACCAAGTAACTCCTTTGTGTCTACTTTCTTCTAATTAGTCTCTTTCCTTTTTAGTACAAGTGTTCTTTAGTTAGTTGATAGTCCAAGAAAGGTTTGGTTTATTTATCTTAGGGCAATTCACCCCTCCCCTCTTGTCGGTCTCCAAAGGGACCAACAAGTGGTATTAGAGCGAGGATGCTTCAGAAGGACTAACCGCCGATCAAAGTAAAGCAACCAATGGCCGGACCAAGCATCGTTCCACCAAAATTCGAGGGAGACTTCGTACACTGGAAACGTCGTATGGAGGTATTTCTGAGAACCGATTTTTAAATTTTTTTAATAATAAAATATGGTTTTCTAGCTTCTATGCATCAAAATGGAGAGGAAAAAGAAGAGAGTCTTTGGACCAAGAAGGAGTAAAATGATTCAGTAGCGAACAATCGAGCGGAGTATCACTTGCTGAGCGTGTTGCCGCCTCAAGAAGTCAACTGCATCAGAAGCTACTCGTCGACCAAAGAACTTTGGGAAAAATTCCTGGAACTCCACGAAGGCACATCCGAAACTAAGCTCGCAAGAAGAGATATACTTCGGAACAAACTGACGAACATCCATCTGGAAAAAGGTGAGAAAGTAGTCGATCTACATGAAAAGGTAAAAGAGTTAATTACCGGACTCGAGAACCTCAGTGAAATGGTAACCAACTGGGACACCATACGTTACGCACTCAACACCTTTCCCAGAACTCCAAAATGGACCTCAATCATTGACGCCTACTACATCTGAAAGGACCTAGAGGTAAGTACCTTAGAGGAATTATTTTCTAATCTTGAATTACATGAAACCAGATGTGCAGGGATATCAAAAGACTTAAGCCAGATTATGGTGCTAAATGCAACCAAAAAGGATGAACCCGTGTCTGATTCAGAAGAAGATCAAGAAGCTTATATGGTAAGAAATTTCAAAAAGTTCTTTAGATCTAATAAATTTAAAGAAATGCAAAATAAGCAAAATCCAAGAAATAGAAAAAGGGTTCGTTGCTACCAGTGTTAAAAGGAAGGACACTTAAAAGAGGATTGCCCAAAACTTAAGAAGGATAAAGTCAAGATACCCAAGACGCACAAGAACCTAAAAGCTACTTGGGATGACACTTCATCATCTGAATCCGAAATACAAGAATATGCCAGACTAGTGCTGATGGTGAGCTATGAAGGGCAAAGTACATCAGAAGCCAACATCGATGAAGGGGGAGAGACTTCAGATAAATGCAGTGAAGCAGGGGGAGTGTCAAGCTTCAAGTTTGATATAGTAAGTGAGGTATACCTCTTACCTCCTGATCAGCTTTATTTTGGCATTAAGTCTATGACAAAATCCATGTACAAGTTAAAAAGTAAAAATAATAAATTAAAAAAATGAAAACTTAGAAATAAAAAGAATTTTAGCAAAATCATGTTTGATAGAAGAATTTGATAAAGTAAAATTTGAAAATGATAAATTAAAAGAAGAACTAGAAAACTTAAAAATTTCTACTTGTTCAAATATTTCTGCTTTTAGAAATTATAGAGGATTAAACTGGTACTATAGGTTTTACAAAAGTCAGATAAGAAAAATATCAAAAGCTTATGTACCTAGAAAATACTTGATTAACCCTGTAGGTAGGAACCTCTATTGGGTTCCGAAAACTTGTTTAATTTAGAAGGAAAATTAGACTAAGTACTTTCAGCGAGAAAATTAAATATATTTTTTTTCTTTATAAGGCTTTGTCTAGAAAGTGGTTGTTGCTCCAATAACCAAGAAGGCCTAGTGCCTCGCCACTACCGGGAAGCCAAGTATCAAAATAAAAGTTTAATTAACTTACTAAAAAAGCATTAAATTAAAATTAAATTATGCTTTAAAGGGTTACTCAATTTATTTTAGAAAACTCTCAAAAATACTTGTGTTTGCAAAAACTTAGAAAAATTTCTCAATTTTCTTTTAACTTAGAAGTATTTTATTAAAATTTTCTTACTTAGAAATTCTTGCAAATACCTAACACTTTCTAAAATTATTATTAAAATTTCATTTTGAAAAATTTGATGTCTATAATTATTTCTGTTAAAAAAGTTTTTTATTCCATTGCACAAAAATTTATTTTTAACTTAGAAAATTTAATTTGCAAAATCTTTAAGACTTAACCTTAGACTTGGAACCCCATTTTTTATATGATCAAAGGGGAGAAGAATGTTAAGTCTAGGGGGAGGAGTATTCAATGGAATTTTTTTTTTACACTTATTTGCAATTTACATTATGTTTGTTTTACCCTAGCTTAACTTGGATTGCTCACATCAAAAAGTGGAAGATTGTTGGAATCCCAAGATGTTTTGATGTGATCAAACAAGTTAAGTTATGTCCTATTTTGTTTAACCCTTGTGTCTAAGTGTGTAGGAGCTTAGGAGCATAAGAAGTCGAGCGGAAGACGTGACTAGCGAGAAGGACAGCACGGGGAGAGAGCCGACGGGCTCGGTGCGTCCGAGGGACGAGGTGCTGCGAAAGAGTACACCGGTGTATGAGAAGAACGTACGCGATGTTCGAGGGATGAGAAACCGGGGAGGAAGGCTGCTCAAGGTGAAGGTCGTAAATTGAGTTCGGGTGAGCCCTATTCCGGATAGCCGAGATCACCCAAGCTAGCGGAGCTGGAGCGGAAGACACGGACTGAGACGAGCTGAACCGGAGCAGAGGAACCAGACCGTAAAAAGTCAACACTGTTGACTTATGTGGTTCGGGCGCCCGGAACCATTCAGGGCGCTCGGAGCCTTCTTTTGAGTCTGGGCGCCCAGAACCCAAATTTTATCTGCGATGATGTGGACGTTGATCGATGCACCAGGGATAGAATTCTATCCCCCCCAGGGCGCCCGGAACCTTTTAGGTGCCCCGAACAGTGCTATAAATATATCATTGATTTTCACAGTTAAATCAATTCACTTGTAATCCATTTCTTCTGTGCTGTTAACGCTGTAAGAGGCTACTACATCCGAAGGAGATCTTCAGATAGTACGCCATATTCTCCTTGGATTAGCAATCTTCTGATTGCAAACCAAGTAACTCCTTTGTGTCTACTTTCTTCTAATTAGTCTCTTTCTTTTTTAGTACAAGTGTTCTTTATTTAGTTGATAGTCCGAGAAAGGTTTGGTTTATTTGTCTTAGGACAATTCACCCCTCCCCTCTTGTCGGTCTCCAAAGGGATCAACAAGTGGTATCAGAGTGAGAATGCTTCAGAAGGACTAACCGCCGCTCGAAGTAAAGCAACCAATGGCCGGACCAAGCATCGTTCCACCAAAATTCGAGGGAGACTTCGCACACTGGAAACGTCGTATGGAGGTATTTCTGAGAACCGATTTTTAAATTTTTTTAATAATAAAATATGGTTTTCTAGCTTCTATGCATCAAAATGGAGAGGAAAAAGAAGAGAGTCTTTGGACCAAGAAGGAGTAAAATGATTCAGTAGCGAACAATCGAGCGGAGTATCACTTGCTGAGTGTGTTGCCGCCTCAAGAAGTCAACCGCATTGGAAGCTACTTGTCGGCCAAAGAACTCTGGGAAAAATTCTTGGAACTCCACGAAGGCACATCCGAAGCTAAGCTCGCAAGAAGAGATATACTTCAGAACAAACTGATGAACATCCATCTGGAAAAAGGTGAGAAAGTAGCTGATCTACATGCAAAGGTAAAAGAGTTAATTACTGGACTCGAGAACCTTGGTGAAACGGTAACCAACCGGGACACCATACGTTACACACTTAACTCCTTCACCAGAACTCCAAAATGGACCTCAATCATCGACGCCTACTACATCTCAAAGGACCTGGAGGTAAGTACCTTAGAGGAATTATTTTCTACTCTTGAATTTCATGAAACCAGATGTGCAGGGACATCAAAAGACTTAAGCCAGATTATGGTGCTAAATGCAATCAAGAAGGATGAACCCGTGTCTGATTCAGAAGAAGATCAAGAAGCTTATATGGTAAGAAATTTTAAAAAGTTCTTTAGATCTAATAAATTTAAAGAAATGCAAAATAAGAAAAATCCAAGAAATAGAAGAAGGGTTCGTTGCTACCAGTGTCAAAAGGAAGGACACTTAAAAGAGGATTGCCTAGAACTTAAGAAGGATAAAGTCAAGATACCCAAGAAGCACAAGAACCTTAAAGCTACTTGGGACGACACTTCATCATCTGAATCCGAAATACAAGAATATGCCAGACTAGCGCTGATGGCGAGCTATGAAGGGAAAAGTACATCAAAAGCCAGCATCAATGAAGGGGGAGAGACTTCAGATAAATGCAGCGAAGCAGTGGGAGAGTCAGGCTTCAAGTCTGATATAGTAAGTGAGGTATGCCTCTCACCTCCTGATCAGCTTTATTTTGGCATTAAGTCTATGACAAAATCCATGTATAAATTAAAAAGTAAAAATAATAAATTAAAAAAATGAAAACTTAGAAATAAAAAGAATTTTAACAAAATCATGTTTGATAGAAGAATTTGATAAAGTAAAACTTGAAAATGATAAATTAAAAGAAGAACTAGAAAACTTAAAAATTTCTACTTGTTCAAATATTTCTCCTTTTAGAAATTATAGAGGATTAAACTGGCACTATAGGTTTTACAAAAGTCAGATTAGAAAAATATCAAAAGCTTATGTACCTAGAAAATACCTGATTAACCTTGTAGGTAGGAACCTCTATTGGGTTCCGAAAACTTGTTTAATTTAGAAGGAAAATTAGACAAAGCTCTTTCAGCGAGAAAATTAAATATTTGTTTTCTTTATGAGGTTTTGTCTAGAAAGTGGTTGTTGCTCCAATAACCAAGGCCTAGTACCTCGCCACTACCGGGAAGCCAAGTATCGAAATAAAAAGTTTAATTGACTTACTGAAAAAGCATTAAATTAAAATTAAATTATGCTTTAAAGGGTTACTCAATTTGTTTTAGAAAACTCTCAAAAATACTTGTGTTTGCAAAAACTTAGAAAAATTTCTCAATTTTCTTTTAACTTAGAAGTATTTTATTAAAATTTTCTTACTTAGAAATTCTTGCAAATACCTAACACTTTCTAAAATTATTATTAAAATTTTATTTTGAAAATTTTGATGTCTAAAATTATTTCTGTTAAAAAAATTTTATTTCATTGCACAAAATTTTATTTTTAACTTAGAAAATTTAATTTGCAAAATCTTTAAGAGTTAACCTTAGACTTAGAACCCCATTTTTTATGTGATCAAAGGGGGAGAAGAAAGTTAAGTCTAGGAGGAGGTGTATTCAATGAATTTTTTTTTACTCTTATTTGAAATTTACATTATGTTTGTTTTACCCTAGCTTAATTTGGGTTGCTCACATCAAAAAGGGAGAGATTGTTGGAATCCCAAGGCATTTTGATGTGTTCAAATAAGTTAAGTTATGTCCTATTTTGTTTAACCCTTGTATCTAAGTGTGCAGGAGTATAGGAGCACAAGAAGTCGAGCGGAAGACGTGGCTAGCGAGAAGGACAGCACGAGGAGAGAGCCGACGGGCTCGGTGCTTCCGAGGGACATGGTGCCGTGGAAGAGTACACCGGTGGACGAGAAGAACATACACGATGTTCAAGGGACAAGAAACCAGGGAGGAAGGTTGCTCGAGAAGAAGGCCGGAAGTTGGGTTCGGGTGAGCCCTATTTCGGATGGACGAGATCACCCAAACTAGAGGAGCCGGAGCGGACGACCTAGACCGAAACGAGCTGAACCAGAGCAGAGGAACCGGACAACAAAATGTCAACACTGTTGACTTACATGGTCCGGGTGCCCGGAACCATTCCGAGAGCCCGGAGCCTTCCTTTGAGTCTGGGTGCCCGAAACCCTTCCGGGTGCCCGAAACCCTTCCGAGCGCCCGAAACCCAAATTTTATCTGCAATGATGTGGACACTGATGAATGCATTGGGGATAGAATTCTATCCCCCCAGGGCGCCTGGAACCCTTCCAGGCGCCCCGAACAGTGCTATAAATATAGCACTAATTTTCACAGTTAAATCAATTCACTTGTAATCCATTTCTCTGTGCTATACTTTCTTTTGTGCTGTTAACGCTGTAAGAGGCAACTCCGCCCAAAGGAGATCTTTAGATAGTGCGCCATGTTCTCCTTGGATTAGCAATCTTCTTATTGCAAACCAAGTAACTCCTTTGTGTCTGCTTTCTTCTAATTAATCTCTTTCTTTTTTAGTACAAGTGTTCTTTATTTAGTTGATAGTCTGAGAAAGGTTTGGTTTATTTGTCTTAGGGTAATTCACCCCTCCCCTCTTGCCGACCTCTAAAGGGACCAACAAATGCAAGGAAATTAATTCTACAAATGGAATTCGAATTATACTCAGTCAATCTGTTTATTGAATTCAAATATCAACCAAGATATGCTAGCATACTAATTAAACTCAATTAAGGAACAAGTGGAATTCAGATTGGTGTAGATCAAACACTAAAATCTAGGGTTCCTAACTTGAATAAAGGATTGGTGAACAAACAGTTTTGAAAAGCTAAAATTAATGAAAGAAAAATTACAATTGAAGAGAAATCAAATCTTTTGATCTAAGCAAGTCTATGGAAAAAAATGAAATTGCAAGATGTTGGAATGTATACTATAAGCCTAGCTTTTGTATGAACATCTGTTTTTGAGATATTTTTAAATGAGAATCACTTTGGTCAAATGTATACATTTTATATTTATATATATGTTGATGCAGTTGTCCATTTATATTGTAGATAACATGGTGTGTGGAGCCACACAGAAGATCATGTTATCGATTCCTTATAAATTATAAATAATAGCTCGCAACCAAGATGGATAGGGACAAACCATTGGAATGGTTGTAGTTAATTTGGTATTAGTTTGTCTTGACTATATAGTTACACTAGTACACTATTTGTGTATTGAGCATGACCATTTGAGGTTGTTCGATTTATATTGACTATATAAAAGAACAGAACCTCTATTATTATGGATGTGCATACTCTTAATCTCGATATAATAACAAACACATATATTAGTATTTATTTCTTTAACTTATCAATGAGTGATATTTATTCGTTAAATCAATAGGCCTGATAAGTTGGGAGATAGTACCATTTATATGGTGTGTTGTTGATTATAAAGGGAAACTATGTCCTATTTATTTAGGTTGATGATATCCCCTTGAGGAGCTCATAAGGATTATCATGTAAACCCTGCAGGTGGACTTAGTCTGACATGATAATAAAGTTGAGTGGTACTACTCTTGGAGTCAGATGTTAATTAAATGAGTTGTCAGTAACTTATTTAATTAACGGGCATACGATATCTTAAACACAGGGAGATTAACACACTCATGATAAGTAGGAGCCCATATTGTAATATAGGATTGGTACGGTAGTTCAATAATGACCCTTTAGTGGTATGGGTTATTATTGATAAACTTGAGTTGAGTGTTCGGGTCGAACACAGGAAGCTCAAGTCCATCAGGAGGCCAAAACTAATTCCTCCTCTCGGTCTCTATTATAGCCTCTATAAAGCCTCATATTCACCCGTTTTCATTTTGCTTCCTACCCAAGAAAGGGGTCGGCCACATCCTTGCTTGTTGCCCAAACAAGGGGCCAGCCAAGCCTTGCTTGTTGCCCAAGCATAGGGCCAGCCAAGCCTTGCTTGGTGCCCAAGCAAGGGGCTGACCACAATAAAAGAAAAAAAAGGAAAAAGAAAAAAAGGGAGTTATGAAAGGGAGATTGTTTCTCTCAACAGAATTCTAAAAAAAATCTGTTAATTTTTCTCCTTTTTTATCTGGCACCAAGGATTATAAAAGGAGAGGAGGTTGTGCCACAAAAAAATAAGTGATAAGTTTTTCTCCACAACCAAAACCCTCTCCTTTTCTTTCCTCTAGGGTCGGTGCCTAATACCCCTCCCTTTCTTTCCTCTAGGGTCGGCGCCCCATCCCTTTCTTCCTCCCTTTCGTCCCTCTAGGGTCGGCACCCCATCTCCCTTTGGTGGTCGGGGCTTGGAGGAGAAGAAAAAGAAGAGAAGAAGCACCTAGGTGGCCGGCGGTTTGGAGGAAAAGAAGAAGAAGGAGGCACCCCTTTTGCTTTGCATTCTTTGGTGGTAGGCGGCTTGGAAAGGAAGAAGAGGTTCGGGTGGTTTTGTTCTTGGTAGATTATCGCCCACACGACGTCCAAGAAGAGGAGAGAAATATGGCAGAAGATCAAGAGGTCTTTAGCTACAAAGAAAAGGTACAACAAGTTCTTTAATTCCGCTGCGTATCTAGTTTCATTTTTCTTTGTATCGATTTTGCGTATCGATTTTAAATACCAACACAAGAGGCCAGCGATCTTGTATTTCGATCAAGGTGTGCTTTGATCATTCAAGAACTTGCTTGATTGATTGAATACATCTTTGATCAAACATGCAGGTTGCTAGGAAGAGTTCTGTTCTTGTACAATTTTTTTTGTACAGGGAAATTAAAACAGAACGGAATCCCAGCGAAATTGATATTAGAGCAAGTTTTCTGCTTCTGTGTGATTGATTTTCGATTAAATTATACACTGTTCATATATAATTTAGGCAGGATAATAGTAGGATATGTAGAATAGATTAACTCTGTGGTTGCAGAGATCTTAGTTCCAACCATTATGACCTATTGTGTTTGTATGTGATTTGAACCCTCGAGCATGTCGAGGGTATTTTATGTGTGCATGATTATAATTATTAAATATAGCCGGAGCTGTATTAGTTTATTTTACATTTTGTTCGATCTATATTACATATACATTCCTTCATGGAATATAGTATCGATAAATGTAATTTTTTATTTCTTATTATTGCGGCTTGCTATGCATGGTGCTACCTTGAGGATCGGAGGCGTGGCGAAGAAGGAAACAAGATAGACGTGATGACATAAACCCTAGGGCCGACGGCTAGGTTTTCTCCTTCTCACTTGGCTAGGGTTGGCGACGGCTAGGGTTGGTGGCATACGGAGGACAATGATGGATGATGCCATAATAGTTGGAAATTTATTTTCATATTTATTGCCTTTATATGCTGTGTTTGTGTAATTGTGTGCATGTGTGATGTGTGCGCATGTTAAAATCCTCGTTTTTAAATAACTAAGTGGGATAGGAATTATTTAAATAAATTCCACGGTCTCCATTACTGGTTTGTAAGTGATGCATTCAAACTTGCGCGTTGGCTTTGAGTGCCTTCCTCCACATCAGATGAGCTTGTTTGCGGATCACTAGATCAAACTTCCTCTATGGATGATTATAGGAAATTATTTAGGTTTGTGTGACCTTCTCCATCTGAAGGGGCACAATTCTAATTAATGGACTAAGTATCAAATAATGGTATACACTTAGGCGCATTTAATAGTATCCTCCCCATCGGAGTCACTGCTATTATTTGTGTGACCGAAGACAAACCAACTATTAATTTTATTTGTCATAAAGTTAGGTTGACAAGATAATAAAATTAATGGGTAAAATCTCCTCTTACAAATGTTTGAATTAGTATACGTCCACACTATCGTGGCATACGGAATTCACGGTGTTTTGAGGTGTTGGTGAATTTAAATTATATTTTCGAGGAATCAATATTATTTTAAATTCTAAAGTTTTGACCAAATATTTTATTTTGTGATTCTCAGGATTTCAAAATAGCTTTCAATCCTCTTACTATTATTTTAAAAGAAAACAAACTTACTGGTCCCAATTATATTGATTGGAAACGAAACTTGGACATTGTCTTAACTGCTGAAGGATACAAATTCGTACTTTTTGAGGTTTGTCATAATGTGCCTGATAGCGATTCTAGTGAAGAGGAGATTGACAGACATAGGAAATGGGGCAAGATAAATGAGATGACGTGGTGTTACATTTTGGCTTCTATGTTAAATGTGCTGCATCATCAGCATCAGGCCATGACTACTGCCTATGACATGATGTACAATCTCAAAGAACTCTTCGGACATCAGAATCGGGTTTCCAAGTAGGAGGCTATAAGAAACCTGATGACGACCACCATGACTGAGGGGACACCCGTGAGGGATCATATCCTCAAAATGATGGCTCACTTGAATGAGATACAAATCCTTGGAGCTGAAATCGATGGGGAAACCCACATCGATATCATTCTCCAAATGTTACCTAAGAGTTTTGAGCAGTTCCGCCTGAACTATAACATGAACAAAAGGACTTATTCGTTTGCGGAACTTCTGATAGAACTCCAAGCAGCAGAAGGGCTATTTCATCAAAGTTCTCAAATTTACATTGCTGAAAACGTTTCTGCTTCTAAGCTGAAAGGCAGGAAGAAGAAAAAGAAACAAGTTGGTTTAGCAAAGAAAGTGATTCGACCTCAAGGGACTGGACCGCAAGCAGGTGTGAAGAAGTCGAAGGGCAAGTGCTTCACATGCAAGCAGTCTGGACATTGGAAGGTGGACTACCCTCATAAAAAGGAGAATAATAAAGGTATATCTCATTCATTAGTTATTGAAACATGTTTAGTAGTGTTATCTGCCAGTACCTGGTGTGTAGATACACGAGCCACTGATCATGTCTGCAATTCATTGCAGGTTCCAGGAAACCCGATGACTACATGAAGGGGAAATCACCGTCTACATGGGCAATGCTACGAGAGTGATGGTTGTTGCAGTGGGAGATGTTTATTTATCTTTTGATAGGAATAAAACATTGATTTTAAGAAATTATCTTTATGTACCATGTTTTAGAAAGAACTTGATTTCAATTTCTAAATTATTTATGGATGGATATTCTGTTTCTTTTTATGACAAAGTAGTTGTCAAGAAAAATAGGGAGGTTATCTGTTCTGGTACGTTGGCTGACAATTTGTACACTCTTAATCTAATAACTCCCACGATGCAACAAATGGAAATTAATAATGTTGGTGCTGTTAGCACTAACGATTTAACCCAGGTTTTGATGAATAACAAATCAGGTTAAGTTAGTCTGTTGTTGTCTAACACTCTGATCGAGTGTGCAGAAGAAGTCCAGACAGGTCGACGGGCTGACCGGATGTCTGGCACGAAGTCCAGCTAGGTCGACGGGCTGACCGGATAGCTGGCGAGAAGTCCAAGCGGGTCGACGGGCTGACCGGACGCTTGGCAAGAAGTCCAGCTAGGTCGACGGGCTGACCAGATAGCTGGCGAGAAGTCCAGACGGGTCGAAGGGCTGACCGGACGTCTGGCAGGTAAGTAAGGTAAGTCACTGGAGGGGAGTGACTGCGAGGACGCGTTCCCGGGAAGGGAACATTAGGCGTCGATCCGGCTTAGATCCATTTCGGATGTCTAAGTTGAAATCGTGACTAGATTCCGGTCTCGGAAAGACGGAATCTAAGTCATACTATTTGTACTAATTCATACTATTATAAAATGTGCTAACAATATGTTTTGCAGGATATATATTACCTCGGACTAACTTTGTTTTGCAGGAAAAGGGAGTTTTCTGGAACAAGGTAGTCCGGGCGCCCGGAAGCAAATTATATCCAGGCCAAGTCGTCGCCACGTAGAGCATCTCGGTTTGAGCAGCTACGTCACACTCCAGGCGCCCGGAAGGGATCCAGGCGCCCGGAGCAACATATAAAAGAAGCCCCAGGTAGGAGCTTCAGAATGGATCATCTTTTTCACATCTGAGAACTGTGAGATTACTCGCTCTGCTACTCTACGCTCCAACGACGCTCACAAAGCTCCGACGACACGATCCTGCTCTTTTAAATTCCTTGTCTGTAGGTACAAGCTTTGTTTTTCTTTTCATTAGCATCTTTTTGTACTTAAATTGTAATTATCCGAATTGCTAGTGAATTGCCCAACGAAAGTACTCAAGGAGTACGGGCCTTCGAGTAGGAGTCGTCACAGGCTCCGAACGAAGTAAAAAACACTGTGTCTACTTTACTTTTCCGCTGCGCTTATACTCGATATTCTCGAATCGATATTCACCCCCCCCCCCCTCTATCGAATGATCACGGTCCTACAAATAATACATCTTCTAATTCTAATAAGAGAAAGCAAGCTTCGAAAATGAACCAAACATATCTTTGACATCTAAGGCTAGGTCATATTAACTTGAGTAGAATTCAAAGGTTAATAGCCGATGGACCTTTGGGTTCATTGGTGGTGGAAAACTTACCAACCTGCGAATTTTTCTTGGAAGGAAAAATGACCAAGAGACCTTTTAAGGCACAGGGGTATAGATCCAAAGAAGTGTTGGAATTGGTTCATTCTGATTTGTGTGGACCTATGACTATCCAGGCGAGAGGTGGTTTTGAATATTTTGTCTCTTTTATAGACGACTATTCTAGATATGGGTACATTTACTTGATGCGCTGCAAGTCTGAGTGCTTTGATAAGTTCAAAGAGTATAAGGCTGATATGGAGAAATATCATGGTAAAAGTATCAAGACACTACTGTCTGATCGTAGTGGTGAGTACCTCTTAGGAGAGTTTAGGAATTACTTATCAAAGGCCGGGATTCAATCCCAATTATCTGCACATGGTACACCCCAACAGAATGGTATGGAGGAACGAAGGAATAAGACTCTTATGGAAATGGTTAGATCAATGATGAGTTATTTAGAATTACCAAATTCGTTTTGGGGATATGCTCTATAAACGACAGCGTACATTCTAAACTTGGTACCTTCTAAGTCAGTACCCTCTACTCCCACAAAATTATGGAATGAGCGTAAGCCTAGTTTGAAACGCATTCAGATTTGGGGTAGTCCAACACATGTGCTAAAGGGAGACGCTGATAAGTTGGGATCACGTACAGAAGTTCGCTTGTTCATGGGATATCCTAGAGGAACGAAAGGTGGTTTGCTTTATAGTCCTAAAGATTAGAAGGTCATTGTTAGCATCAATGCCCGATTTTTAGAAGAGGACTATGTAATGAACCACAAGGCCATGAGTAAAATTGTTCTTGAGGAAATAAGAGAGGTCGCTTCTACGTTAGTACCAATGGTACAAAATGAGATACCACAAGTAACTGTAACACGTGTCACAAATGATGCACAATTACAGGTAGTGCCTCATCGTAGTGGGAGGGTTATTTGACAACCTGATAGATTCATGTTTTTGGGAGAGTCTTCAGACTTGATTCCTGGTGAACATGAACCTGATCCCTGGATATATGATGAAGCACTCCAAGATAAAGATGCAGCATCTTGGCAAAGTGCAATGAACTCTGAAATAGAATCTATGTATTCTAATCAAGTCTGGGAGCTTGTAGAACCACCAAATGGTGTAAAAGCTATTGGATGTAAATGGGTCTACAAAAGGAAAAGAGGGACAGACAGGAAGGTGGAAACCTTTAAAGCGAGGCTTGTTGCGAAGGGGTACACTCAAAAAGAGGGAATCGATTATGAGGAAACTTTTTCGCCGGTAGTCATACTCAAGTCTATCTGGATTTTTTTATCTATTGCTGCTCATATGGATTATGAGGTTTGGAAAATGGATATCAAGACAGCTTTCCTTAACGGAAGTCTTGAAGAAAACATCCATATGAAGCAACTAGAGGGATTCATTACGAAGGGTAAAGAGCATCTTGTATGCAAGCTCAATCGGTCCATTTATGAACTGAAGCAAGCTTCGAGATCTTGGAACATCTAGTTTGATGAAGTAATCCAGTCTTATGGATTCATTCAGTATCCAGATGAGTCTTGTGCATATAAGAAAAGTGACGAAAACGTGGTGGTATTTCTTGTACTATACGTAGATAACATTTTGCTCATTGACAACAATGTAAAAGTGTTGTTAGACGTAAGGGTATAGATGTCCAAACATTTTGATATAAAGGACTTGGGAGAATGTGGACATATTCTTGGGATCAAAGTAATAAGGGATCGCAAGAAAAGGATGTTGTGTTTATCCCAAGCTTCATACATTGATACTATCCTAGCTCGTTTTAGCATGCAAAACTCCAAGAAAGGTTTTCCACCTTTTCGGCATGGAGTACCTTTATCTAAAGAGATGTGCCCTAAAACATCAAAGGAGATAGAGGAGATGAAGGCAGTTCCTTATGCTTCGACTATAGGAAGCTTAATGTATGCGATGCTATGTAGAAGACCGAATATCTGTTTTGCCGTGGGCATGGTTAGATGATATCAAAGTAACCCAGGACTGGGACATTGGACAGCCGTAAAGCATATATTGAAGTACCTGAGAAGGACTAGAAATTATATGCTGATTTACCAGGCAGATGATTTGCTCCCTGTGGGTTTTACGGATTCTGACTTCCAATCAGATAGGGACAATAGTAAGTCAACCTCAGGGTATGTGTTTACTTTGGGAGGTGAAGCCATAACATAGAGGAGTGTTAAGCAAAATTGTGTTTCAGACTCCACCATGGAAGCTGAGTATGTGGTAACCTCTGAGGTAGCCAAAGAAGTTATATAGCTCAGAAACTTCTTGATGGACTTAGATGTGATTCCTGGTTTGTCCAAAATTATCACAATTTATTGTGATAATAGCGGTGCAGTAGCAAACTCGAAGGAACCATGAGCCCATAAGGCAAGTAAATACATCGAGCGCAAGTACCACCTGATACGAGACATCGTAAAGCGAGGAGAAGTTGTTGTCGCCAAGATTGCATCAGCAGATAACATGGCAGATCCTTTCACTAAGGCCTTCCGGTGAGAGCTTTTGATGGACATGTTGAGGGGATGAGAATCAGATGTATAGCAGCATATATGGCAGCATAGTCTTTTAGTATAAGTGGGAAATTGTTGGGATGTATACTATAAGCCTAGCTTTTGTATGAACATCTATTTTTGAGATATTTTGAAATGAGAATCACTTTGGTCAAATGTCTGCATTTTATATTTATATATATGCTGATGCAGTTGTCCATTTAATTTATATTGTAGATAACATGGTGTGTGGTGCCACACAGAAGATCATTTTATCGGTTCCTTATAAATTATAAATAGTAGCTCACAACCAAGATGGATAGAGACAAACCATTATAACGGTTGTAGTGTAATTTGATATTAGTTTGTCTTGACTATATAATTACACTAGTATACTATTTGTGTATTGAGCAGGACCATTTGAGGTTGTTCGATTTATACTAACTATATAAAAGAACAGAACCTCTATTATTATGGATGTGTGTACTCTTAATCCCGATATAATAACAAACACATATACTTAGTATTTATTTCTTTAACTTATCAATGGGTGAGATTTATTCGTTAAATCAATAGGCCCGATAAGTTAGGAGATAGTACGATTTATATGGTGTGTTGTTGATTATAAAGGGAAACTGTGTTCTATTTATTTGGGTTGATAATGTCCCCTTGAGGAGCTCATAAGGATTATCATGTAAACCCTGCAGGTGGACTTAGTCCGACATGATAATAAAGTTGAGTGGTACTATTCTTGGAGTCAGATGTTAATTAAATGAGTTTTCAGTAACTTATTTAATTAACGGGCATACGATATCTTAAACACAGGGAGATTAACGCACTCATGATAAGTAGGAGCCCATATTGTAATATGGGATTGGTGCGGTAGTTCAATAATGACCCTTTAGTGGTATGGGTTATTATTGATGAACTTGAGTTGAGTGTTCGGATCGAACACAGGAAGCTCAAGTCCATCAGGAGGCCAAAACTAATTCCTCCTCTCGGCCCCTGTTGTGACCTCTATAAAGCCTCGCATTCACCTGTTTTCATTTTGTTTCCTACCCAAGAAAGGGGCTGGCCACATCCTTGCTTGTTGCCTAAGCAAGGGGTCGGCCAAGCCTTGCTTGTTGCCCAAGCATAGGGCCAACCAAGCCTTGCTTGGTGCCTAAGCAAGGGGCCAGCAATAATAAAAGAAAAAAAAAATGAAAAAGAAAAAAAAGGGAGTTATGAAAGGGAGATTTTTTCTCTTAACAGAATTCTAAAAAAAATCTGTTAATTTTTCTCCTTTTTTATCTGGCACCAAGGATTATAAAAGGAGAGGAGGTTGTGCCACAAAAAAATAAGTGATAAGTTTTTCTCCACAACCAAAACCCTCTCCTTTTCTTTCCTCTAGGGTCGGTGCCCAAAACCCCTCCCTTTCTTTCCTCTAGGGTCGGCGCCCCATCCCTTTCTTCCTCCCTTTCTTCTCTCTAGGGCCGGCACCCCATCTCCCCTTGGTGGCCGGGGCTTGGAGGAGAAGAAAAAGAAGAGAAGAAGCACCTAGGTGGTCGGCGGTTTGGAGGAAAAGAAGAAGAAGGAGGTGCCCCTTTTGCTTTGCATTCTTTGGTGGTAGGAGGCTTGGAAAGGAAGAAGAGGTTCGGGTGGTTTTGTTCTTGGTAGATCGTCACCCACACGACGTCCAAGAAGAGGAGAGGAATACGGTAGAAGATCAAGAGGTCTTTAGCTACAAAGAAAAGGCACAACTAGTTTTTAATTCCACTACGTATCTAGTTTCGTTTTTCTTTGTATCGATTTTGAATACCAACACAAGAGGTCAGCGATCTTGTTTTCCGATCAAAGTGTGCTTTGATCATTCAAGAACTTGCTTGATTGATCGAACACATCTTTGATCGAACATGGGGGTTGTTAGGAAGAGTTCTGTTCTTGTACAATTTTTTTTGTACAGGGAAATTAAAACAGAACGGAATCCCAACGCCAACACAAGAAACGTTCACAAACACCGATCTCAGATCGCAATCCTATCCTCTGCCATGAAACAGAATTGCTTATGGAGAATACCCTTCGAGCAACCAACAGAGAATGCCAAGCTTCCAGTTAGAGCACATGATGCTCACAGATATTGGAAAACACCCTTCAAGCTCGCGATCGGCTAGCAATCTCAACGTGCAAGGAAACAGAGGTTGAATCTGGTAAGCGATTGACCCGAGCGATTGCTCTTATCGATTCTGGTGTGATTGATGAAATGGATAATGGAGATGGATCAGAGACACCAGGAAAACACCACCGGAACCCTCGATGGATGGTGAAGATCACAGATTGGGAAAACACCCTCGATCTGTGCCGCAGTGGATGAACGCAGGAGACAATGTCACAACATGGAAAACACTCTACCGTTATGCTCTGCCCCTTTTAACGCTGGTCATCGGAAGATTAGAAGTCACCGTCGGTGGAATTAACTCTCAGATATGGAATGATAACGGAGCTCCATCGTCGCACCTCAAGAAGAAATTGGCACAATAAACAGTGGTGAAGCCATTGTTCACCGTACCAGTTTAGCGTTTTTAAACTTTGTAGCGAACCAGTGCACAGTAGCCTGGTTCGGGTTCAACATTAGCTGGGTTATGCAAATTGAATTCCAATTCCAAGTTGGTTGAACTTAAGTGAACCTTAGTGTAACAATGTGTCTGCTCTTTACCTACACAACCAAATTAAAACATGCTAAGCGTGAATCATGAATTAATAGTACAAATTAGATTAACTTAAAATATTCCTTGCTTAGCAAAAACCAATTCTCAAATCAATTTTTCGAACAAAATAACCTTCATAATCAAACCATTCCAACAAAAATAGAACGTCGCATGAACACATTATCAAAATCCCCCACACTTATTCTTACATGTCCCATGCAAGTCAAGAAAACTAATGAATCTACTTTAATAGTACCCCCTAGACAAATTCCTAAACATGTTTAGAACTAGAAAAGGCAACCATCTAAGTTTGTCAAGTTCTAAGAACTCAAGCATTCATGGACATCAACTTTTACTCTTGGTTAACAAAATAATAACTTCCATCCTTCATGAACAAGTTAAGAATGATAGCACACTAATCTCACAAGAATAACAGTTTTGGTGGCTCTCATCCTATTTCAATATGTGATCACAAAAATGAAAGGCACTCATGCTACTTATGCTTCTTGCACTACCATAAGCTTGCTCATTTTCTACTCTCCACCATGATCATGGATGTAAAATCACATTATGAAGGTAAATGTAAAGAATAAAAAAAAATGATTAACCAGGCTGGGTAATGTCGAGCCTGGGGTGACCGGTCCGGCCCCACGGAAGTTTCCCACCGGCCACCAGGGTAAATCAGGAAGCGCTCATAGCGGGCAGCCCAAGAGCCCAGCTTCCTTTAGTTGCATACCCCATTTGGAGGAAAAAAATTCTTGCAAATTCGCCATAGCTGAGGCTCGAACCGCGGGTACTTGGGTGATAACCTGGATGCCCTGCCACTACACGATAACCCCGAGAGAAGGTAAATGTGAAGAATAAGATGGTATGAATCACTGCAATTTGGAATCTTAGTTTAGAGCAATTAAAGGTAAGAAAGAATTAGTTTCAATGCTAGTGGAAGACATGGATACAAAAGAATACTATATGATTGGATTCTGGCTACACTTCCCTACCTTTCTCACTTGACTTCCAAGTGCTCCTCACTATTTGCATATTCAATTTCAACTTCATTCCAGTTTAGTAATTAATCTCAAAAACTCAAATAGAATTAAAACTGATTTTACAGTCACTGTACAGTAAAGAGAAATTAGACACTGCACTTCTTCACTGAATTCAGTTCCAAAACTTGACCTACTAGTTCTTTCCCAATTGTTTGTTTCAATTTATAACTCATTAACCTATTCCTCTTTGAATCTTTTAATCTTCCTTTCTCAGATTTTCACCACTTTTCTCAAGTTGCATTCCTGAAACATGTAACACAGTTTCATATTCAGATTCTGCACACTGCAATTTCTACATTTTTTTCTTAATCTCCCTTCCAAATTCAAACTTCATCATTTCTATTCTTCAATGATATATCTCATCCATTTCCTAATTCAAGCTTGAGCACAATCGATTCCAATTTGAAAACTCAGCTAAATTAAAAACTTCAGAAATTCCAATGCAATTCAGTTTCAGGTTCCCCAATTCCTACTTTCTTTTTCACTCACTAGTCACTTACTGAATTTTTGTATCTATTCTTCAAATTAAGTTCCCCTTCCCTCTCGTTAGTAAGAAAACAATCTTTCAATACACTACATAATAGAACCTATCTCATCAAATTCTCAAATCATCTACAGTGGTTAATAGCTTATGATATTTCTGCATTACAGCAGCCTAAAAATTCTGCTTCTTTACGTGTTCTCTAATTCTTACTCTCCTACTTCTATTTCTCCAGTATTTAGAT
This sequence comes from Zingiber officinale, assembly GCF_018446385.1. Classification (NCBI taxonomy): domain Eukaryota; kingdom Viridiplantae; phylum Streptophyta; class Magnoliopsida; order Zingiberales; family Zingiberaceae; genus Zingiber; species Zingiber officinale. The sequence goes on along the minus strand of NC_056006.1, from coordinate 27,430,700 downwards.
TTCTTCCACACTTCATGAATAGAACAACAAGCCAAAATCTAGTCTACTTCCTCGTCAATTTATCCACTGCAGAGCTTCAACTACACTTCATAATTTCAATTCAGCAACTTCAGACATAGATTAATTGTACCACCCAGCATTTCAGAAACTACAGAAGTATGCAATCACATTTGTTTTCAACAATATAAGATCTTCAAACACTTTCTTACTGCATGTAAGAGCTAATGATGCCAAGTTGGTACAAACTTTAATACTACTTCCATTCCAGATTCTGTGTTTCTTCTCTAAACAACTTTCATCTCTTTTCAGAATTTGAATCAAATAGTTTCCAATTTTCAGTTCCAGCTCTCCCTTTTCACTTTTACTTTTCCACATTTAGATGAAGCTTTGCTGTTAGATCTTCTATGAACTATTGCCTTTAATCACTTAATCACAATTAGCTTGAATTCATCTTAATTCAGCTCAGAAATTTAGTTCTCAAAATTGATATAGAATTTTTGCTCTCTGAACATAATTTAGCAACTTTATCATATTTTCAGCAACTTAATATTTTCAGAATTTGAACCTTTCATTCCTCTGACTAAACCCTAATCTTTAATCCCACCAGACCACTCATTATACAAACAATTAATGTAGGCTTGAATTTCATTATTTCCTGATCAAGGAACTCAATTTGGTATAGCCAACCATATACCAAATACACTTATCCTTCATCAAACTGTTTGTAGTATCAAATAGCTGCAATTATCTTCATTTCATCAAAATAATGTCTCAATTTGACTACTTAATCAGTAGAATAGTGCTCACCTCTTGAATCTCGAATTCTGATCCATAGTGATAAGGTCCCAGTTGTGGTAGCTCCAACAACACTAATCAGTTTCAGTTTCTGAAATTCTTTCACTGTTCTTTGCATCATTACAACAACTCTAAGTTCAAAATTTTAGGTAAATGTAGCTCATTGAGATAATGGAAATACTACATACCATTGTTATTGTGAAGATAAAAGATTCACTGTTTTTCCCTCATTCTTTGAAAGCTGACAATGATTAGTTGATACACTCTTACATTCTAACTGAATTCTGTTTCATTCATTTCTGCACAGGGAGTAACTCAGCTTCATTCATTTCTGAAATCACCTCATGTTTGTTCACTTCCCTCACTGTTTTTACCAAGTTACTGCCATCTCCTTCTCCATTCCTTCTCAAAGCCCACAGAAATCAGATTCCATTAGCTGCACTTACTGATTAAATTCCTTTCTCTGAATTTCCAGCATAAGACTGATTTATACTCTTCATGCTGATTTGTTTCATGAAAAGCTCCAAGAAATTTTGACATATAGTCTCCATAACCAGTAGAAGATAAATCCAATTACTCAAAAACACTAAGTATCTCCCCCACACTTCAACCTTTGTCCATCTCGGCCAAAGAATCCATCACATAACACTCAATGAATCCATATCCATTGAAAGATAACAAAAGATATGATAGTAAACAAGAATAATGGCAAGACTTAGTGTAGAAACGATAGATTAACCTTCATAAATGTAATTCAATCCATTCAATAATAGTTTTGAAAGAATCAAAGTTCTAGAGTTGCAATAACATAAGTGCATCACACAAATGAAGGCTCAAAACTCACTAGGTATAAAAAGTATCATTTCAACTTATCAATCTAGTGTCCATCATTAAGTAGTAACCTCAAGAAAATAGAGAGTCCATCATGACATTAAGCCCAAAACTTAACACTCAAAAATAGCTAACATCCTCCATTTCTAACATATCATAGGAAAATGCCAAGGGGGTACCATTTTCTATTCCAAAAATCAAAATCGTGTTCAAAATCAAATCTACCTATAGTACAGAATTTATTCTTCAAAATCAAAATCACCATATGCAAACAAAGAATTTATTGAAACAACTAAACATGAATATATGTAAATGTAAAAGAAAACTAAGTCGGAATAAACTCCCCTTTAACTTGGGTAGATAGCACCAATGTTGCTCATTCTTTCCACCACTACTCCCTTACCACCTTCATGAAATATCTTTAGTCGATGCCCAATAACTTTGAAAATTTGGTCGGTGGACTCCTCCTTAATCTCAATAGCTCCATAAGAAAAAATATTAGTCACAATATAAGGTCCTTCCCAACGAGATCTCAATGTACCTTTCATCAATTTGAGTCATGACCTATATAAAAACACTTTGTCACCAATATGAAATTTCTTACCCACAATGCGCTTATCATGAAATTTTTTTATCTTTTCTTTGTAGATCCGTGAGTTCTCAAAAGCCTCTAGTCTAATCTCCTCAAGCTCTTGAAGTTGTAACTTCCTCTCCTCTCCAACTATGCTAGCATCAACCCCAAGGGTGTTTTGGTGTGATCAACAAGTTAAGTTAGGTCCTGTGTGTTTCTAACCTTGTATCTAAGTGTGCAGGAGCTTAGGAGCACAGGTAGTCGAGCGGAAGACGCAGCTAGCGAGAAGGACGGCACGCATGTGTCCGAGGGACGAGGCGCGCGGAAGAGTACACCGGCAGACGAGAAGGAAGCATGCGGTGGTTCCGAGGGACGAAAGCCGGAGCGGAAAATTGCTCGGGGAGTAAGAGACGTAGCTAGCGAAAAGGTCGGCATGGGGTGCGACCGAGGGACGAAGACTGCTGATGAGTACGCTGGCGGACGAGAAGGAAGCACGCAGCAATTCCGAGGGACGAGAAGCCGGAGCGGAAGCCTGCTCGAGAAGACCGGAAGTTGGGTTCGGGTGAGCCCTTTTCCGAATGTCCGAGATCACCCAAGCAAGCGGATCCGGAGTTGAAGACCCGGACCGAGGCGACCAGAGCCGGAGCAGAGGACCCGGAACGAAAAAGTCAACTAGAGTTGACTTTTGGGTCCGGGGGTGCCCGGAGTTGACTTTTTCACAGGATCGAGCTTTGACTCGATCTGAACGTTGGGGGATAAAGTTTATCCCCCCCCCCCCCAAGGGCGCTCGGAACCCTCAGGGCGTCCCGACCAAGGCTATAAATATAGCCTTGGTCCAGAAGCTTTTCAACAACTCAGAGCAATTCATTTCCAATGTTTGTACACTTCAGTTTTAGATTAGCTTCTTTGTTTTGCGTTTTCGCTACTGTAAGAGGCTTCTCCGCCCGAAGGAGATACTAGTGCGACATTCCTTGGATTAACAACCTCCTTGGTTGTAATCAAGTAAATCCTGTTTGCCTCTTTCTTTCTTTAGTTTCTGTTCAATTTATTTTATGCAAGTGTTTTGTTGAAAGTTCGAGAAGGGTGTTTTTGTTTTTGTTTTACAGGGCTATTTAACCCCCCCTTCTAGCCGACCGCAACAGTCCTACAAGTGGTATCAGAGCCAAGGCGCTTCAAGAGGACTAACCGCCAATCGAAGCAAACATAATGGTCGGACCAAGCATCCACCCGCCGAAATACGAAGGGGATTTCGCAACCTGGAAAAAACTGATGCAGATATTTTTCACAACAAATTTTGAATTAATTTTAACAATGGAACTTGGCTTTGTAGCTCCAGAGGGCAAGGAAAAATATCAATGGACAAAAAAGGAGCAGGCTGAATACGTGGCGAACGGAAAAGCAGAATACCATATGTTAAGCATTCTTCCGCCACAAGAAGTTAATCGAATCGACAACTACACCTTCGCGAAGGAACTTTGGGAGAAGTTCCTCGAGCTGCACGAAGAAACTTTCGAAGCCAAGCTCGCCAGAAGAGATCTACTTCGCAATCAGCTCACCAGCCTGTGACTTGGGGAAGACGAGACAGTTGCACACCTGCACTCGAGAATCAAGGAGATCATCACCGGACTCTCGAATCTCGGAGAAAAGGTAAGTAACCGAGATTCGCTAAGGTACGCTTTAAATTCCTTTCCTAGAAATTCAAAATGGGCATCACTAGTAGATGTCTTTTACATTTCAAAAGATTTAGAAAAAATTTCATTAGAAGATTTTTTCTCGACTTTTGAAGTGCACGAATCAAGATGTGTAGGTTCGAAGGAGCCCAAGAACAACGTCGCCCTCAAAACTTTGAGAGACGAACCTGAGTCGGAATCTTCTCTCGATGATGAGGAAATGGTAATGATGGTAAGAAGATTCAAGAAACTTTGTAAATCTAGATCTACTAACCATCCGCAGGGGAAAAAGAAAAGGACGATCCGCTGCTACCACTGCGACGAAGAAGGGCACGTCAAGGATAACTGCCCCAAGCTGAAGAACAAGGACAAGGATAAGGGTAAGAAGCCTATCCAAAAGCGAAAGGCACTAAAGGCGACGTGGGACGATATGTCGTCGGAGTCGGAAGTCGAGGCATTCTCCGAACTTGCTCTAATGGAAAGCCATCAAGACGACGACTGTGAGTCAAGCTCTTCCGAAATGAGCATCAAGAGCATCAATGACGGGGGAGCCACATCGGAAAAATCAGCAGTTTAGGGGGAGAAACACACAACGAGATTGACAAGGTAAGTCATGTACGATCTCTTCCTCCCGACAAAATGTGTAAGTTCGTTAAACTTTTAACAAAAGATTGCTGCAAATTAGAAAATGAAAATAAAAATTTAAAAGTAATTCTAGCTAAGTCCTGTCCCTAAGAAGAATTAGACAAATCAAAATTAGAAAATGAAAAATTGAAATTAGAAAATAAAGATCTGAAAATTCGAATAGATAATTTGAAAAACTATGCATGCTCATCTAATTTTAGAAAATTTAAAAATTTGAATTGGTATTATAGATATCACAAGGGACAAATTAGGAATATCTCTAGAAAATATGTCCCTAAGAAATTTTTAATCAATCTAGTAAGTTGGAACCTATATTGGGTTCCTAAGTCCTGTTTAAATTAAACTATGGACCCAGAGTTGACTTTTGGGTCCGGGGCGCCCGGAACGTACTGGGGCGCCCGAACCCCTCCGGGGCATCCGGAACATACCGGGGTGCCCGGAGTTGACTTTTTCACAGGATCGAGCTTTGATTCGATCTGAACGTTGGGGGATAAAGTTTATCCCTCCCAGGGCGCCCGGAACTCTTAGGGCGCCCCAACCAAGGCTATAAATATAGCCTTGGTCCAGAAGCTTTTTAACAACTCAAAGCAATTCATTTCCAACGCTTGTACACTTCAGTTTTAGATTAACTTCTTTGTTTTGCGCTTTCACTGCTGTAAGAGGCTTCTCCGCCCGAAGGAGATACTAGTGTGACATTCCTTGGATTAACAACCTCCTTGGTTGTAACCAAGTAAATCCTGTTTGCCACTTTCTTTCTTTAGTTTCTGTTCAATTTATTTTATGCAAGTGTTCTGTTCAAAGTTCGAGAATGGTGTTTTTGTTTTTCTTTTACAGGGCTATTCAACCCCCCCCCCCCTTCTAGCCGGCCGCAACGGTAAGAAAGCCCTATATTCTATCTCCACTGGAAGATGACAAGCTTTCCCATACACCATCCTAGGCATCCCTATAGGGATCTTGAAAGCGATCCTGTAAGCTCACAATGCATTATCCAATCTCTTGCTCCAGTCTTTCCTATCAGGCCTCACAGTCTTTTCAAGAATTGACTTAACTTCTCTTTTGGACACTTCAGCTTGCCCATTAGTCTATAGGAGATAAGGAGTGGAAACTCTGTGTGAAACCCCATATTTGCTTAGCATAGCCTTCATGTGTCTGTTACAAAAATGAGACCCTTGATCACTTATAATCGCCCTGGGCACTCCAAACCTGCAGAAAATGTGTGACCTGACAAAGCTAACAACAACTGAAGAATCATCAGTCCTAGTGGGAATTGTTAGTATTAGCCCTAGTACCAATTATGAGATGATTGTAAAGGGCTCATTTTGTATCATATATCATTATTAATAAAAGGTAAAGTTGGTTATTATATTTATTTCCATTTAGTGTTGATTGAATAAATATAATAATGTCCTTGGGTAATAGGTTCTTATCTACAGTATATCAATTAGTTGAATTGATAGTGAGATATTGTAGAGAACACTACTCTTAATTATTCCTAGTCGAGCATTAATATACAAGGATAATATTAATGTGTTGAGACTAGCATGTAGGTCAACGGATGACTTAATCTCACAAGTCATGGATATGAGATATCAGGTTAACATATAGGTATATATTAGAGAATACATACTGAATGACCCGCCATGAAAATATTTCATGTATCGTCGTATGAGTGTTATAAACATTTTCATGTGAATATTGGTATGAATAGTCCTTAGACCTGAAGTCACTACGGTTCCCTACATAAGGAGTTGTATACTTTGGTATCGTCAAATGTCACCCATAACAGGGTGGACTATAAAGTCGATCACTGGGTATGTAATAAATTATGCGGAGGGATGTGAGTGATGTAGATGGGATTTATCCCTTCCATATGACGGAAGGGATATCTATTGGCCCTTGATTAGTAGGACACAAGAAAGCATGGTCATGCGTAAATAAGTTAATATGAGATATTGAGCTCATTTGTTTGAGTGTGTCTACTTGGAGATCAAGAAATACAAAGATTGATAAGAGGATGACACGGTCTATACCTCATTGATCAATCTAGATATCAAGGATAGAGGGACCAAGTCATACAAGATAATAGCCACGGACAGGTTAGGTCGGATCTCGACTTTCTCGTCACTTGGGTAGAAATGATGCCTTCCCAGATGTCACTCATTGCTTATGTATCTAAATGGTGATTTGGGTACATTGCCAACGTTATGAGAACCTATAGGGTCACACAGAAAGAACAAGTTGATATGGAGATAGGTTCATGTGATGAATCATTGGATTAAGTGTAATCCAAATTTGACTTATTGAGTTAGACTCAAAGGGATCCAATTGTTGGATTGAGTCGAGTTGCTTGAGAATCAATGGGTTGGACTCATTGGGTGAACTTGAGTTCACTAAGGAAGTTTAATGGTCAAAATTGAACCATTGGATTGAATAGTTAATTTTGAGCCATTGGATGGGAAGATGAAAGGGCAAGACTCTTGGTATTCATGTGATGAGTATAAATATCATTTTGGATGATATTTTTCATAAGGTTGAAAACTTGAGAGGTGAAAAGTCTCTTGTCTTCTTCTTCTTCTTCTTCCCCCTCCCCTCTCTTGGCCGAAACACACTTTGAGGTTGCTAGCACAACCTTGTGTGCTTTCTTCTCCATCTTGCTTTGTTTGTGAGACAATCAAAGAAAAGGCTTGTTCGCGTGGATACCATAGAGGCGCGGACGTGTGATCGTGCTAAGATCCGAGCTGTCAGGAGATCGTGTGCACGCATCAAGGGTATAATCCTATCATCTAACTTAGTATAGATTATTTGTATGCAATGTTTATTCCCTTCGCATGGATCTGTTGGATGGAGGATTGATAAGCCGCAAATTACTGATGTGTCACGAATAGGCTTATCAAATTAACAATGTATATTCCATGAACCCCTTAACTACCTAATGATGTTGTAATAATGAGCCCAGGATTGAATCTCTCGAGGAACCAACGGTAGGATGTAATCTTAGGATTGTATTTTATTCATATTTTTGGGGGTTTTGATATATAAATGGGGGAGTTTAAGCTTTGAATCTAAATCTTACAAATGAAAAGCACAACAATTAAGAAATTAATCTAATGCATAAATGAAATCTACCTACGTGTCAACAAGCAATCAACAACGCATTGCCACCTTACGTTATGATTTAACCGTCGACACACTTAAACTAAGAATGAAATAGCAAGGCATAAATAGAATACAATCAAAAGCAACATTTAAATCTTAACTACAAAAACTAACCTATTCAATAGTATTATAAATTAAGCTGAAGCAGAATTAAGAACGACTTCAAATTCAATTGAAACTAAATTACTCAATTCGCTTGAATTAAAACAATTAAGCTAAAAAGAACTATGATTACTGAATCCAAATAACGAAAATTGAAATCTAAATCTATCAATAGAAAAAGAATGCAAAAATTAAAACCTAAACCATCTCTACACCAAATCACTTCTCACACGAGTCTCTCCTTGCTGTCACACAAGGAAGCATCGGTGCAATCTCACTTCGGCAATCATAGAAGAAGCATCTCAACTACTATACTCAGCTCAACGTTCACTAGATCCACAGGACACCGCTCTAACCGAAACTGATGAGGACTGAGCTGCCAAACTCCAGAAATATGCAATTCTACAATTCTGATCTGATGAGGACTCAATGGTGGATGGAAGGTCATCGGGAGGGGTCAAGTGCCACCGGAGGAATGCCGTCGATGATCACTGCTGTGAGGCGGAGCCGCTGCATCGGAGGAACACCGCCGAGCAGGGTAGAAGCAGAATCGCCGAACCAGAAGTATCGCCGTAGGAACGCCTTTAAGTGATGCTCAGATGTCAGAAGCTGGACGCCAGTAGATGGAAACTTCAACGCCAATGAAACTCGTTGAGAAGTGGATCTGGAAGTGGAGAAGGGAGTGTCGGCAGAGGAAGATGCACAGTGTGATGTCGCGAGGAAACCGAGCTCGGGAAGCACTGTAGCTCTGCGAGGCTTTTAAATCCTTCTCAAAACTAATCGGACAGCTAAGAATGCTCTGATCTTGATCAACGGTGGAGACATCTCAGATCGGAATAGAAAGTTCTGAATCTTCATCAACGGCTGAGATGTGCTTCCTCTTGGCTTGGATTGACCAGATTCTTGATGGATGGCTCAGATCTATCCGATCTTCAATGGACGTCTACGATTGTTCTGGAGCTTGATCGCCTCGTTTCGCCCTAGATTTAATCGCAAATATGGTCTGATCTGATCGTGTCCATGACCCTTTTGATGCCTACAAAATAATAATCAAATATTAGCATCAAATACCATGATAATTGGCTAATTTGTAATTAAGTCCAAAATCAAATACAATTATGAAATGTGATATCAATATTGGTTTCATCTATGAACAAGACCATTAAAAACATGCATTATGAATCAAAATAATACAGTAAAATCATGGTTATCAAATCCCCCACACTTAATCTTGAACGTCCCGTGAAAGTCAAGAAAACTAAAAATCATCTCCACATAATTTCCCTAGCAATACCTAGAAGATAGTAAAAGGAATTTAACTAAAACCATCTAAAGATCACATACAATCATGAATACAATCCAAACAGTAATTATGGTAGTTTCAATCCAATTGAAAAATTAAGCAAGTTGCAATCTCACAAGGTATTCACCTATTCTATCTCTGACACTCAAACATGTGTATAAGTGGAGCTCACTCAATGCAACTCACAACATTTCACTACCATAAGCTTGCTTATTTTCTAATTCTCCACCACTATAAGACATAGCATACATGAATCAAAAGGAATTTATTCATCAAAAATTGAAATGGAATCAAGAAGAACAATGAAAGTGAATGAAATAAGTAAAAGAAAAGTATTTAATGAAGAAAATGAGAAGATGAGAGTATTGGAGGAATATACTTGATGAGTTGACCATTTTGATGTGAAAAGAGATGAATACCATTTGTCATTACCAATTCAAAAGATCAAGCTAACCTCTCCTTCCATTTGATGGCAATCCAAGATTTTTGATACTCTATCTCCACACTTGATACTTTTGATTTGCCACTGCTTTTTTTCATTGTTTTTACACTCAATTCTAGCATTTGGAAGCTAAAACAATCTCACATCAATTATGAAGAAGAGTTCCCTCTCTAATCCCCCACACTTAAGGTATTGTCCATCTCGGAAAATAGAATCTCAAAAAGATAAATCCAAGTACTTGATATACCTCTTGCCACTATTTTTTTTTATTTTTGCAGGTTCTCTTCTTTTTCTCTATTTCTTCTAATCACCACTAGTCATAATCAGCATCTAGAATTAAACAAACTGACCAGGATGAACAGCATAACACAGCTTTAATGCCACCTCCAAACAATAAATTCCATCAGAATAGTTAAAAACTCCATTGAAAACAGCACTGAATTCCACTTACTTCTGCCCAGCTCCCAACCTTTGATAACAACACTGAATTCCAGTGTTTTTGCAAAATCTTGCAAAGTTCTATCAAAATAGTAACATCAACTTAGTAATTCCACTTCCAGCAATCAAAAACTTTAATCAGTAACTTCCTGCAAATCCTATCTGTTTACAGTAACACTTGTCTGAACTTGCAGTGAGTTCTCTGTTATTCAGATTATAATAAACAGAAATTTGTAGTTAACTCAGGTTTGGCACACAAAATATTGAAGTTATTACATCCCTTTCAGATTCTTCCAGAAAATTCTTCAAAGATGTCATCGCTGCCTTCTGAAGCTTAGAATACAATTTGATATTAACTTCGGTAATCTGTTGCTTAAGATTTTAATTATAGAAATTGGGAGTCAACATTAAAATATCTAATATTCTTCGTCAGCAATAGTACAACAAGAACACGGAACAAGTCTTAACAGAACTCCCAGTTCCAGAATATAGAGTTTCCAACTTTTCCATATAATAGAACACTTCAAAATTCAGATTCTGGATCTATTAAAGTTACAGACTATAATGTCGTCATTTATTTCCTCATCCTCTTGAAAGTTACATCATCTGCACATATGTTAAGAACTCTGTAGAATCAAATGATTCAGAAATTTCCAGTATGAATTCTGGATTCTGGAAATCAATAGCAAATTTCAGTATAATCTAGAAAGAGTTTCATTGGTTCTTGTTCCTTTTACTGCTGGAAAATTAGAACTTCCTTCATTCAGAGATTGATCATCACAGATTCTTATTTCTTCCTCTGCAGTTATGTATAAGTCTTATTGAATTCTCTGTCGTAGGCATTTGTTATCTGATCATCTTTAATGCTTGCATTCATATTGCATAAGTAAAGAACCAAAACAAGGTTTAATAACTAAACCAAATAGCAACCCCTTTAATTACAACCTGCTATGGCTTTTATTTCCAGCTACATCTGAAATTAACACAAGCAAAACTGAATTCTGGATTATGGAAATCAGCAATTGAGAATTCAATTTTAGGCATTCACTTTGTTTCTAACTTCTAGTCAAGAAAGAATTTAAAATGCAATGACACCAATTGACAATAGACATGTAGGAGCTTCTCTTGAAGTTGTTTTCTTTTCTTTTGAGATTTACATTCTTTTTACAGTCCACTTGAAAAATGCATTCATGTTGCTTCACTAGAAAACAAAAGAAGAAATTATAGAACACTACAGCAGCCTATCCGAATTTTGCATTCACAGGATTAAGGCTAACTTGGAAAGAAGGAAACACCAATTGATTCAATTCAGACATTCCAAAATAGTTTCAAACTCCATGCCATAAAATTCCAGCAATGAACTCACTTTTGAAATGCTAATTTCCAAACAAACAAACTCCCCAGCAGCTTCAATTCCTGGCTTTTAATCTCCTATCAATTAGTGAATACAAAGACTTAAGTCCAGCAGAATCTCACAAGATTGAAGCTCCACAGATTCCAGTATTTCAGAATCCAGATTTGCAGGAGTTCATGGTCTGAACCCATTCCTCAAGCCATTTCTAGATAAAGTTTCAAGATTGTAAGTTAAGGTAATTTCAGTGTGTAACATAGAGATTTCAGCTTCACAAAGAATTGCATTTAGCATAGAATCCACACAAAGTTGAGTTTCAATTCCTTCTTTTCAGAATCAGCAAATAAGCTTGGCACTAAACAGTGCAGTGCACTTGAACAATTCCAGAAATCAGTTGTTCTTGCATTCTTTCTTTATAAGGCACTTTGATATAATGGAACAACACATGACATTTAAATGGTAAAAACTTTCCTTGAAGTTGCTGAGAATCTACAATTAATTTTTGCACTGAACAGAATTAATTTGATACTCTATTGCTGGGAGAATTTTAGTGCTACTTAGATAAGAAATATTCTCTTCCTCCTTTGCATTGCATAATCAGCTTCTTAGTTCCAGATTTGTTACTGCAAAATTCCACATTTTATTAACCTTCAACAACTCCTCATTTCTTCCCCTACATCTAGCATTCAATTTCAGAAATCTGATTTCAGCAACCCCTCATTTTCCAAAATGGCACAAGATTGCTTCATTAGCAGAGATTCTTCATTCCTTTCTTTTCTGTTTTTCTTTGAACTTCCGGCCTACCCTTTTAACTTCCCAAAGGACTATCTTCTAAACATTGCTCTAATTTATTTTCAGAATCTAATTGATCTCAGTTCTGCCTAATTCAGAAATTTCAGAATTACAGCTGATTCTGCTTTCTGTTCTTCAGTCTCAACGTTTTAGAATTCTGCATTGGGAGATATTTGGGCTTGGTTCGAAAGGAGTTGGAACTAGGTAAGGAACTCATTTGGCACTCAATTGTTTTGAACTTGAATCCAAAATTTCTATAATTCAGAAACAGCACAAAGATTTGACACAATTTAGCATTCCATTTCTGATTTCTTTGAATTCGCTGACCAATCCTTGAAGTTTTAATCTCCCTACAACATCTTATTAAGCATTCAATAAACAACATCTTAAATTCAGTTCATTCCAGCTCAAACAAATCAAATTACAGATTGGCACAACCCTTCAACTCAACCCTTTTACAACTTCAGATTCCCATATTCGAATTCAGTATTTACAACTCCATTTTCAGCAAATCATGTCCCAGATTCCTTTTCTATTTATTGAATTCTTTTAGCACAAAAGCTAAGCTTTATAGTAGAAATCTGGTCCAAGAAAATTGGTACACCAGCGAACTCCAACAACAGCTTCAATTAATTCAGTTTTCCAAATTCTTATTTTCAGCATTCTACAACTCTCCCATTATGTTTCAATTCCCAAAATTGAGTGACTTGAGATTTCCAAAATCAAAGCCTTGAATGCATCCTTCATTAATCTGGTTAAATTATTTTGAAGTTCTACTCTTAATTCTCATTTTCAGATTTAGAGCAGCTTAACTTCCTTTTCTAGTTTCAGTCATCTCTTCATCTGTTCTGAATCTATATTTCTGATCAAGCTTTAATCTATAATCCCTCTATATCATTTCATTCAACATACACCAAATAATAGCTTGATTTCCATTCGATATAGCTCAGATCAATTCAAAACTTTTGAATAGCTTCATCAAATTACAATTTCCAGCTCTTGTAATTTCTGCATTCCTGCATTTCTACTCACTCATCAAATGTCTCAATTATTGGCACAAGACACACATCCTTCTTACCACTGAGCTTCCTCTCTAATCAATGCATTCACTGATTCTTGGACTTTAGTTTCAAGATTCAAGAGTTGAGACAATTCCAGCTTAAGTTATGAAAATTTAAGAAAAAGTTGATCCAAAAAATCCCTTACTAAGCATTCAAACTTACTGATTTTAGCACTTAAATGCAGCTAGCAAACTCCTTCCTCTGACTTAGCTCTTGCAAGAATCATAAAAGGTCATAGGTGGATTGTGCTCTCCAGAAGACTTATTTAAAACTGAAATCTCTAACAATTAACCACTTATCAAATCCAATAGACAAGCAATGTTTGAGACTACCACATCATACACAAAAAATCACAATCCAATACTCACGACACCATCCAAAATCTTTAAGATCTTTGATTTAATGCAAATCCTTCCCCCACACTTTCAATTTAATTCATCTCGAACAATCCAACTCATCAAGGATTCCACCAAAATTCTCAACGGAAAGAATGACAAGCAAAGATGATCAAGGATTAAAACATTAAATAAAAATGTTTTAAGAAAAATGTGAGGAAAGAATTTAGAAATTATGATGGAACAAGAATGACAAATATCCTTTATCTCCATGCACACAAATGCTATTTTGACCTTGAAAAGAAACTAAGCAAGTTCTAGAGTTCAATTGTTATGAGTACATGCCACACAAAAGAAAATAATGAAGTATAGGCTTTAAGTGGTCCTCTCTAGGTAATTTTCATACAATCAAACTTAATTAATCAAATTGAAATTCACCACCATATTAACCAATATCATGTAAGTAGAGTATCCAATCATGTCACATGACCTAAAATTGATTATCAAATTAAAGAAACTTTTACCATCTTAAAAATATTACTTAGAAAATTCTCATGAAGAATTTATTCCAAATGAAATGCTATGTATGCTAAACAAAATGCAAACTATGAAAGAAAATGTGGAAAGAAAATGCAATTGTAAAGTATGAAACTAAAGAAACGTATAAAGAATTTATTAAACACAAAGCATGAATTAAAATGCAAAAGAAAGTGAAATTGAAACCAACTCCCCTTTAATTCTCGGTGGTTGAAAAAGATTTAAAAGCAATATCCATGCCGGTAGTGGCGTAATTGGGTTTCCAAAAATATCCTTCTTATTAATCATTTTTCCTTTAAAAATTCTTTCTGGAGGACGAAGGCGGTTCAGTTCAAGTAACCATTTCAAAATTCTATGGCTCCTGCAAGATCAAAGAAAAACACCTCCCGTGCACTCACATGATTAGGAGAAAATGAAATGCAATTAGTTTCTAAATCAAATGGATAAAAATGAGTTCCGCACGCTATAAAGTCAAAAGTAGGTACCTTAAAGAAATTTCCTGGAAAATCACAAGAAATACTAACCTTGTCATCTTGTAAGGTACTTGGAGTGGTGATTGTTACCTCCTTTTCATCAAGTAAATGCTCAGGCTCTGGTTCAGATGAATGTACAACTTCATGTAGTGATTCTTGGGTGCTTGGCTCCATAGCACAAGTCCCTACACTTATATCCTTTATTCTTGGTGATTCTTGAGGTAATGCTTCCAGTAAGCAATTCCCTACACTTAAATCATTTTCTGTATCTGCATCTGCAACATTCACATCATCTAAAGCAACACTATTAGTAAAATCAGAAATCTGAACAACTACATCATCATCACAAATAAAACTAGAAAATTCTTGTGAAGAAATGGAAGTAGGGTCAGGCCTGACAGAATCTCTACTATCCATCTCCCCACTGGAGTTTTGTGCTTGTAACTGATTGATGGATGACACAATTTGATCTAACTGAATCTGTATGTTCTGTATCCTTGCAAAATGTTGCTCTTGATGTTCTCTCATTTGTTGCATAACTTCATTGAATTTTCCTATTGACTCTTCAATTTGTTCTTGTGCCTCCTCATACTAATAAAACTGAGTCTGAGCCTGATAATAATCCCTCTCCCTCCAATCTCCAAAATGCTGATAATATGGATCCATGGTAAAAAGAATTTCCTGTTCTTACACTGAAATACTAGCAAATAAAATCAGAAGACTTAGGAACAAATAAAATCAAACACATGGATATATAATTATGAAAGCAATCAAAACACAAAATTTTTAAGTTTTCCAAAATAAAGATAATCCTAAAATTACCAAACACTGCATATCATTTTTTTCCTCGGCAACGACACCAAAATTTGATAAGCCGTAAATTACTGATGTGTCACGAATAGGCTTATCAAATTAACAATGTATATTCCATGAACCCCTTAACTACCCAATGATGTTGTAATAACGAGCCCAGGATCGAATCTCTCGAGGAACCAACGGTAGGATGTCATCTTAGGATTGTATTTTATTCATATTTTTGGGGTTTTTGATATATAAATGGGGGAGTTTAAGCTTTGAATCTAAATCTTACAAATGAAAAGAACAGCAATTAAGAAATTAATCTAATGCATAAATGGAATCAACCTACGTGTCAACAAGCAATCAACAATGCATTGTCACCTTACGTTATGATTTAACCGTCGACACACTTAAACTAAGAATGAAATAGCAAGGCATAAATGGAATACAATCAAAAGGAACATTTAAATCTTAACTACAAAAACTAAGCTACTCAACAGTACTACAAATTAAGCTAAAGCAGAATTAAGAATGACTTCAAATTCAATTGAAACTAAATTACTCAATTCGCTTGAATTAAAACAATTAAGCTAAAAAGAACTATGATTACTGAATCCAAATAACGTAAATTGAAATCTAAATCTATCAACAGAAAAAGAATGCAAAAATTAAAACCTAAACCATCTCTACACCAAATCACTTCTCACACGAGTCTCTCCTTGCTGTCACATAAGGAAGCATCGGTGCAATCTCACTTCGGCAATCAGAGAAGAAGCATCTCAACTACTATACTCAACTCAACGTTCACCAGATCCACAGGACACCGCTCCAAGCGAAACTGATGAGGACTGAGCTGCCAAACTCCAGAAATATGCAATTCTGCAATTCTGATCTGATGAGGAATCAATGGTGGATGGAAGGTCGTCGGGAGGGGTCAAGTGCCACCGGAGGAACGCCACCGATGATCACTGCTGTGAGGCGGAGCCGCTGCATCGGAGGAACGCCGCCGAGTAGGGTAGAAGCAGAATCGCCGAACTAGAAGTATCGCCGCAGGAACGCCTTTAAGTGATGCTCAGATGCTAGAAGCTGGACGCCGATAGATGGAAACTTCAACGCCAATGAAACTCGCCGAGAAGTGGATCTGGAAGTGGAGAAGGGAGCGTCGGCAGAGGAAGATGCACAGTGTGATGTCACGAGGAAACCGAGCTCGGGAAGCACTATAGCTCCGCGAGGCTTTTAAATCCTTATCAAAACTAATCGGACGGCTATGAATGCTTTGATCATGATCAATGGTGGAGACATCTCAGATCGGAATAGAAAGCTCTGGATCTTCATCAACGGCTGAGATGTACTTCCTCTTGGCTTGGATTGACCAGATCCTTGACGAATGACTCAAATCTATCCGATCTTCAATGGATGGCTACGATTGTTCTAGAGCTTGATCGCCTCGTTTCACCCTAGATTTGATCGCAAATGTAGTCTGATCTGATCGGGTCCATGACCCTTTTGATGCCTACAAAATAATAATCAAATATTAACATCAAATACCATGATAATTGACTAATTTGCAATTAAGTCCAAAATCAAATACAATTATGAAATGTGATATCAATATAGGTTTCATCTATGAACAAGACCATTAAAATCATGCATTATGAATCAAAATAATACAGTAAAATCATGGTTAGGATCTAGTAAATTTTCGCTGCGCTTCCGCGTGTTTAGTGCGCTAGATCCCAATAGGAATGGTCTCCATCCATTTTAAA
This sequence comes from Zingiber officinale, assembly GCF_018446385.1. Taxonomy (NCBI): domain Eukaryota; kingdom Viridiplantae; phylum Streptophyta; class Magnoliopsida; order Zingiberales; family Zingiberaceae; genus Zingiber; species Zingiber officinale. Next base: position 27,413,634 of record NC_056006.1, on the reverse strand, counting down.
ACATAATCAACTACTAATAAAATATATGAAAAATCCAAAAGAGACAGGAAATGGACCCATGAAGTCAATACCTCATACATCAAAAATCTCACAAAATAACATGTAATGTTGAAACATTTCATTCCTAAGTTCTAAGTTTCCTATCACATGATCTATAAAAAATATAGGCATCACGAAAAAGAGTGGGCCAATATAAACCACATTCTAAAACTTTCCTAGTAGTCCTCTGCAGTCCAAAATATCCCCCACACTCAGATGAATGACAAAATGTAAGTATGGACTGGAACTCAAAATCAAGTATGCATGTGATAACGATCTGATCACTACAAAATCTTCACAAATAAGGATCATCCCACACATAATATTTTGCATCACTTTTTAATTTGTTCTTTTGAGTTTTTGAAAATTGGGCAGGAAAAACATGAGCTACTAAAAAGTTAACCAGATCTGCATATCAAGGTGACTCACCTTGCATCTGAAAATGCTGCTCATCCCTGAAGTCATCATCAATGGCCATATGATCTGAATCTCCCTCGATCTTGCTCAAGTGATCTACAACCAAGTTCTCCTTTCTGCTCCTATCCCGTATCTCTAAATCAAACTCTTGGAGCAGAAGCATCCATCTAATCAGTCTAGGCTTTGTATTCGACTTCTTCAGGAGAAACTTCAAAGCTGCATGATTAAAAAATACAATCACATGAGAACAAAGTAAATATGACCTGAATTTATCTAAAGTAAAAACAATAGCAAGAAGTTATTTTTCTGTAGTGGTGTAATTTACTTGAGCTGAATCCACCGTTTTTAAAGCATAACAGATCATATATGGTGCTCCATCTACTCTCTGCAAGTACAACTCCTACAGCATGGTTTGATGAATCACACATCAACTCAAAAGGTAGAGTCCAATCTGGTGGCCTGATGATAGGTGCCAAAATCAAAGCCTCCTTCAACCTATTAAAGGCTTCCTTGCACCTCTGATCAAAATGAAAATCCATATCTTTCTGAAGCAACTGAGACAATGGAAGAGCAATATGATTGAAGTTTCTAATAAATCTCCTGTAGAATCCTGCATGGCCAAGGAAAGCTCGAACATCTCGTATGCATGCGGGGTAAGATAAAGAAGATACAACACTAACTTTAGCAGGATCTACCTCAATACCTCTCCTAGAGACTATGTGTCCTAACACAATACTATGCTCAACTATAAAATGATATTTTCCAAAATTAAGTACCAAATTAGTATCAATGCATCTATATAAAACCCTAGATAAATTTTCTAGACATGCATCAAATGAGGAACCATATACAAAAAAATCATCCATGAACACTTCCATCCAATGCTCTAATAAATCACCAAAAATACTCACCATGCATCACTGAAAGGTCCTTAGAGCGTTGCAAAGTCCAAATGGCATACGTCTATAAGCAAATGTATTGAAGGGGCAAGTGATGGTGGTCTCCTCTTAATCCTCCGGATCGATGCAAATATGAAAATATCATGTGTATCCATCTAGGAAGCAATAATGTGACTTACCCGCAAGCCTCTCTAATATTTGATCAATAAAAGGCAATGGATAGTGGTCCTTCCTGGTTGCTTGGTTTAGCTTCCTGTAGTCCACACAAACTCTCCAAGAATTCTTTACTCGAGTGGGAACCAACTCATTCTCCTCATTAGCTACCACTGTCACTCCAGATTTCTTTGGAACCGCATGGATGGGACTTACCCATTTACTGTCAAAAATACGGTAGATGATACTTGCCTGTAGAAGTTTAGTTACCTCTTTCTTGACTACATCAAGGATCAGTGGGTTAAGTCTCCTCTATGGCTATCTCACTAGTTTCACATTCTCCTCCAAATAAATCCTATGCATGCAAATAGAAGGACTAATCCTAGGAATATCAGCAAGTGTCCATCCAATGACTCTTCTGTTCTACCTAAGAATCTCTAATAATCTCATCTCCTACTCTAGCTCTAAATCCTGGGCTATAATGACAGGTAGTTGCTGATCTTCTCCCAAATAAGCCTACTTTAAGTGTTGAGGTAATGGCATCAACTCAAGCTATGACTCATCAATAGATGGTGATCCCTGGGGTAGTGCTTCTACTAAGCAATCCCCTACGCATAAATCTTCTCTTCTTGGCGATCCTTAGGGATGTGCTTTTACTAAGCGATCCCCTATGCATAAATCATCTCTCTCATCTGACAAATCACCACAAGAATTAGATCTACTCCCATGTCTGAAGTATCCTGTAAAATTGCAGAATAATCCTCACACTCACCATCATCAAAAATATCCAGAAATGAATCAATATCAGAAAAGAAATCCATACTCATTAACTCTTCCAAGACATCCACACTAAGAATAGAATGATCTTCTCTTGGGTGCTTCATGGCATCAAAAATACTGAACTGGACCACTGTGCCCCCTATCTTCATTGAAAGTGTGCTCGTATGAACGCCAATCTTTGTCCTTATTGTTAGAGTATATACTAAAATCCTAGCTTTTGTAAACATTTACTTTGAAATAAAGAATCACATTGGTCAAATGTCTACATTTATATGCTAAGTGTAGTTGTTCGTTTAATTTATATTATAGATAACATGGTGTATGGTGTCCCACACAGAAGATCATATTATCAATTCCATATAAGTTATAAATAGTAGCTCACGACTAAGATGGATAGGAACAAACCATTGGAATAGTCGTAGTGTAATTTGGTATTAGTTTATCTTAACTATAAAATTACATTAGTACACTCTAAGTGTATTGAGCAGGAACATTTGAGGTAGTTTCTTTTTATACTGACTCTTTAAAAGAACAAGACCTCTGTTATTATGGAAGTGTGTTCTCTTAATCATGATATAATAACAAGCACGTATACTTAATATTTTTTTCTTTAATTTATCAAAGGGTGCGATTTAGTTCGATAAATCAATAAGCTGATAAGTTGGGAAATGATATTATTTATATGGTGTGTTGTTGATTATAGAATGAAACTGTGCCCTAGTAATCTAGTTTGATAATGTCCCCTTGAGGAGCTCATAAGGATTGTCATGTAAACCCTGCAGGTGGATTTAGTCCGACATGACAATAAGGTTGAGTGGTACTACTCTTGGAGCTAGATATTAATTAAGTAAGTTGTCAGTAACTCATTTAATTAGTGGACATTCGATGAGTCTTGTGTATGCAAGAAGTGTGATGGAAACGTGGTGGTATTTCTTGTACTATACGTAGATGACATTTTGTTAGTTGGAAATAATATCAAAGTGTTGTCAGAAGTAAGGGTATGGTTGTCCAAGCAATTCGATATGAAGGACTTGGGAGAATGCACACATATTCTCGGGATCAAAGTAAAAAGGGATCGCAAGAAAAGAATATTGTGCTTATCCCAAGCTTGATATATCGATACAATCCTAGCTCGTTTTAGCATGCAAGACTCAAAGAAATGTTTTCTACATTTTAGGGATGGAGTAGCTTTATCAAAAGAGATGTCTCCGAAAACATCAAAGGAGATAGAGGACATGAAGGCAGTTCCTTATGCTTCGACTGTCGGAAGTCTAATGTATGCTATGTTATGCACGAGACCGAATATCTGTTTTGCCGTGGGCATGGTTAGCAGATATCAAAGTGTCACGACCCGCCTCCTACTGTCTAGGCTGCGAGGCCGGGGGTTACATTATGCTAAACTATTTTGTGCGGAAAGATGAACTAATTAATAATTCTACTATTTGTTATAAAATATGGAATTCTATGTTCAGAGTACACTCCTAAAGTTGTACATATGCTAAGAAGAGACCTAACCTTCCTACTTGATCAAAAACTGAAATCAGACACTTCTAGTTAAAATCAGACTTTCCAATCGATCGGCTAATCGATTGGAGTGGTTTGATCGATCCACTGGTTGATCCAATGTGCTACTATGCATGGAAGTCCCGTCTGGATCGATCGGCTGATCGATCCAGTCTGGCCAATCGATCCAGAGATCGATTTAGAAGCTCTCTGTTCGCGGGATTTAAATTCACGATCGATCGGCTGATCGATCCATGGCCGATTGATCAGCTGATCGACTCATCAGCTCTCTGTACGTGGCAGATCACCTCCCAATCGATCGGCTGATCGATTGGGGACCCTCCAATCGATCGGCTGATTGATTGGAGCTCTGATTTTTGTGATTTCTGCTGCATTTCACTACAAATCCACATACAACACAATTGTATCAACTTAAAAGCTTTACTAACTTACTAGACATGTCATTACCATCATCCTTCCTAGTTATTTAACTAACATCAAGACAACTAGTGGTCCAAGCATGATATAGTGCATACGTTCATAATTCATGATACTTAACATCCTAAAAGTGCAGAAAAGTAACAAGATCAGAAATTCTAAGTCTTCAGATGGGCTAATTCCCCAACGACCTTTATTCCAAGTTCCTTTCACACACATCTTTATCGCATTGCCCTCCAGCCTCCGCTATTCCATCTTCCCTTTACCTTTCTCTGCAGCATAAGGAAAAAGGGAAACTATAAGCTTGGGAGCTTAGTAAGAAACCATCTACCTCACACAACATGCATTCGATAAGATCATGCTTTCAAAAGATGCTATTTGAAGTACATGCTGATGATCATGCTGTAAGTGCTAAAACATGGCATATCGACAATTGAGTCATGCTAAACAAATACTGAACAAAAAGCTATTCATTGTATCAACAAGCAAACTAACCCGATACATAAGCTAAGCTATTTGTTATAACAATAAGAAAACTAAACTGAAGCTAAGCTATATTCACATATCTGGTTTGTGGAGTTTGAAAAACTATTTTCATAAATAGATAAAAATACTAATCATACTGCTGATGGGCCCGATAACTGTACTTGCTGTGCGCGCGTCCCTAACTAGGCCCGAGATAGCAAGTCCCGAATCTAGTAGGGTTACTAGGTTATCTAAACCTAGGGACGACTATGGGAGCCCAACCCAAGGACAACTGAGAGTCCAGTACAGTGCCACTAATAAAAGTAAAATACTGTTTATAAACTGATTTATCTTATCTTGCTTTTACTAGGTTATCTGAACCTAGAGGCGACTATGGGAGCCCACCCATTGGACCGTAGTCCCATATCAACTGAAGCAAGACTAAGTATACTATTTAAAATGCACCTATGGCATTTAACTGAGCTATTAAAATGCCTACTGTAGCATATAACTGTACTAGACATTTTATCGAGCACCTGGTGTGCTCTAACTCTGCATATGGCTGCACTAAGAACATAAGAGCAAACTAAGGACATAAAAACATACGTTTAGCTACTTATACTACAGGTGAGGGGTTACTTACATCCTGCGCTAAGTTTTCTTACATTCTGATCGCTAGGTTTCCGAAGAAGAAGATCTCTTCGGCGATCTTCTTACGTCTATGTGTTCTTCTCGCTGAGGGGAGCGTCCTCGTATTGGAGGCGTCACCGGGAGGTGCTCCTACGACCCTAGGGATGGAACCTTAGGTCTCTTGGGCTTGGTGTGCCGAGAAGGTGCGGGAGAAGAGAGAGAGCGACGTGTGAGGGTGAGGGAAAAGAGAGTTGCCGATCCAAAATAATAACTCTCCACTTAATTTCCCTATTTATATCAAGTGATTAATACACCCCAACTAAACCTTAAATATAATTGCTCTCCTTTCCTTTCAGCACACCCCTGCTGGGGACCCTTGGTTACTAGAGTCATCTATAAGTCGTAGGGTCCATAGGTCTCGGGTTCAATTCCCGCTTATGCTATTTTACGTTTTTATTTAATTTTTCTACTTCTGCTACTCTAAAAATTCCATAAAAATATTCTAAAATTCCAGAAAAATAATAGAATATTTCTAAAATTTATTTTGAGAATTTTTGGGTGTTACAATCGCCCATACCTTATAAAAAGTTCATCCTCGAACTTAGAATAACTCTGGGTACTTCTGTCTCATACTAGCTTCTGTCTCCCAAGTTGCCTCTTCTGCTGTGTGATTTTGCCATATGACTTTTACTAATGGTACCTTCTTGTTCCGTAATTTCTTAACTGCTCGATCTACTATCTGAATAGGCCGACTGTCATAGCTGAGGTCTTCGCGGACTTGTACCGACTGGGGCTCAATCACCTGGGCGGCATCTGGGATATGCTTCTTTAGCATAGAGACGTGAAATACGTTATGAATAGCTGACATCTCCTGGGGTAGCTCTAGCTCATATGCTACCTTGCCAACTTTTCTAGTGACAAGGTATGGTCCCACATATCTGAGACTTAATTTGCCCTTCTTCCCAAAACGTATTACTCCCTTCATAGGAGCCACTCGGAGAAATACTGTATCCCCAACTGAAAACTCTAAGGGTCGACGTCGTGTATCAGCATAGCTTTTCTGGCGGCTTTGAGCTGTCTCTATCCTCTGGCTGATCTGCAGTATAGCTGCTGTGGTATCTGCTACTAGATCTGTCTGAAGTTCTAGTTCTTTCTGTTCACCACTTTCATACTAGCAGACGGGAGATCTACACCTCCGCCCATAGAGAGCCTCGTAGGGTGCCATGCTGATAGTGGCCTGATAGCTATTATTGTATGCAAATTCTGCTAAACTTAGATATTTGCACCAACTTCCCTTGAAGTCTAGGGCACACGCTCGGAGCATATCTTCGAGTACTTGATTTACCCGCTCTGTCTAACCATCTGTCTGAGGATGGAAGGCTGTGCTAAACTTTAACCTGGTGCCCAACGCTGACTGTTCACACTCCCAGAAGTGTGATGTGAACCTACTGTCTCTGTCTAAAATGATGGTCCGTGGAACTCCATTCAGTCTGACAATCTCCTTGAGATACAACTGAGCTAATTGCTCCATGGAGTAGGATATCCTGATAGCTAAGAAGTGGGCTGATTTAGTCAATCTGTCGACTATTACCCAGATGGCATCAAAACCATTCGTGGTTCTGGGTAGTCACACTATGAAATCCATAGAAATATCCTCCCACTTCCATTCTGGGATCTGAATAGGCTGCAGAACTTCTCCTGGTCTCTGGTGTTCTGCCTTGACCCTCTGGCAGGTCAGACAGGTATTGACATATCTAGCGATGTCTCTTTTCATCCCAGGCCACCAAAAACGTCTCTTTAGGTCTTAGTACATCTTGTTGGAGCCAGGATGCATCGCATAAGGAGTCCTGTGAGCCTTGTCTAGGATTTTCCTCCGTAGTTCCTCCTGATCTGGAACACATAATCTGTCACCAAAATACACTACCCCACTATCAGATACTCGAAACTCTCCACCTTCTGATTATGTTATCCCTTGCTTGATTTTCTGAATCTCAGGGTCCCGATCTTGAGTTGTCTGAATGTCACCAAGCAGGGTAGATGTTAATGTCATAGTAGAGAGTTGCCCGACTATTAGTTCGAGACCGAAATCTGTAATCTCCTTTTGTAGGGGAGGTGACATGGCTGATAGGGATAATAAGGTGGCACTAGACTTCCTGCTAAGCGCGTCCGCCACCTTATTGGCCTTTCCTGGGTGGTAGAGGATGTCTATGTCGTAGTCTTTGACCAGCTCGAGTCATCTGCGCTGTCGCATATTCAGATCCTTCTGAGTGAAGAAGTACTTTAAGACTCTGATGATCTGTATGCACTCTGCACTAAGCTCCATACAAGTAATGTCTCCAAATTTTGAGGGCGAAGACGACTGCTGCAAGCTCAAGGTCATGAGTAGGGTAGTTCCTCTCATAGTCCTTGAGTTGTCTGGAGAGGTAGGCGATCACCTTGCCATTTTGCATCAGTACTGCTCCTAGTCCCAATTTAGAGGCATCACTGTAAATATAAAAGCTGTCTGTGTTTTCTAGCAGAGTTAGAATGGGTGCACTGGTCAATCTTCTTTTGAGCTCCATGAAACTGTTCTCACAGTCCTCTCTCCACTGAAATTTTCTGTTCTTCCTGGTAAGAGCTGTCAGTGGGGGAGGCTCTCCTGGAGAAATCCTCTACAAATTTTCTATAATAGCCTGCTAGTCCCAGAAAGCTTCTGATCTCACTGGGGTTCTTAGGTCTTTTCCAGTTACTCACAGCCTTTATCTTACTGGGGTCTACCATGATACCATCCTTGGAGATAATGTAACCCAGAAAGGCTACCTGATCGAGCCAGAATTCACATTTCGTGAACTTGGCGTACAGTTGGTTCTGCTGAAGGGTCTGCAGTACTATCTTCAGGTGCTCTGCGTGTTCTTCCTGAGTTCTGGAATAGATAAGAATGTCATCGATGAACACGATAACAAACTTATCTAAGTATTCTCTGAATACTTAGTTCATGAGGTCCATGAAAGTAGCTGGAGCATTCGTCACACCAAAGGGCATGACTACGAACTCATAATGTCCGTATCTGGTCCTAAAAGCCGTCTTGGGTATATCACCTTCTTTAACTCTCACCTAGTGATATCCCGATCTGAGGTCTATTTTAGAGAACACTGCTGCTCCCTTTAGCTGATCGAACATGTCATCTATCCTGGGAAGAGGATACCTATTCTTAATCGTGACCTAGTTTAGTGCTTGGTAGTCTATACACAGGCGCATGCTCCCGTCCTTCTTCTTCACGAACAATACAAGTGCTCCCCATGGTGAGTGACTAGAGCGTATGAAGCCCTTGTCGAGCAGCTCCTGTAGTTGCTCCTGAAGTTTCTTCAGTTCTACTAGAGCCATGCGGTAGGGTGCTTTGGAGATGGGATTTGTACCGGGGATAAGTTCTATCTCAAATTCAATCTCCCTGTCTGGTGCTAGGCCTGGTAACTCCTCAGGGAAGACTGCTTGGTAGTCACACACAACTTGGACCTCTTCTAGCTTTTGGTCCTTGTCCTGACTGTTATTGACTACATGTGCTAGGAATCCCGTACATCCTGAATCAAGTAGTTTCTGTGCTTTCAGAGCTGAGAGAAACTTCTTGGCCTTTCTCTTTGGTTCTCTGATGTACCCAAACTGCACTCCTGCTTCAGGTTGGAATACAACTTTCTGTTTACGGCACTCTATAGAGGCACCGTACTTGATCAGAAAATCCATTCCCAAGATGACATCGTAGTCAACCATATCTAGCACTATCAGATCACCAAAAAGCTCTCTGTCTGCTATAATGACCGGTACTGCTCGGAGCCAGTGCGTGGATGCCATTATTTCTCATGAAAGTAGTGTCGTCAAAAACTGACCACTGAGTACCTCTAGAGATATTGCTAACTTTTCGGCGAATGTCCTGGATATATAAGAATGGGTTGCCCCAGTATTGAATAAGACAGTTGCACTTTGCTGTAAAATACTGATCTGACCTGTAATAACTGTGAGTAGATCCATCTATAGCAGCCTGCATCTGGTGTAACTGTGCTGGGTTACCTCCGTACTGAATCGATTGTGGTGCGGAAAAACTGGTCTTGTTCGGGCATTGCTTAGTCATATGCCCTTCCTGGCCACATTCGAAGCATCCTCGTGTACCCTTGCGATAAACTTTGGGGTGGAATTTCCCACAAGTAGAACACTTGGGATAGCTAGGTTGTTTATAAGTTGGTCCTCCTTTTGGGTAACTCCCTGGTTTACGTTTGTGGCTGGAGTTCCCTTTCCAGTTAGAGCTGTGGCCCTGGTGTTTCTGAGTACCTGAGCCTCCTTGGCCTTTAGACTCTGAGAAGGATTGCTTCTGCTGCTTGATGTTGTTCTGGTAATGCTCGGTGATCAGAGCACTACTTACCAGTTCTTCAGTGGTTTGCGGCCTACGGACGCTGCTAGCCACGTTCAGTGCGATTTCCGGCCTTAGCATTTTGAGCATCAACCAGACTCGTTCTCTTTCAGTGATGACTAGTTCAGGGCATAGATAAGCCAGTCTGTTGAATTTCTTCACGACCTCCTCAACTTAAAGGTTGCCCTGACGAAATTCAGTAAATTCTTCATAGTGGCGGTTTGTGACCCGCATGTGAAAGAACTCCTCAAAGAATTCTCTCTCGAAGTCGGCCCATGTCATCTGGTTCACTGGGCACTTCGCTTTAATTTTCTCCCACCACATACGTGTGTCTCCTGCTAGGCAGAAAGAGGCGCATTTCACCTTTTCATGTTCTGGCCAGTCCAGAAGCTCCATCGTACTCTCTAGTGTTTTGAACCAGGCTTGGGCGTCATATGGTTCACTGGTGCCTGAGAAGTTCTCAGGCTTGATCTTCTACCACTGGATCAGATAGGCTTCCCTCCTTGCCCCTGCTGCTGGGGCTACTGGTGCTGCAGGTTGGACTGGTGAAACCTCTATCACTACTGGGGTTGCTAAGTTAGGCTCTGGGGTGACAGTGGGAGTGTTCTGCTGATTAGCCCTTAGGGTGGCTATCTCCTGTTGTTGTTCAGCTAGTTGCTTCTGTAACTGAGCCACTACCTCTGCAAGGTCTGGGGGAGGCACTGAGCTGTCTGCCTCATGCTGGGGCTCAGTAGCTGGTGCTTTTCTAGCTGGGCGTCCTCGTACCATTTTCTAGAGAATAAAGGACATACATAACTAATACAATCATAGGTACATAACTACTATTATCATGTTAGATGTTATCATATATAAACAAGCTTTAGTTATCTATAAACACGAAAGCAAAAACATAAATAAAGTGAGAGGTATTCTTACTTAGAAGCCGCAGGTTCAATGCTGATGTGTGTGTGGAGGAAGTATGAAACTTGCTTTGATACCACTCTGTAATGACCCGCCTCCTACTGTCTAGGCTGCGAGGCCGGGGGTTACATTATGCTAAACTATTTTGTGCAGAAAGCTGAACTAATTAATAATTCTACTATTTGTTATAAAATCTAGAATTCTATGTTCAGAGTACACTCCTAAAGTTGTACATATACTAAGAAGAGAACCTAACCTTCCTACTTGATCAAAAATTGAAATCAGACACTTCTAGTTAAAATCAGACTTTCTAATCGATCGGCTAATCGATTGAAGTGGTTTGATCGATCCACTGGTCGATCCAACGTGCTACTATGCACGGAAGTCCCGTCTGGATCGATCGGCTGATCGATCCAATCTGGCCAATTGATCCAGAGATCGATTCAGAAGCTCTCTGTTCGCGAGATTTAAATTCCCGATCGATCGACTGATCGATCCATGGCTGATCGATCAACTGATCGATTCATCAGCTCTCTGTACGCGGCATATCACCTCCCAATCGATTGGCTGATCGATTGGGGACGCTCCAATCGATCGGCTGATCGATTGGAGCTCTGATTTCTGCGATTTCTGCTGCATTTCACTACAAATCCACATACAACACAATTGTATCAACTTAAAAGCTTTACTAACTTACTAGACATGTCATTACCATCATCCTTCCTAGTTATTTAACTAACATCAAGACAACTAGTGGTCCAAGCATGATATAGTGCATACGTTCATAATTCATGATACTTAACATCGTAAAAGTGTAGAAAAATAACAAGATCAGAAATTCTAAGTCTTCAGATAGGCTAATTCCCCAACGACCTTTATTCTAAGTTCCTTTCACACACATCTTTATCGCATTGCCCTCCAACCTCCGCTATTCCATCTTCCCTTTACCTTTATCTGCAGCATAAGGAAAAAGGGAAACTATAAGCTTGGGAGCTTAGTAAGAAACCATCTACCTCACACAACATGCATTCGATAAGATCATGCTTTCAAAAGATGCTATTTGAAGTACATGCTGATGATCATGCTGTAAGTGCTAAAACATGGCATATCGACAATTGAGTCATGCTAAACAAATACTGAACAAAAAGCTATTCATTGTATCAACAAGCAAACTAACCCGATACATAAGCTAAGCTATTTGTTATAACAATAAGAAAACTAAACTGAAGCTAAGTTGTATTCACATATCTGGTTTGTGGAGTTTGAAAAACTATTTTCATAAATAGATAAAAATACTAATCATGCTGCTGATGGGCCCGACAACTGTACTTGCTGTGCGCGCGTCCCTAACTAGGCCCGAGGTAGCAAGTCCCGAATCTAGTAGGGTTACTAGGTTATCTAAACCTAGGGACGACTATTGGAGCCCAACCCAAGGACAACTGAGAGTCCAGTACAGTGCCACTCATAAAAGTAAAATACTGTTTATAAACTGATTTATCTTATCTTGCTTTTACTAGGTTATCTGAACCTAGAGCTAGGTTATCTCAACCTAGAGGTGACTATGGAAGCCCACCCATTGGACCGTAGTCCCATATCAACTGAAGCAAGACTAAGTATACTATTTAAAATGCACCTATGGCATTTAACTGAGCTATTAAAACGCCTACTATAGCATATAACTGTACTAGGCATTTTATCGAGCACCTGGTGTGCTCTAACTCTGCATATGGTTGCACTAAGAACATAAGAGCGAACTAAGGACATAAAAACATACGTTTAGCTACTTATACTGCAGGTGAGAGGTTACTTACATCCTGCGCTAAGTTTTCTTACAATCCGATTGCTAGGTTTCCAGAGAAGAAGATCTCTTCGGCGATCTTCTTACGTCTATGTGTTCTTCTCGCGGAGAGGAGCGTCCTCGTATCGGAGGCGTCGCCGGGAGGTGCTCCTACGAACCTAGGGATGGAACCCTAGGTCTCTTGGGCTTGGCGTGCCGAGAAGGTGCGGGAGAAGAGAGAGAGCAACGTGTGAGGGTGAGGGAAAAGAGAGTTGCCGATCCAAAATAATAACTCTCCACTTAATTTCCCTATTTATATTAAGTGATTAATACACCCCAACTAAACCTTAAATATAATTGCTCTCCTTTCCTTTTAGCACACCCCTGCTGGGGCCCCTTGGTTACTAGAGTCATCGATAAGTCGTAGGGTCCATAGGTCTCGGGTTCAATTCCCGCTTAGGTTATTTTATGTTTTTATTTAAATTTGCTACTTCTGCTACTCCAAAAATTCCATAAAAATATTCTAAAATTCTAGAAAAATAATAGAATATTTCTAAAATTTATTTTGAGAATTTTCGTGCGTTACACAAAGTACTCCTGGACAAGGACATTGGACTGCTGTAAAGCATATATTGAAGTACTTGAGAAGGACTAGAGCTTATATGCTAGTTTATCAAGCAGATGATTTGCTTCCTATGGGTTACACAGATTCTGACTTCCAATCAGATAGGGACAATAGTAAGTCTACATCAGGCTATGTGTTTACTTTAGGAGGTGGAGCCATTGCATGGAGGAGTGTTAAGTAGAAATGCGTTTCAGACTCAACCATGGAAGCTGAGTATGTGGTAGCCTCTAAGGCAGCCAAAGAAGCTGTATGGCTTAGGAACTTCCTATTGGACTTAGATGTGATTCCTGGTTTGCCCAAAATCATCACAATTTATTGTGATAATAGCGGTGCAGTAGCAAAGTTGAAGGAACCACGAGCCCATAAGGTGAGTAAACACATAGAGCGCAAGTACCACTTGATACGAGATATCGTAAAGCGAGGAGAAGTTGTTGTCGCCAAGATTGCATCAGTAGATAACCTGGTAGATCCTTTCACTAAGGCCCTTCCGGCGAAAATTTTTGATCGGCATGTTGAAGGAATGGGAATCAGATGTAAGGCAGTGTTTATGGTAGCATAGTCTTTTAGTATAAGTGGGAGATTGTCAGAGTGTATACTAAAAGCCTAACTTTTTGTAAACATTTACTTTGAAATAAAGAATCACATTGGTCAAATGTCTACATTTATATGCTAAGTGTAGTTATTCATTTAATTTATATTGTAGATAACATGGTGTATGGTGTCACACATAGAAGATCATGTTATCAGTTCCTTATAAGTTATAAATAGTAGCTCATGACTATGATGGATAGGAACAAACCATTGGAATAGTCATAGTATAATTTGGTATTAGTTAATCTTAACTATAAAATTACACTAGTAAACTCTAACTGTATTGAGCAGGACCATTTGAGGTAGTTTCTTTTTATACTGACTCTTTAAAAGAACAAGACCTCTGTTATTATGGAAGTGTGTGCTCTTAATCATGATATAATAACAAGCACGTATACTTAATATTTTTTTCTTTAATTTATCAAAGGGTGCGATTTAGTTCGATAAATCAATAAGCCCGATAAGTTGGGAAATGATATTATTTATATGGTGTGTTGTTGATTATAGAATGAAACTGTGTCCTAGTAATCTAGGTTGATAATGTCCCCTTGAGGAGCTCATAAGGATTGTCATGTAAACCCTACAGGTGGATTTAGTCCGATATGACAATAAGATTGAGTGGTACTACTCTTGGAGCTAGATATTAATTAAGTGAGTTGTCAGTAACTCATTTAATTAGTGGGCATTCAATATCTTAAACGCAAGGAGATTAACACACTCATGATAAAAAGGAGCTCATATAGTAATATGGGATTGGTACGGTAGTTCAATAATAACTCATTAGTAGTATGAGGTATTATTGATGAACTAGAGTTGGGTGTTCGGGACGAACACGGGAAGCTCAAGTTCTTCGGGAGACCAAAACTAATTCCTCCTCTCGGTCCCTATCGTAGCCTCTTATTTATAAAGTCTTATATCCACCTAAAGCCCACCTTCTTACCCATCCTTAGGTGGTCGGCCAAGCCAAGCTTGGAGCCCAAGCAAGGGCCGGCCAAACTAAGCCTTGGATAGGATTAAGTTTTGGCCGACCTAGCTTGGAGCCCAAGCTTAGGTGGTCGGCCAAATTAAAAATAAAAGGGATTTTATTTTTTTAAAATCTTTCCTTATGTGGAAGCCATGATTTAAAAGAGAGTTTTAAAATTAAATCTTTCCTTTTATAGTTTCTATAAAGGATTAAGAGAAAGGTTTGATATCTTTCCTTATTTGTAGTTAAAAGGAAGATTTTAATTTTGGAGAAAACTTTCCTTTTTCGTAATCATTCACATGTTTTAATAGAGAGATTTTAATTTATAAAAGTTTCCTTTTACAACCAACCATGAAGGGAAATTTAAAAGAGAAATTTTTATTTTAAAAATTTTTGAAAATAAATTAGGAAGTTTTAATTTTATCTTTAAAACTTTCCTTGTTTAGAGCTCAATGAGGTGGCCGTCCATTAAAGTTTAAAAAGGAAATTTTTGTTTAAATTTTCCTTTTATTGATTAGCAAGGGAAAATAAGGAAGTTTTAATTATGTTTAAAACTTTCCTTATTTGCCAAGACCAAGGAATATAAAAGAGGAGGAGAGGGTGCCTCACCCAATAACACATCTATTATTCTTCTCCTCTCTTTTCCTTGGTGGTGGCCGGCACTATTGCTCATCTTATTCTCTTCTTTCTTGGAGGCCGGCGGCATCACATCTCTTGGAGCTTTTGGTGGCTGGATCTAGCTTGAGGGAGAAGGAGAGAAGAAGGAGGCTTTGTTTCCTAGCATCCCTTGGATCTTGGTGGTGGTGGTCGAAACTTGCAAGGAGAAGGAGGCTTGGGTGATTTCTCGTCTCGGTAGATCATCACCCACACGACGTCCGAGATAAGAAGAGGAATATGATAGTAGATCGTGAGGTCTATAAGTTACAAAAGGTATAACTAGTTATTAGTTTCCACATCATAACTAGTTCATCTTTTGTTTAGATCTTGAAATACCAAACACAAGAGGCTAATGATTCAAGGCTATCGAATTTATGTTTCGATTTTGTGTTTCTTTTGTTTTTAGATCTTGTGATTCGATTGTTCTTAATGGTTAAACCTAGGGTTACTATAAGGAGATTAAATATTGAATTTTGTTAAAAGACTTTGTCTAGGAAGTGTTGGATGATCCCATACCCAAGAAGGCCTAGTGCCTCACCATGTTTAACCTGGAAGCTGATCTCTGAAATAAATATTTAATCAAATTTATGACATGGGTGGATTTGGATCAATAATATTAAGCATCGTTTGCGATCCAAGTCTAAACCACTAAGAACAGATAAGTTGAATTTGGAATCAATAATGTTAAGTTCCGTTTGCGATTCCAAATTTAATATCTAAAGAACACAATAGGTTGTTAGGAAAGGTTCAGGACTTGTACAAAATTTTTGTACAGGGGAACCGGTATGATATTTCAAGTAGCAACCAACAATTGGTATCAAAGCTAGGGTTTGCCTCTGTGTGTTTGGTTTTCAGTTTAATTATGCACATGTCATACATAATTTAGGCAGGATAATAGTAAGATATGCTAACTCTGTGGTTGCAGGCTCCAACTATTATGGCTTATTGTGATTGTGTGTGATTGGACCCTCGGACATGTCGAGGGCATTTTATGTTTGTGCATTATTGTATGTATTAAATATAGTAGAAGCTGTATTAGTTTTAGGATTTTACATTTTTGTTTTGATCTAGATTACATGTACATTCTCTTCTAGAATATAGGATCGATAAATGTAAAATTCTATTTTTGTCGCGGATCGTATCCTTGAGAGGCGTGGTACTATTGGAGGACCAGAGGCGCAGTAGAAAAGGAAGCTCGATGGACCCAACGAAATGAACCCTAGGGCTGGCAGCACATGGAGGACAGTGATGGAAGAAGCCATAATAGTTGGAAAATTATATTTCCATATTTATTGCTTTTATTTACTATGATGTGTGTGATATGCGCTTGCATGGTTAAAATTCCTCACCTTAAATAACTAAGTGGGAGAGGGATTAGTAAGTAAATTCCACGATCTCCATTATTGGTTTGTAAGTGATGCAACAAACTTGCGTGTTGGTACTGAGTGCCTCCCTCCACAACGGATGAGTTTGTTTACGGATCACTAGATCAAACTTCATTTATGGATGGTTATAGGATATTATTTATGAGCGTGTGATCTTCTCCAACTGAAGGGGCACAATCCTATTTAATGGACTAAGTATCAAGTAATGGCATACACTTAGACGTATTCAATAGTATCCTCCCCAACGGAGTCACTGCTATTTTTTGTGTGACCAAAGGAAAACCAACTATTAATTTTATTTGTCATAAAGTTAGGATGACAAGATAATAAAATTAATGGGTAAAACCTCCTCTTATAAATGTTTGAATTTGTATGCACCCACACTAATGTGGCATGCAAAATTCACGGTGTTTTGAGGTGTTGGTAAATTTAAATAGTATTGTTTGAGAAATCAATATTATTCTAAATTTAGAGTCTTGACCAAAGTTTATTTTGTGATTCTTAGGATGACTTTCAACCCATTGGCCATTTTATTGAAAGAGAACAAACTTACTGGTCCCAATTACATAGATCAGAAAAGAAACCTGGACATTGTCCTAACTGCTGAAGGCTATAAGTTTTTACTGTTAGAGGGCTGCCCTAATGTGCTTAATAGTGATTCTAGTGAAAAGGAGATTGAGTATCATAATAAATGGGTAAAGGCAGATGAGATGATGCGGTGTTACATTTTGGCTTCAATGTCAAATGTGCTACAACATCAGCATCAGGACTTACCAACTACTTATGACATGATGAACAATCTCAAGGAACTTTTCGGACACCAGAATCGGGTTGCTAGGTAAGAGGCAATGAGAAAATTAATGACAACTACCATGTCAGAGGGGGCGCCCGTAAGGGATCATATCCTAAAGATGATGGCTTACTTGAATGAAATACAAATCCTTGGAGCTGAAATCGATGGGGAAACCCAGATTGATATCATTCTCCAAACGCTACCCAGAAGTTTTGAGCAGTTGCACCTGAACTATAATATGAACAAAAGGGCTTATACGTTGGTGGAACTTCTGACAGAACTTCAGGAAGCAGAAGGTATATTTCGTCATAGTTCTCAGATTCACTTTGCTGAAAATGTTTCTACTTCTAAGTCGAAAGGCAAGAAGAAGAAGAAGAAGAAACAGGCTGGCTCAGCAAAGAAGGTGAATAGATCTCTAGGTACTAGACCAAAAGCTGGAATCAAGAAGCCAAAGGGCAAGTGCTTTATCTGCAAGTAGCCTAGACATTGGAAGGCGGACTGTCCTTGTAGGAAAGAGAACAATAAAGGTATATCTTATTCTCTAGTAATTGAAACATGTTTAGCGGTGTTATCTACCAGCACCTGGTGTGTAGATACAGGAGCCACTGATCATGACTACAATTCATTGCAGGGGTTCCAGGAAACCCGTCGACTATATGAAGGAGAGATAACTGTCTACATGGGCAATGTTATGAAAGTGACGGTTGTTACAGTGGGAGACGTTTACTTATCATTCAATAGGAATAGAACTTTGATTTTGAGAAATTATCTTTATGTACCAACTTTTAGAAAGAATTTAATTTCAGTTTCTAAACTGTTTGTGGATGGATATTCTGTTTCTTTTGATGACAAAGTAGTTATCAAGAAAAATAGGGTTATTATCTGTTCTGGTACATTAGTAGGTAATTTGTATACTCTAAATCCAATTTCTCCCACAAAGCAATAAATGAAAATTAATAACACATCTTCTAATTCTAATAAGAAAAAGGAACCTTCGGAAATGAACCAAACATATCTTTGTCATCTAAGGCTTGGTCATATTAACTTAAGTAGGATTCAAAGACTTATAGCTGATGGACTCTTGGGTTCATTAGTGGTGGAAAACTTTCCAACCTGCGAATCTTGCTTGGAAGGAAAAATGACCAAGAGACCTTTTAAGGTCAAGGGGTATAGAGCCAAAAATGTGTTAGAACTGGTTCATTCTGATTTGTGTGGTCCTATGTCTATCTAGGCAAGAGGTGGTTTCGAATATTTTGTCTCTTTCATAGACGACTATTCGAGATATGGGTTCATTTACTTGATGCACTGCAAGTCTGAATGCTTTGATAAGTTCAAAGAGTACAAGGCTGATGTGGAGAAACGTTATGGTAAAAGTATCAAGATACTACGATCTGATCGTGGTGGCGAATACCTCTTTTGAGAGTTTAGGAATTACTTATCAGAGGTCGGGATTCAATCCCAATTATCTACACCTGGTACACCCCAACAGAATGGCATGGCAGAACGAAGGAATATGAATCTTATGGAAATGGTTAGATCGATGATGAGTTATTCAGAATTACTAAATTTGTTTTGGGGATATGCTTTGGAAATAGCAGTGTACATTCTGAATATGGTACCTTCTAAATCAGTACCCTCTACTCCCATGGAATTGTGGAATGTGCGCAAGCCTAGTCTGAGTCATATTCGAATATAGGTAGTCCAGCACATGTGCTGAAAGGAGATACTGACAAGTTGGAATCACGTACAGAAGTCTGTCTGTTTGTAGGATATCCTAAGGGAACGAAAGGTGGTTTATTTTATAATCCTAAAAATAAGAAGATCATTGTTAGCACCAATGCTCGATTTTTAAAGGAAGATTATGTAATGAACCATAAGCCCATGAGTGAAATTGTTCTAGAAGAAATTAGAGAGGACACGTCTAGTCTAGTACCAACAGTACAAGATAAATATCACAAGAAACTCCAACACGTATCACAAATGATACACAATTACAATGCCTCATCGTAGTGGGAGGGTTGTGAGGCAACCTGAAAGATTCATGTTTTTGGGAGAGTCTTCGGACTTGATCCCAAGTAAACATAAACCTGATCCCCGAACATATGACGAAGCAGTCCAAGATAAAGATGCAGCATCTTGGCAAAGAGCAATGAATACAGAAATAGAATCTATGTATTCTAACAAAATATGGGAGCTTGTAGAGCCATCAAATAGTATAAAAGCTATTGAATGTAAATGGATCTACAAAAGGAAAAGAGGGGCAGACAGGAAGGTGGAAACCTTCAAAGCAAGACTTATTGCGAAGGGGTACACTCAGAAAGAGGGAATCGATTATG
This sequence comes from Zingiber officinale, assembly GCF_018446385.1. NCBI lineage: Eukaryota > Viridiplantae > Streptophyta > Magnoliopsida > Zingiberales > Zingiberaceae > Zingiber > Zingiber officinale. The sequence continues at coordinate 27,393,904 of NC_056006.1, read as the reverse complement.
AGGAAACCTTTTCACCAGTAGCTATGCTTAAGTCCATCCAAATACTTTTATCTATTGCTGCTTATATGGATTATGAGGTTTGGCAAATGGATGTCAAGACATCTTTCCTTAACGGAAGTCTTGAAGAAAACATCCATATGAAGCAACCAGAGGGGTTTATTGCAAAGGGCAAAGAGCATCTAGTGTGCAAAGCTAAATCGGTCTATTTATGGACTGAAGCAAACTTCAAGGTCTTGGAACATCCAGTTTAATGAAGTAATCCAATCGTATGGATTTATTCAGTGTCCGGATGAGTCTTGTGTATACAAGAAGTGTGATGAAAATGTGGTGGTATTTCTTGTACTATACGTAGATGATATTTTGTTAGTTGGAAACAATATCAAAGTGTTGTCGAAAGTAAGAGTATGGTTGTCCAACCAATTCGATATGAAGGACTTGGGAGAATGCGCAAATATTCTCGGGATCAAAGCAATAAGGGATCGCAAGAAAAGAATGTTGTGCTTATCCCAAGCTTCATATATAGATACAATCCTAGCTTGTTTTAGCATTCAAGACTCCAAGAAAGGTCTTCTACCTTTTAGGCATGGAGTAGCTTTATCAAAAGAGATGTCTCTGAAGACATCAAAGGAGATAGAGGACATGAAGGCAGTTCCTTATGCTTCGGCTGTCGGAAGCCTAATGTATGTTATGTTATGCACGAGACCGAATATCTGTTTTACCGTGGGCATGGTTAGCAGATATCAAAGTAACCCTGGACAAGGACATTGGACTGCTGTAAAGCATATATTGAAGTACCTGAGAAAGACTAGAGATTATATGCTAGTTTACCAAGCAGATAATTTGCTCCTTGTGGGTTACACGGATTCTGACTTCCAATCAGATAGGGACAATAGTAAGTCTACATCAGACTATGTGTTTACTTAAGGAGGTGGAGCCATTGCATGGAGGAGTGTTAAGCAGAAATGCGTTTCAGACTCAACCATGGAAGATGAGTATGTGGCAGCCTCTAAGGCAACCAAAGAAGCTGTATGGCTTAGGAACTTTCTATTGGACTTAGATGTGATTCCTGGTTTTCCCAAAATCATCACAATTTATTGTGATAATAGTGGTGTAGTAGCAAACTTGAAGGAACCACGAGTCCATAAGGCGAGTAAACACATAGAGTGCAAGTACCACCTGATACAAGACATTGTAAAGCGAGGAGAAGTTGTTGTCCCTAAGATTGCATCAGCAGATAACCTGGCAGATCCTTTCACTAAGGCCCTTCCGGTGAAAGCTTTTGATCGACATGTTGAAGGAATGAGAATAAGATGTATGGCAGCGTTTATGGCAGCATAGTCTTTTAGTATAAGTGGGAGATTGTTAGAGTGTATACTAAAAGCCTAGCTTTTGTAAACATTTACTTTGAAATAAAGAATCACATTGGTCAAATGTCTACATTTATATGTTAAGTGTAGTTGTTCATTTAATATATATTGTAGATAACATAGTGTGTAGTGTCACACATAGAAAATCATGTTATCAATTCCTTATAAGTTATAAATAGTAGCTCACAACTAAGATGGATAGGAATAAATTATTGGAATAGTCATAGTGTAATTTGGTATTAGTTTATCTTAACTATAAAATTACACTAGTACACTCTAAGTATATTGAGCAGGACCATTTGAGGTAGTTTCTTTTTATACTGACTCTTTAAAAGAATAAGACCTCTGTTATTATGGAAGTGTGTGCTCTTAATCATGATATAATAACAAGCACGTATACTTAATATTTTTTCTTTAATTTATCAAAGGGTGCGATTTAGTTCAATAAATCAATAGGCCCGATAAGTTGGGAAATGATATTATTTATATGGTGTGTTGTTGATTATAGAATAAAACTGTGTCCTAGTAATCTAGGTTGATAATGTCCCCTTGAGGAGCTCATAAGGATTGTCATGTAAACCCTATAGGTGGATTTAGTCCGACATGACAATAAGGTTGAGTGGTACTACTCTTCGAGCTAGATATTAATTAAGTGAGTTGTCAGTAACTCATTTAATTAGTGGACATTCAATATCATAAACACAAAGAGATTAACACACTCATGATAAGAAGGAACTCATATATTAATATGGGATTGGTGCGGTACTTCAATAATGACTCTTTAGTGGTATGAGTTATTATTGATGAACTCGAGTTGCGTGTTCAGGGCGAACACGGGAAGCTCAAGTTCATCGGGAGACCAAAACCAATTCCTCCTCTTGGTCCCTGTCGTAGCCTCTTATTTATAAAGTCTTATATCCACCTAAAGCCCACCTTCTTACCAATCCTTAGGTGGCCAGCCAAGCCAAGCTTGGAGCCCAAGCAAGGGCCGGCCAAACCAAGCCTTGGATAGGATTAAGTTTTGGCTGGCCTAGCTTGGAGCCCAAGCTTAGGTGGCCGACCAAATTAAAAATAAAAGGGATTTTATTTTTTAAAATCTTTCCTTATGTGGAAGCCATGATTTAAAAGTGAGTTTTAAAATTAAATCTTTCCTTTTATAGTTTCTACAAAGGATTAAGAGAAAGGTTGGATATCTTTCCTTATTTGTAGTTAAAAGGAAGATTTTAATTTTGGAGAAAACTTTCCTTTTTCATAATCATCCACATGTTTTAATAGAGAGATTTTAATTTATAAAAGTTTCCTTTTATAACCAACCATGAAGGAAATTTTAAAAGAGAAAGTTTTATTTTAAAAATTTCTGAAAACAAATTAGGAAGTTTTAATTTTATGTTTAAAACTTTCCTTGTTTGGAGCTCAATGAGGTGGCCGGCCATTAAAGTTTATAAAGGAAATTTTTGTTTAAATTTTCCTTTTGTTGATTGGCAAGGGAAAATAAGGAAGTTTTAATTATGTTTAAAATTTTCCTTATTTGCCAAGACCAAGGAATATAAAAGAGGAGGAGAGGGTGCCTCACCCAATAACACATCTATTATTCTTCTCCTCTCTTTTCCCTGGTGGTGGCCGACCCTATTGCTCATCCTCTTCTTTCTTGGAGGCCAGCGGCATCACATCTCTTGGAGCTTTTGGTGGCTAGATCTAGCTTGAGGAAGAAGGAGAGAAGAAGGAGGCTTTGTTTCCTAGCATCCCTTGGATCTTGGTGGTGGTGGCCGAAACTTGCAAGGAGAAGGATGCTTGGGTGGTTTCTCGTCTCGGTAGATCGTCGTCCACACGACGTCGGAGATAAGAAGAGGAATATGACAGAAGATCGTGAAGTCTATAAGTTACAAAAGGTATAACTAGTTATTAGTTTCCGCATCATAACTAGTTCATCTTTTGTTTAGATCTTGAAATACCAAACACAAGAGGCTAATGATTCAAGGCTATCAAATTTATGTTTTGATTTTGTGTTTCTTTTGTTTTTCGATCTTGTGATTCGATTGTTCTTAATGGTTAAACCTAGGGTTACTATAAGGAGATTAAATATTGAATTTCGTTAAAAGACTTTGTCTAGGAAGTGGTGGATGATCCCATACCCAAGAAGGCCTAGTGTCTCGCCATGTTTAACCTGGAAGCCGATCTCTGAAATAAATATTTAATCAAATTTATGACATGGGTGGATTTGGATCAATAATGTTAAGCATCGTTTGCGATCCAAGTCTAAACCACTAAGAACAGATAAGTTGAATTTGGAATCAATAATGTTAAGTTCCGTTTGTGATTCCAAATTTAATTTCTAAAGAACACAATAGGTTGTTAGGAAAGGTTCAGGACTTGTACAAAATTTTTGTACAGGGGAACCGGTATGATATTTCGAGTAGCAACCAACACTTATAGTCTTCAAGAATGTTTTCCCAGAATCAGAGGTGATCTATTTGTTGGTTAGTCCTAGGAACATCGTACCGGTTCCACTGTACAAAAATTTTGTACAAGTGTCGAACCTTTCCTAACAACCTATTATGTTCTTTAAAAATTAAATTCGGAATTACAAACGGAACTTAACATTATTGATTCCAAATTTAACTTATCTGTTCTTAATGGTTTAGACTTGGATCGCAAACGGAACTGAACATTATTGATCCAAATCCACTCATGTTATAAATTCAATTAAATATCAATTTCGGGAATTGGATCCCAGGTCAAACATGGCGAGGCACATGACCTTCTTGGGTATGGGAACATCCACCACTGCCTCAACAAAGCCTCTTAACGAAATTCAATATTTAATTTCCTAAAATAACATTAGGTTTAACCAAAAAGAACAATTGAATTATAAGATCGAAAAAATAAAATAAAAGAAACACAAATTCGAATATCTAATATGAAAATCTAGAATCATATGCCTCTTGTGTTTGAAATTCATACAAAGAAAAACTAGCATGATGCAGAAAACAATTACTAGTTATACCTTTCTTTGTATACAACAACCTCTTGATCTTCTACCATATTCCTCTTCTTATCTCGGACGTTGTGTTGGCAACGAACTACCGAGATGAGAACCACCCAAGCCCTTCTTTCTTCTTCACCAAGTTTCGGCCACCAAAACTCCTCCAAGGATGTAGAGGTTCGGCCACCACCACCAAGCTCCAAGGGATGCAAGAAACAAAGTCTCTTTTCTCTCATTCTTCTCCAAGCAATATCCGACCACCTTCCAAGCTCCAAAGGATGAAGAGTTTTGGCCAAGGAGAAGAAAGAAAAAGGAGAAGGGAGAACCAGAAGGGTCGGCCACACAACCAAGGAATAGAGGAGGAGAATAGAATAGAGTCGTCCCCCATGAAGGTACCCTACCCCCTCTTTTATAATCCTTGGTCTTGGCAAATAAGGAAAATTTAAATAAAAACTTCCTTATTACTTTTCCATGAAAAGGAAAATTTAATTAATTAAAACTAATTTCCTTTTCTTAAATCCACATGGTCGGCCACCTCATTGCTCCAAGCAAGGAAAGTTTTAACACAAAATTAAAACTTCCTAATTTATTTCCAAAAATTTTAAAATAAAAATTTCTCTAATAATTTATGCCTTCATGGATGCTTATAAAAGGAATTATATAAATTAAAATTTCTCTATTAAACATGTGGATGATTTCCAAAAAGGAAAGTTATCTTTTAAAATTAAAATCTTCCTCTCAATCTACAAATAAGGAAAGATATCAAATCTTTTCTTAATCTTTTGTAGAAACTTATAAAAGGAAAAATTTATAATTTTAAAACTCTCTTTTAAATCATGAACATGGTTACAAAAAAGGAAAATTTTCTCAAAAATAAAAATCCTCCTTTCAATTTACAAATAAAGAAAGATATCAAATCTTTTCTTAATCTTTTGTAGGAAAGATTTAAATTTTAAACTCTCTTTTAAAACCATAAAATCCACATAAGAAAATTTTTTAAAATAAAAATCCTTTTAATTTGCTTAGGGCATGCCACACCATACTTGGGCTCCTGGGCTCCAAGCATTGGGCGGCCACCTACTTGGCTCAATCTTTTGGTCTTGGCCGACCCTAGCTTGGGCTCCAAGCTAGCTTGACCGGCTACCTTAGGATGGGTATAAAGGTGGGTATAATACTTTATAAATAAGAGCCTATGATAGGGACAGAGAGGAGGAATTGGTTTTGGTCTCCCGATGAAATTAAGCTTCCCGTGTTCGCCCTGAACACTCAACTTAATTTCATCAATAATAATTCATACCACTATAGAATTATTATTGAATTACCGCACCAATCCCAAATTATATTTTGGGCTCCTTCTTATTATGAGTGTGTAAGTTTCCCTGTGTTTAAGATGTCGGATGTCCACTAATTAATTGAGTTACTGACAACTCTCTTTAATTAATATCTCAGTCCAAGAGTAGTACCACTCAACCTTATCGTCATGTCGGACTATGTCCACCTGCAGGGTTTAACATGACAATCCTTATGAGCTCCTCTTGGGGACATTATCAACCTAGATTACTAGGTCAGAGTTTCCTTCTATAATCAACAACACACACTATAAGTAATATCATTTCCCAACTTATCGAGCCTATTGATTTATCGAGCTAAATTTCACCCTTTGATAAGTCAAAGAAATAAATACTTAATATATGTGCTTGTTATTATATTAGGATTAAGAGCGCACACTTCCATAATAACTAAGATCTTGTTCTTTTATTAAGTCAGTATAAAAAGAACTTACCTTAAATGGTCCTGCTCAATACACTCAGAGTTTACTAGTATAATTTATCAGTCAAGATAAACTAATACCTAATTACACTACGACTATTCTAATGGTTTGTTCCTTTCCATCTCAGTCGTGAGCTACTGTTTATAATTTATAAGGAATTGATAACATGATCTTCTGCGTTTGACATCACACACCATGTTTTCTATAATATAAATTAATCGAACAACTATACTTAACTTATAAATGTAGATATTTGACCAATATGATTCTTATTTCTAAGTAAATGTTTATACAAAAGCTAGGCTTTTAGTATACATTCTAACAATCTCCCACTTATACTAAAAGACTATGCTACCATATATCCTTCCATACATCTGATTCTCATCCCTTCAATATGCCCATAAAAATCTCTTGCCTTAAGGGCCTCAGTGAAAAGATCTCTCAAGTTATCATCTGATGCAATATAGGCGACAACAACTACTCCTCGTTATACGATGTCTCGTATTGGGTGGTACTTGCGCTCTATTATGTTTACTTGCCTTATAGACTTATGGTTTCTTCGAGTTTGTAATTGCACCACTATTATTATAATAAATTATAATAATTTTAAACCAGAAATCATATCTAAGTCCATCATGAAGTTTCTGAGCCATTCAACTTCTATGGTTGCCTCAGAGGCTGCAACAAACTTAGCTTCTTAGGTGGAGTCTGAAAAACATCTATGATTAACACTCCACCATTGTTATGGCTTTACCTCCTAAAGTAAACACAAAACCCCGAGGTCGACTTACTATTGTCCCTATCTGATTGGAAGTCAAAATCCGTGTAACCCACAGGAATCAAATTATCTTCCTTGTAAACTAGCATATAATCTCTAGTCCCTCTAAGGTACTTTAATATATGCTTTACGACAGTCTAGTATCCTGGTCCTAGATTACTTCGATATCTGCTAACTATGCCCTGGGTAAAACAGATATCCAGTCTCGTACACAGCATTACATACATTAGGCTTCCGATAGCCGAAGCATAAGGAACTGCCTTCATGTCCTTTATTTATTTTGATGTCTTCGGAGACATCTCTTTAGATAAAGATTCTCCATGCCCAAAAGGTAGAAAATCTTTCTTGGAGTCTTATATGCTAAAACGAGTTAGGATCGTATCGATATATGAAGCTTGGGATAATCATAATATTCTTTTCTTGCGATCCCTTATTACTTTGATCCCAAGAATATATGTATTCTCCCAAGTCCATCATATCGAATTGTTTGGACAACCATACCCTTACTTCCGACAACACTTTGATATTGTTTCCAACTACCAAAAATGTCATCTACGTATAGTACAAGAAATACCAACACGTTTCCATCACTCTTCTTGTATACAAAAGACTTATCCGGACACTGAATAAATCCATAGGTCTGGATTACTTCATTAAACCGGATGTTCCAAGACCTTGAAGCTTTGCTTGAGTCCATAAATAGATCGATTGAGCTTACATACTAGATGCTCTTTGCCTTTTGCAATGAACCTCTCTGGTTGCTTTATATGGATGCTTTCTTCAAGACTTCCAGTAAGGAAAGCTGTCTTGACATCCATTTGCCAAATCTCATAATCCATATGAGCAACAATAGATAAGAGTATCCGGATAGACTTAAGAATGACTACCGATGAAAAGATTTCCTCATAATCGATACCCTTTTCCAACAAGCCTTGCTTTGAAAGTTTTCACCTTCCCATCTATCCTTCTTTTTCTATTGTAGACCAAATGGTTTTTACACCATTTGGTGATTCTACAAGCTCCCAAACTTTATTAGAATACACATATTCTAATTAAGTATTCATTGCTCTTTGCCAAGATGCTGCATCTTTATCTTGGAGTGCTTCATCATATGTCCGGGGATCAGGTTCATATTCATCAGGGATCAAGTCCAAAGACTTTCCCAAAACATGAATCTTTCAGGTTGCCTAACAACCCTCCCACTACGACGAGACACTTTGTGCAATTGTGTATCATTTGTGATGCGTGTTGCAGTTTCTTGTGATATTTCATCTTGTACAGTTGGTATTAGATTAGACGTGTCCTTTATTATTTCCTTAAGAACAAATTTACTTATGGGTTTGTGGTTCATTACATAGTCCTCTTCTAAAAAATCGAGCATTGATGCTTACAATGACCTTATGATTTTTAAGGACTATAAATCTCCTTTCATTTCTCTAGGATAACCCACAAACAAGTGAACTCTTGTCCAACTTATCAGTGTCTCCCTTCAACACATGTGCTGGACTACTCCAAATCCGAATATGCTTCAGACTAGGCTTACGCCCATTCTACAATTTTATGAGAGTAGAGGGTTCTGACTTTAGAAGGTACTATGTTCACTTCCGTTTCCAGAGTATATCCTCAAAACAAATTTGATAATTCAGTTGGGATTTAATCCCGACTTCTGATAAGTGTCTCCTAAACTTTCTTAAGAGGTACTCGTCACTACGATCTCACCGCAGTGTCTTGATACTTTTACCTTGACGTTTCTCCACATCAGCCCTGTACTCTTTGAACTTACCAAAGTACTTAGACTTGCGGTACATCAAGTAAATTGTACCCATATCTCGAATAGTCATCTATAAAACAGATGAAATATTCGGAACCACCTCTTGCCTGGATAGTCATAGGTCCACACAAATTAGAATGAACCAATTCTAACACTTCTTTGGCTCTATACCCCTTAGACTTAAAAAGTGTAACGACCACCCTTCTTACTACTACTACTACACTCTAAGGATGACCGTTACTTAACCACTAACTCTACTTAACCGGTATGATTAAAAATCACATAGAAACCCTACCGAAAAATTTCGACAGAGTCTCACCTGTACCGGTGACCTTAAACTGACATACATAACATAATATACACAGCCACAGGCAGCTGGAACACATATCAAACACACAAAAGGAATAACATCACCACACAGTTTAATGAAATCAAATCATGCAAGTAATGAATAGCGAAAAAATAAAAACATACAATTAACTAATAGCGGAAGACTAAATGACTCATCTAATACATTCTTAATAAATGACAATCTAAATAAATTCTTAAACTAAGTCCCAAGGCTTCCATAGTCCTGGCATCACACACCATCCGCGCCACCTTGTCGCCTTTCTTGCTAAATCTTTTCTTTTCCTTTATCTGCAGTAAGAGGAAGTGTAGTCTATAAGCAAAATTTGCTTAGTAAGCGCTATCTAACTCACAAAAACTCGATATGCATGTGAATATACTGAAAACTAAAAATGAATGCTCAAAAGGAAAACTACTCATGCTCATCTGCTAGTAAATAAACAAACATACTGAAGTGCTAAACATGTAAAGCTACTCATGCTCTTCTAATAACAAAGAACAGTAAACTAATCTAAATAACATGCTAGCATAAAAGTAAACTCAACTTACTAATTTTAAAACAAAGTGAAACTTAATTCATCTGTTCTAAACTTATCCTTTAATACTTTATAGTTATGTAAAACTTGCTTTACTTGTTCAAAAACTTATACTTATAATACTTCAAAATAATAATCAACTTCTTCTTGGGCCCAGGCATAGCACCATCTTATGCGCGTTCCCTAATAGGTTGGGGTAGCGAGCCACCAATCCTAAAAGAGCAGACCTCGGTCTACCAGGGCCAAGACCTCGGAATTGGACACCTGGATTTGTTTAACGACAACCTCGGAAGTCGGGTACTAGCCTCTTCTTAAAAGTAAAATACTTATAATCTTAATTACTTCTTCTTTTAATGCCTTGGCATTTTAATAGGCACCTTGTGTGCCAAAATCCCTAAAGTCTTGACTTTTGGGATCTACTTAAGGCCTCGGCCTTTTCTTTCTTTTCTTTATCTTTCTTTTACTTTTCTTAAACCCAAAATACTGTTAGAGTATCTTTCGTATGAATCTATGAATGAAACTAACTATGTAACACATAATCATGCATAGAATACAAAAGAAATCTACATATATAATAGTTATCAAAAATCTGTACTAATACTTAACAGAAATCTACATACTAGCTTAATAAAAAAATCTGCATACTAAGCTTATCTAATCTGCTCACTATACTAACTAACTTCTGCACTTGAAAGCCGAATAAAATTCTGCATATTAAGCTTAATAAAAATCTGTTTTATTAAGCTTATCTAAAATCTGCATACTAAGCTTAATCAAATCTGCATACTACTAACTAGGACAAAGCTGCATGCTCATAATACATGTATAGAAACTATGTAAAGCTTAAGCTCATGATCTATGGACTGTTCTTGTAATAACACGCCTCTAACTGCATCCATGTTAAACCTAACTATTCTTAAACTAACTGTTCATGTCAAGTCTGATCATCCTTGATTTACTTGGTTAAATTATTTCCATAAAGCATCTTATCAATCTTAACTTACTTAACAAACGATATCAACTTTGGAAATCCACTAACCTGTCCATAGAGAAAGGAAATTCTGAAATCATCAAAATGTGCAGGAGCCTTAGATGAATTCACACTTCACCCTATAGATCTACTACCAAAACTATAACCAAAAACTACAAGACCAATTACAAGCCAATCATGCACATTAAGGCTGCACTGCTCATCAATTACAAGCTGATCATGCCTGGAAGAAATAAATCTGCTACAGCATGTTCTGAAAGCAAGGAGAAGGACTAAATCCCAACAATACTTCAACTTAGCCTTTCTTAGAGCACAACTACTTAAACAATTATGACTTTCCAACATGAATAATACAACTCGAATCCTCAGATCACAGTTTAATAAAACTCATCAACCTCATAACATTCCAACTAACAATCCTCTTCTATCGCTTAACCTCACTATCCGAATCTCATACTCAAGTAACTGGAATGTAATTGCAATGCTAATTACAAGGGCTTCATCTATACCATTTAATTATTTTCTTTTCTTTTTCTTTGTGGTTCACGGCAACTAAACCTGTTCGTGCTTGCTAGACATGATAACAAACTAAAATCTGTTCAGGCTAATAAGCATGTAAATCTGGCAGTTTATTTAAGGTCAATAATTCAACACAAAACTACATGCTTAATCTAACCACTTTCCTCCTTTGCAATCCAAAGAAAGAATCAACAAACTGGAATTAAAATCCCTAGCGGCAAGCTTCAAGAATCAACACAGCAGCAAGCTTCGGAAATCATGAACACAAAAAGATCCGAAAACTGAAACCACAAGAAAATTCATGCAAAGCTTCGGAAACAAGAAAAGAACAAGGAATAAAACCTCGGAGCTATCCTACTGCAGGTGAGTAGCAACTTACCTTCGTTTCCTTGACTTACAACCGAGAAGGAGGCTTCTAGGGCTTTCGGCGAGCTCGAAATCCTGACTCTTCTTCGTGCTCCCGACTCCTCCTCATCGAGAAGAGCTTAAGGAGATGGAGGAACTCCTCGGGGAACCTTGGCCGACCGCCGGATCGAAGCCCTAGCTTCATCGGCTTCGCCTTCGCTCGAGCCGAAACGCTGTCGCGCGCAGAAGGGAGGAGGAGGGGGGGGGGGGGAAGTTAGGTCACGGGTAATCAATCAAGCCCTAAGTTCTCCTCTTTTATAATCTCCATATTCTGTTAACTTGTTAAATAAATTTTCTTACCTTTTCTAAACAAAACTGACGGCTGGATCACTTGGTGGGCTGCGTTCTGCTTAAAGCCCAACTCGTGGGTTCAAATCCCAGCTGCAACCATTTTATTTCCTATTATTTTACTGTTCCTAACTACTACTCAAATATATATCGCTCCATATATAATTAACAAAATACCCGTAGACCACATGGTTGGGCTGAGTTCGTTAAGACTTGGGTTCGGGTCCGTGATCTTAGGTTCAAAACCCGGCTTCAACATATATTATTATTTTCTTTTTTTAAACTTCTTCCTCTTGGTAAAAATACCAAACGAACTCCAAAAATTTCATAAAAATACTCTAAAAATCTCTAGAATATTTCTATAGCATTTCTAAATATTTTTAAGAACTTTTAAAACTCCTAATGAGGAAAATTGGGTCGTTACAAAAAGTCTCTTGGTCATTTTTCCTTCCAAGTAAGACTTGCAGGTTGGAAAATTTTCCACCACCAATGAACCCAAAAGTTCATTGGCTATAATCCTTTGAATCCTACTCAAGTCAATATGACCTAGCCTTAGATGTCAAAGATATGATTGGTTCATTTTCGAAGGTTGCTTTCTCTTATTAGAGTTAGAAGATGTGTTATTAATTTTCATTTGTTGCATCGTGGGAATTATTGGATCATAAACTTTCAACGAACGTACCAGAACTGGTAACTTCCCTATTATTCTTGATAACAACTTTGTTATCAAAAGAGATAGAATATCAAGTTCTTTGATAGTTTAGAAACCGAAATCAAATTCTTTCTAAACTTGGTACGTAAAGACAATTTCTCAAAATCCATATTTTATTCCTATCACATGATAAACATCTTCCACTGCAACAGCTGCTATTTTTGCAGTAGTGCCCATGTAGACAGTGTTTTCCCTTTCATATACTTGTCGAGTTTCTTGGAACCCTGCAATGAATTGCAAATATGATCAGTGGCTCCTCGTATCTACACACCAGGTACTGGTAGATAACACCACTAAATATGTTTCAACAACTAATGAATAAAATACACTTTTATTGTTCTCATTTATGAGAGGACAGTCCACCTTAGAGTCTAAGTTTTGTTTCCAATCATAATTGGGACTACTAAGTCTATTCTATAGTATAACAGCTAGGGGATTGACTAACATTTGAAATCCTAAGAATCACAAAAAATATTTGGTCAAGACCAACACCTCAAAATCCCCGTGAATTTTGTATGCCACGTTAGTGTGGACATATATAAATTCAATCTTTAAGAGGAGATTTTATCTAGTAATTTTATTATTTCATCAACCTAACTTTATGACAAATAAAATTAATAGTTGGTCTGTCTTTGATCAAATATTTGGTCAAAACTTTGAATTTAAAATAATATTGATTCCTCAAAATAATATCATTTAAATTCACCAACACCTCAAACACCGTGAATTTTGTATGCCACGATAGTGTGGACGTATACAAATTCAAACATTTGTAAGAGGAGGGTTTTACCCATTAATAACCTTGTCAACCTATCTTTATGACAAATAAAATTACCTCAACCACCGTGAATTTTGTATGCCACGATAGTGTGGACGTATACAAATCCAAACATTTATAAGAGGGGTTTACCCAAGAATTTTTTTATCTTGTCAACCTGACAAATAAAATTACCTCAAACGCCGTGAATTTTGTATGCCACGATAGTATGGACGTATACAAAATCTCAACATTTGTAAGAGGGGATTTTAATTTTATTATCTTGTCATCCTATCTTTATGACAAATTAATAGTTGGTTTTTCTTCGATCACACAAATAATAGCAGCGACTCCAATGGGGAGGATACTATTAAATGTGCCTAAGTGTATACCATTATTTGATACTTAGTCTATTAAATAATATTATGCCCCTTCTGATGGGGAAGATCACACGCTCCTAATTAATTTCCTATAATCATCCAAAATGGAAGTTTGATCTAGTGATCCGCAAACAAACTCATCCGATGGGGAGGGAGGCACTCAGAGCCAACACGCAAATTTGTCGCATCACTTACAAACCAGTAATGGAGACTGTGGAATTTATTTACTAATCCCTCTGCCATTTAGTTATTTAAGGTGAGGAATTTTAACCTAACTAGCACACATCACACACATAGCAGTAAATAAAAGCAATAAATATGGAAATTAATTTTCCAACTATTATGGCCTTTTCCATCACTATCCTTCGCGTGCTGCCATCCCTAGGGTTCATGTCGTCGAGTCCATTGATCTTCCTTTTCCGCTGCGCCTCTGGTCCTTCAATAGCACCACGCCTTGCAAGGATACGATCCGCGACAGAAAAAATAAAATTTTACATACATCGATCCTTTATTCCAAAAGAGAATGTACATCAAGTCTAGATCGAACATAAATATAAAATCCTAGGGCTAATACAGCTCCTACTGTAATAGTTAAATACAATCATGCACACACAATAATATGCCCTTGACATGTCCAAGGGTCCAATCACACACAATAACCATAAGCCATAATAGTTGGAGCCTGCATCCACAGAGTTAGCATATCCTACTATTATCCTGCCTAAATTATATATGACATGTGCATAATTTAAACTGAAAACCAAACACACAGAGGCAAACCCTAGCTCTGATACCAATTGTTGGTTGGTCCTAGGAAGATCGTACCGGTTCCACTGTACAAAAATTTTGTACAAGTGTCGAACCTTTCCTAACAACCAATTGTGTTCTTTAAAAATTAAATTCGGAATTACAAATAGAACTTAACATTATTGATTCCAAATTTAACTTATCTGTTCTTAATGGTTTAGACTTGGATCACAAACGGAACTTAACATTATTGATCCAAATCCACCCATGTTATAAATTCAATTAAATATCAATTTTGGGAATTGACTCCCAGGTTAAACATGGCGAGTCACATGACCTTCTTGGGTATGGGAACATCCACCACTGCCTCGACAAAGCCTCTTAACGAAATTCAATATTTAATTTCCTAAAATAACATTAGGTTTAACCAAAAAGAACAATCGAATCACAAGATCGAAAAAATAAAATAAAAGAAACACAACTTTGAATATCTAATCCGAAAATCTATAATCATATGCCTCTTGTGTTTGGAATTCATACAAATAAAAACAAGCATGATGCGGAAAACAATTACTAGTTATACCTTTCTTTGTATGTAACAACCTCTTGATCTTCTACCGTATTCCTCTTCTTATCTCGGACGTTGTGTGGGCAACGAACTACCGAGATGAGAACCACCCAAGCCCTTCTTTCTTCTTCACCAAGTTTCGGCCACCAAAACTCCTCCAAGGATGTAGAGGTTCGGCCACCACCACCAAGCTCCAAGGGATATGCAAGAAACAAAGCCTCCTTTCTCTCCTTCTTCTCCAAGCAATATCCGACCACCTTCCAAGCTCCAAAGGATGAAGAGTTTCGGCCAAGGAAAAGAAAGAAAAAGGAGAAGGGAGAACTAGAAGGGCCGGCCAAACCACCAAGGAAGAGAGGAGGAGAATAGAATAGAGTCGTCCCCCATGAATGCACCCCTACCCCCTCTTTTATAATCCTTGGTCTTGGCAAATAAGGAAAATTTAAATAAAAACTTCCTTATTACTTTGCCATGAAAAGGAAAATTTAATTAATTAAAACTAATTTCTTTTTCTTAAATCCACATGGTCGGCCACCTCATTGCTCCAAGCAAGGAAAGTTTTAACACAAAATAAAACTTTCTAATTTGTTTCCGAAAATTTTAAAATAAAAATTTCTCTAATCATTTATGCCTTCATGGTTGGTTATAAAAGGAATTATATAAATTAAAATGTCTCTATTAAAACATGTGGATGATTTCTAAAAAGGAAAGTTATCTTTTAAAATTAAAATCTTCCTCTCAATCTACAAATAAGGAAAGATATCAAATCTTTTCTTAATCTTTTGTAGAAACTTATAAAAGGAAAAATCTATAATTTTAAAACTCTCTTTTAAATCATGAACATGGTTACAAAAAAGGAAAGTTTTCTCAAAAATAAAAATCCTCCTTTCAATCTACAAATAAGGAAAGATATCAAATCTATTCTAAAATTTTGTAGGAAAGATTTAAATTTTAAGCTCTCTTTTAAAACCATGGAATCCACATAAGAAAAATTTTTAAAATAAAAATCCTTTTAATTTGCTTAGGACTGGCCACACCATGCTTGGGCTCCAAGCATTGGGCGGCCACCTACTTCGCACAACCTTTTGGTCTTGGCCGGCCCTATCTTGGCCTCCAAGCTAGCTTGGCCAACCACCTTAGGATGGGTATAAAGGTAGGTATAGGTGGGTATAATACTTTATAAATAAGAGCCTATGATAGGGACCGAGAGGAGGAATTGGTTTTGGTCTCCTGATGAAATTAAGCTTCCCGTGTTCGCCCCGAACACTCAACTTAATTTCATCAATAATAATTCATACCACTAAAGAATTATTATTGAACTACCGCACCAATCCCAAATTACATTTTGGGCTCCTTATTATGAGTGTGTTAGTCTCCCTATGTTTAAGATGTCGGATGTCCACTAATTAATTGAGTTACTGACAACTCTCTTTAATTAATATCTCAGTCCAAGAGTAGTACCACTCAACCTTATCGTTATGTCTGACTAAGTCCACCTACAGGGTTTAACATGGCAATTCTTATGAGCTCCTCTTGGGGACATTATCAACCTAGATTACTAGGACACAGTTTCCTTATATAATCAACAACACACACTATAAGTAATATCATTTCCCAACTTATCGAGCCTATTGATTTATCGAGCTAAATCTCACCCTTTGATAAGTCAAATAAATAAATACTAAATATATGTGCTTGTTATTATATTATGATTAAGAGCACACACTTCCATAATAACTAAGATCTTGTTCTTTTATTAAGTCAGTATAAAAAAAACTTACCTTAAATGATCCTGGTCAATACACTCAGAGTTTACTAGTATAATTTATCAGTCAAGATAAACTAATATCTAATTACACTACGACTATTCTAATGGTTTGTTCCTTTCCATCTCAGTCGTGAGCTACTGTTTATAATTTATAAGGAATTGATAATATGATCTTCTGCGTTTGACACCACACACCATGTTATCTACAATATAAATTAATCGAACAACTACACTTAACTTATAAATGTAGATATTTGACCAATATGATTCTTATTTCTAAGTAAATGTTTATACAAAAAGCTAGGCTTTTAGTATACAATATAACACTATTGGCTAAATAGTCTCCCTCTATATCTAGGATATAAAAATCTACAGGAAAAATGAGTTCTCTCACCTTCACTAATACATCTTCAATAACTCTAGCTAGATGAGTCTGACTGTGGTCAACTAACTAAATAATAACCCATGTAGGCTGTAATGGTCCAATCCCTAAGTCTGAAAAACTGATTTTGGCATGACATTAATTGATGCTCCCAAATATAGCATAACATCCACAAATAAATTGCTCTAAACCTCACAAGGTACAGTGAACACTCCAGGATCTTCATACTAATCAACTCATTCCCTTTCAACTTCTTTTTGTGAACACAAAGATCCTTGAGAAATTTTGCATACTTGGGAATTTGTTTGATCATAGTGAGCAAGGGAATATTTACTTCCACTTTGCTAAATAGGTTCACTAGGTCTTGAAATTCCTTAGCCTTTTCCTCCTCTACATTCTTCCTTGGTTGCGCCTTGCGTTGAGGAAAAGGCAAAGGAATAGAAGGCTCGGCAACTTGTTGTGATGTACATCTAGATTCTGGAATTTGATGTTCTAGAATCTTGAAATTGCTGGAATTTGGAGTTGTTGCCGGAATTGATTCAGCTAGAATAAAGCTACTGGAATTTTTTGGATTCAAGAAAATATTCTCTTGTTCATGCACTAAATTCATGGGGTCAATGAGAATAGGATTTGAGCTCGAATTTTAACAATTTTGAGTCGTTGAAAACTCTAAATCAGAGCTGGTTGAAGATGTTTGGAAGCCTCTAGAATCTGAAAATTAAACTGTTGGAAATTTTCTAGCCGAATATGCTCCTTTTAAATTCACATATCAAATTATCTTCCCACTTCTTAAAGTTACTGCATTCACATTCCCTTTAGGATTATGAGTTGTTTATGAAGGTAATTGGTTGAAGATGTTTGGAAGCCTCTGAATCTGAAAATTGAACTGCTGGAAATTTTCTAGCCGAATCTGCTCCTTTTAAATTCACATATGAAATTATCTTCCTACTTCTTAAAGTTACTGCACTCACATTCCCTTTAGGATTATGAGTTGTTTGTGAAGGCAATTGGCTCGATCCTTAAGCTTGCATCTGATTAATACTGGAAGCTAATTGTCAAATCTGCCTCTCAATATTTTGTAAGGCAGAATCTGTTCTTTACTGGTGTTGCTATTGCTGCAATAAATGTTGCAATATTTCCTCCATTATAGCTTGATATGCATCTGAATTTGAAATGTTGGAACTTCCTTGAGTCAAACGCAGTCTTGATGGAGCTGAAATTGCTTGCTGATTTTGATTCTGCCCTTGCTGAAAATTATGTTGAAAATTTTGTTGTTGCTGATTGTGCTGAAATGGATACTAACTTTGTTGATTATGCTAGAAATGGTACTGATATGGCGGTTGTTTCTACTATTGGAATGCATGTTGATTATGCTGAAATGAATTCTAAGCAGATTAAAAAGGTTGCTGAAAACCTTGAGATTGCTGGAAATTCTGATTTGAAGGTGGTTGCTGATAGAATGAATTACTATATTTCAAATTTAGATGATCTCTCCAACACGGATTGTATGTAGAAGAATGATGATCATATTTTTATGGAAATTGAGCTCTTGAAAAAGCTGCTAATGACTCATCTTGATGAAGATTTGGACATAATTCTAAATTGTGATCTTGGCTCAAACAAATACCACAAACTCCTCTTAATTGATATGGAAATTGAGCATTCAGAAATGTAGAAATTTGGTTAGCATTGTCCAATGCCAATTGCTTCACCAAAGTAGTTAACTCCGGCAATGAGCTCCTTATCTCCTTTTGCTCATTAGAAACCATTTGAACCTCTTCAACTTCTCTTGTAGTGAATGTCCTACTACCAAATTGCTGTGAATTCTCTGCCATGTTAGAAATAAGCTCTCTAACTTGCTATAGAGTTTGTTCACTAAAGCTTCTCCAGCTACTGCATCTATCATACTCCCGTCCATAGGTAACAAACTCTTATAGAAGTACTGGACAAGTAACTGCTCACTGATTTGGAGCTGAGGACAACTTGAACATAGCTTCTTAAACCTCTCCCAATATTCATGAAGTGTCTCTCCCACCGCTTGTTGAATTCCACAGATACTCTTCTTGATAGTTGCAGTTCTTAAAGATGGAAAGAATTTGTCTAAGAAAGCTTTCTTCATATCAATCCAAGATGTAATATATCCAGGAGGCAAATAATACAATCAATCCTTTGCTACTCCAGTTAATGAAAATGGAAAAGCCCTTAGCTTAATATCCTCTTCTAAAATGCCCTATGGCTTCATGGTAGAGTAAACCACATGCAACTCATGTAAATGCCTGTTAGGGTCTTCTCCAAATAACCCTTGGAATTTAGGTAGCAAGTGGATCAGTTCAGACCTCAACTCAAAATCTCCTGCTAAAGCTGGATAAGTAATACATGAATATTTGAATACCTCATCAGGAGTTGTAAGCTCCTTCATAGTACTATTATGCTCTGCCATGGAAGTGTCCAAATGTGAAGAAGTACTATTAGTACTTCTGATGATTTCTCTTGAATTCTCAAAGCCCTGAAAGTTCTTTCAATCTATGGATCTAACTCAAATAGTTTGTCTTTTGAAGTCCCGGTCATAAAAACAAGTCAAAGTGAGAATGCAAGTAGATATTCAACAAAGTCAAGTAAGATGCAAAACAAGAAAATGAAACTATGCACAATCTAAAATCAAACACACAATACTAGTAGTTCCTCGACAACAACGCCAAAATTTGATGTAGTCCATTTTGCATGTCACATGGTAGTTCAAATTAATTAAGATTGAAAACCCTTAAAACTCGAAAATGAAGATGTAGTTAAGAGTTCCCAAGTCATATTTTTTCACGGACAACTAGTAAATATGAGCACTCTAGATTCAAATTATTCTTTTGGGGTTTTCTTTATGAAATAGTGGTCTAATTCAAAATTTTAAACTAAGGAAAATTAGATGAAATCAAATCAATGTAAATCCACTAGATATGCTAACTAATTCAGAAATGAAATTTAACCCAATGCAAGGAAATCAATTCTACGAATGGAATTCGAATTATAACTCGGTCAATCTGTTTATTGAATTCAAATATCAACCAAGCTATGCTAGCATTCTAATCAAACTCAATTAAGGAACAAGTGGAATTCAGATTGGTGTAGATCAACCACTAAAATATAGGATTCCTAACTTGAATAAAGGATTGGTGAACAAACCGTTTTAAAAAGATGAAATTAATGGAAGAAAAATTGCAATTGAAAAGAAATCAAATCTTTCAATCTGAGCAAGTCTATGGGAAAAAAAAGAAATTGCTATAGGATCGATGACATGATAAAGGGGGGGGGGGGATAACACTCGTGGCAAATTCACAAAATAATGCAGCAGAATAAAGAAAAAGAAACAAACACAATCGCTAACAGATTTCTTTTACTTGGTTCGGAGCTTGTGACGACTCCTACTCCAAGGCCCATGATCGTTGATCACTTACGTTGGGTGATATGGGTTATGAGGAGTGGATCCCGTGTAACAATGTGAAAGGAGATATAAGGAGAAGAGGGAAGAAGCCGGGAGGCCCGGATAAGATGAATGCGCTCAGTAAGCAAACCCCGATCAGAAACATAGGACTGGTCGAGATGAAACTAATGGAACGCATAATACCAGTATGTATATTCGGTAGACAAAGCTCGGCCGAGCATATAGTGCCAGACGAACCCAGACGGGTGAAGCATTAGTGGTGTTAGCCTTTTTGCATGTCACGAGGCGCTCCAAATTAATAAAGATTGAAAGTCATTAAAATTAAGACAAGCATTATAGTAAGGAGTCCCAAGTCGTATTTTTTTTCCAAGGATAACTAGTGAATGTGTGAGTACTCTAGAATTGATTCAAATGAAATTATTATATTAATGAGGTCTGTATGGCAATTCCACTTGATTCACATAACAAATTGGCTTCATCTAATAAAATCACTAATAGGATCATAGAAGGATTATTCTCTTCTAAACAGGATCCAATTTCTTCTCATCAAGTTAGTTTCCATTAAATTTAGATTCCAACATTCACAATTCAGCAACAATAGAACTAATCACCAATCAAACTTGTAGAAGCCAAATTAGCATTCCATTCACATTTATAATCAAGATCAACAATTAAACTCAAATGCTCATACCAAAGAATGTTGAATAGAAGTAACAACTTAAGTCAAGCATTCAACACCTTAACAACAGATCCCAGTGACCTCAAGTCCAATTCAGAGAACAAAGATAAGCTAGTAAATAATCAAAACCTAACTAAACAAATTTGTGTCAATCCTAACTTCTGATTCAAAACAGAAATAGAATTACAAACTAATCTAACCATTTAAATTAAGGATCTGATAGCAGAAGTTAGCTAAGCTTAGATTGGATTGCATAAATTCAACAAAGTAAGAATTGCAAACAAGAAAGCAGAATTGGCATTGCAAAAGAGATTCAAACAAATCGAAATAGAAAAGAAATAAATCAGATCTGAGGATCTGAGCTAGTTTGAGACAAACCAATAGAAAACATAAAGAATTCTAAACCCTAACATTCCACAAACCAAATCCATAGCAAAAACTCCTCCAATCTGCTGTAAAACAGAGTCGCCTCTGGAAAACATCCTTCGGGCAACCAACAGCGAAGAACCAAACTTCCGGCTAATGCATCCTCTCCATCACAGCCTCTGGAAAACATCCATCAGGCTCACAGATCGGGTAACACTCACAACGCACGAAATCAGTAGCTCAACTCTAGAAATTTGCTTCATTCGGCCAATTGATCAGATCGGTGCGAATTCAGCAGATGGTATGAAGATGGAATGAAATCCGGAGCTTCTGAGAAACACCATTCGAGCTCCGGTGGCTGATAAAATCGCAGAGCATGGGAAACACCCTCTGCCTGGATCGCATAAGGAAGGCAGAATTGAGCTCACGGACTGGGAAACACCCTCGTTCGCGATCTGAACTCGAAGGATGAACGCCGGTAGCACAGTGATCGTCGGCGGTGAAGAACTCTAACTCGCGGATCTGGAAGTGGGAATGGTAACTGCGGCGTAGCGGCGAAGAAGGCGAACACTGTAGCACAATCGCGAGGAAGTCGAGCTCACAAGACACTGTAGCTTCTCAAAGCTTTTAAACCTCTCTCAATCTGATCGGACAGTCCAGATTGATTTGGGCTTGATCAACGGTTGGATTATCTCGGATCTGGATCAAAACCCTTGGATGTTCATCTACGGCTGTAATGTGCTTCCTCGTAGCTTGGATGGACCAAATCCTCGACCGATGGCTCATATCTCTCTGATCTTCAATGGATAGTCCATAATGCTCCAAGGTTTGATCGCCTCGTTAAGCCCTTGATTTGAGCCCAAATGTGATCTGATTTGATCGAGTCCATGACCCTTTTGATGCCTACAAAATAATAAACAAATATTAGTGTCAAATACCATGAAAATAGGCTAATTTGCAATTAGGTCCAAAATCATATGCAATTATGAAATATGATGTAAATATAAGATTAAGCTATGAATAGACCAATAAAAATATGCATTATGATTCAAAATAATATAGCAAAATCATGGTTATCAAATCCCCCCACACTTAATCTTGGATGTCCCATTCAAGTCAAGAAATCTAAAAATCATCTCCACACAATTTTCCTAGCAATACCTAGAAGATAGTACAAGGTAATTAACTAAGGTCATCTTAAAGATCACAAACAATTATGAATACAATTCAAACAATGATCAGTAGGTATGGTGGTTTCAATCCAATTGAAGAATTAAGCAAGTTGCAATCTCACAAAGTATTCACCTATTCTAGCCCTCACACTCAAAAATGCATATAAGTAGAGTTCACTCAATGTCACTCACAATATTTCACTACCATAAGCTTGCTTATTTTCTAATTCTCCACCACTATAAACATAGCATACATGAATCAAAAGGATTTAATCAATAAGAATTGAAATGGAATCAAAAAGAACAATGAAAATGAATAAAATAGGCAAAAGAAAAGTATTTAATGAAGAAAATGAGAAGATAAGAGTATTGGAGGAATATACTTGATGAATTGACTATTTGATGTAAAAAGAGATGAATACCATTTGTTTTTAACAATTCAAAAGACCAAGCTAACCTCTCCTTCAATTTGAATGCAAACATAGAATCTTGATACTCTATCTTCACACTTGATACTCTTTTGATGTGCCACATTTTTTTTCTTCACTGTTTTTCTCTTTTTTCACTGTATTTCCACTTCAATTTCAGGTTTCTTGAAGCTAAAACAATCTCACATCAACCTGTGAATAAGAACTACCTCCCCCACACTTAAACTTTAGTCGCCTCGGACAATAGAACACATCCATGATTTCCAATGACTTAACACATTTTAAGGTACAATCCTTGTTTCCATTCTGTAGAATTATTATTCTTTCTTTCTCTATTTCTGTTTCTGTAAATGGCAGATACAATAAAGATGTGCATCTCTAATGCAATGGAGAAATTTAGCATCAATCAATCAAGAAGGAATTTAAAATGCAATGACACCAATTGACAATAAACTTGTAGGAGCTTCTCTTGAAATTATTTTCTTTTCTGCAACTTATAGTTTTCAGAATATACCTACTACAATAATATGATTGAAATCTCAAGCAAAATACAAGCTCAGCAGCAGTAACACCCATAATTCCAACATCTCAAAATAACATCACTTATCACTGAAAATATAAAAGCTTTACTTGAGTTTCTCAATGATTTGAGAGCTGCTTCAAAGAGTTTGATATTCAAATATCTTGTAAGTCAAAAATTCAGCCTCTTAATTTGATCGGCAACAACTAAGTTCTGATTTTCAAACTCTAGCTGTACCATGTTAAAATAAAATTTTCTAGTTATTACTTGCACCGGCATCTCAAGAACCATTGTACAGATATTGCACAAACTCCAGAAATCGCAAACCATACAGCAATTTTGGAACTTGAAGATCTTCAATTATGCATTTCCAAGTCCTGCTCTTGTTAACAACTTGGTTAATAGAAAGTTAGACTTAAGAGGAATGAAATAACTTGAGCTTCCTTCAGAATTTCAGTACAAAAGTATTCAGAATTGAATCTGAAAGCTCAGTTCTGATTTCCAGACTCTACTTATGCATTTCTGTTTAAACCTCAGCTCCTCAATGTTGTTCACTTACAGCAGCTCGGTCACAGAATTCAATCTTGTTTTTAAGCATAAAATGGATTGAAAGGTTGGCTCTAATTCCTTGAAACTAAGATAAAGATATCATATGAATTAGCACACATAAACAATTTATGCTCTTCTCCATTTTTGCAGTTTCCCTTTTCCGAGAAGCAATATATGTTGAAAATTTTTTATGTTGTCATTTAAAGAAAATACATTCAGTAGAATCTGACTTCAAGATATCACTTAAGTTCACAACTGCATAATCAAATTCTGTTTTGCTAAATTTCAGAAACTGTAAACTCACAAAATTCCAACTTCTATTGTGCCACTCATTTCAGCTTTCTTCTTTACTGTTTTGCTATCCCAACAGTCAATGTACCATATCCAAATGACCTCCCAAAGATTTACTTTGATTTTAGCACTGTAATGCAGAAACTCTTCACAAGTGCACCAAATCAGTCACTCCCAGCAGTTGCAAGAAAGCTTTTAGGTTTGAATTCATCCTTGTAAGTTTCAAATTCAAAAACCAAATCAGAAATTTATACTATTGAAACTCATTACTGAAATTACAAGATTGTGGAAGTTTCTTTCAATACTTTTACGATTATACATTATTGATTCCATTCTATAATATTTTCTTTAATTGCACCTTATTTTATTCAATTTAGAAGAAGCTAGAATTGCATCAGAATTCTAGAATTCAAGCTTGTTACTAAATCCTAGTTTAAACTTTAACCATGAATAATTTAGCTTCAAGTATTGTTAACAGAGCACATTTCAAACAAGATTTCAGACTTCACATTTCACACTTGTTGTAACAATTCAGACTCAGAAATCCTGTTCTGTTTCCAGCAAACATAACCTAGATTTAAACTTTATTTCTTGAATTCTTTAAAACATGAGCTAAGCTTCATAATAGAAATCCGGTTCAAGAAAATTTGCACACAATCTCTCCACTGGAATTTCGTGCTTGCAGTTGATTGATGGATGATGTAATTTGATCTAACTGAATCTGTATGTTCTGTATCCTTGAAAATTATTCCTCTTGATGCTCACTCATTTGTTGCATAATCTCCCTGAGTTTCCATGTTGACTCATCCATCCGAGGATCGTTTTGTTGAAAAGGTTAGGGCATAGAAAATGTTGAAACTTCTTGAACCCCATATGAACTCTGGTAGACTGGATATGGCTCAACAAATTATCCTTGAGCACTTTCATACCTGAAACATGAATTATCCACCCAATTAGCATTAAAACTATTATGAAATGATTCATACCTATTTTGTTGATCCATGTTTGGGTAAAATTGATAATAAGGCTGAAAATATTGATTCTCCATTCCACCTCCATAATTATGAAAATATGGATCCATGTTAAAGAAATCTCCTGTTCTTCACTATAACACTAAAAATCAAGATTATAAGACTCAAAAGCATAAAGTTTCATACACATGAAAACATGAACAGTAAAAGCACTTACAAATTCAAGAAAAAACCAACATGAAAATACAAAAAGAATTAAGCAATCAAATCAACCAAGATGCTAACAAAATAAACCAATCAATGCTCAATGCACAATCTAAAATAAACACACACTACTAGTTAGTTGCTCCCCGACAATGACGCCAAAATTTGGTGACCCGGGTTGGATCCCCTGTAATGGCGCCAAAATTTAGTGTTAGCCTTTTTGCATGTCACAAGGCGCTCCAAATTAATAAAGATTGAAAGTCATTAAAATTAAGACAAGCATTGTAGTAAGGAGTCCCAAGTAGTATTTTTTTTTCAATGATAACTAGTGAATGTGTGAGTACTCTAGAATTGATTCAAATGAAATTATTACATCAACGAGGTCTGTATGGAAATTCCACTTGATTCACATAACAAATTGGCTTCATCTAATAAAATCACTAATAGGATCAGAGAAGGATTATTCTCTTCTAAACAGGATCCAATTTCTTCTCATCAAGTTAGTTTCCATTAAATTTAGATTCCAACATTCACAATTCAGCAACAATAGATCTAATCACCAATCAAACTTGTAGAAGCCAAATTAGCATTCCATTCACATTTATAATCAAGATTAGCAATTAAACTCAAATGCTCAAACCAAAGAATGTTGAATAGAAGTAACAATCACAACTTAAGTCAAGCATTCAACACCTTAAACAACAGATCCCAGTGACCTCAAGTCCAATTTAGAGAACAAAGATAAGCTAGTAAATAACCAAAATCTAACTAAACAAACTTGTGTCAATCCTAACTTCTGATTCAAAGAAGAAACAGAATTACAAACTAATCTAACCATTTGAATCAAGGATCTGATAGCAGAAGTTAGCTAAGCTTAGATTGGATTGCATAAATTCAACAAAGTAAGAATTGTAAACAAGAAAGCAGAATTGGCATTGCAAAATAGATTCAAACAAATCAAAATAGCAAAGAAATAAATCAGATCTGAGGATCTGAGCTAGTTTGAGAACAAACCAAGAGAAAACATAAAGAATTCTAAACCCTAACATTCCACAAACCAAATCCGTAGAAAAAACTCCTCCAATCTGCTGTAAAACAGAGTCGCCTCTGGAAAACATCCTTCGGGCAACCAACAACGAAGAACCAAACTTCCAGCTAATGCATCCTCTCCATCACAGCCTCTGGAAAACATCCTTCGAGCTCACGGATCGAGTAACACTCACAATGCACGAAATCAGTAGCTCAACTCTGGAAATTTGCTTCATCCAGCCAATTGATCAGATCAGTGCGAATTCAGCAGATGGTATGAAGATGGAATGAAATCTGGAGCTTCTGAGAAACACCCTTCGAGCTCCGGTGGCTGATAAAATCGCAGAGCATGGGAAACGCCCTCTGCCTGGATTGTGGAAGGAAGGCAGAATTGAGCTCATTGACTGGGAAACACCCTCGTTCGCGATCTGATCTCGGACGATGAACGCCGGTAGCACAGTGATCGCCGGCGATGAAGAACTCTAGCTTGCAGATCTGGAAGTGGGAATGGGAACTGCGGCGTCGCGGTGGAGAAGACAAACACTGTAGCACAATCACGGGGAAGCCAAGCTCACAAGATACTATAGCTTCTCAAAGCTTTTAAACCTCTCCCAATCTGATCGGATGGTCTAGATTGATTTGGGCTGGATCAATGGTTGGATCATCTCGGATCTGGATCAAAACCCTTGGATCTTTATCTACGACTGTAATGTGCTTCCTCGTAGCTTGGATGGACCAGATCCTCGACGGATGGCTCAGATCTCTCTGATCTTCAATAGACGGTCCATAATGCTCCAAGGTTTGATCACCTCGCTAAGCCCTTGATTTGAGCTCAAATGCGGTCTGATTTGATCGGGTCCATGACCCTTTTGATGCCTACAAAATAATAAACAAATATTAGCATCAAATACCATGAAAATAGGTCAATTTGCAATTAGGTCTAAAATCATATATAATTATAAAATATGATGTAAATGTGAGATTAAGCTATGAATAGACCAATAAAAATATGCACTATGATTCAAAATAATATAGCAAAATCATGGTTATCAATTAGCAAACGCACATACGCCCAACACGGAAGCCTTGATCGATCATGATATACCGACCATGAATATAAGTCCGGTCGAGAATATAAGCCCGACTGAACTAAAGCAGACATAGGATTAGCATGTTTGGATACACTCAGTAGTATTGGTTCAACCGAGCACAAAGTACTAGTCAAATTAAAATAACAAAGGGTCAATGAACCTAGGAACGCTCGACAAGCAGAGCCTCCCTGAGCTCGAAGGCATACATTCCTAAGTAATGCCCATTGTTGCTCGAGCGTATATATGACTCATTCAGCAATATAATCTCGGACGATCGAGTAGACATATGAACCGAGACGGTCAGAAGGGACTCGGCTGGGAAACATCCAGTCAGACATAGATATGACATGCCCGGTAATATAATCCCATTTGAGCGTATATATGACTGGTCAATAATATAATCTCAGATGATCAAGCAGACATACGAACCGAGACTATCAGAAGGGACTTGACTTGAAAACATCTGGTCAGACATAGGGAAAATATGCTCGGAAATATAATCCCAGGCGGGTATATCAACACACACCTTTATAAAGCTATTATTATGAGATCATCTTGGAAAAATCTGACCGAGCATAAAGACACTCACATTTATTAAATCTCATAAACATAAACAGTAAGAAGCATTATAACTGAATATATGTGATGTATGAAAATAATATATGATCATATGACAACTTGGCGGGAAACAACTTCTAGAAACTTCTGTGAGTGCACTAGGTGACAAAGAAGGTATATTTGGGGTATAAAAAAAATTCCTTAAACTATTATTGCAGGTACTTACATCATTTCATAACAAACTCTAATAAACCGGGGTTCACCTCATGACCACGAAGGTTATATGAGGTGGTATAAAAAGGGAAATTCTCTACGTTGGCAAGGTACGCGCGCAACACCATCACTGTAACCCTAGTTCCATTCCAGTTTACTGTACTTCTTCTTCTTCCCACTTGGAGAGAAGGGACTGACTTGAGCGTCTGAGGGCTTAGCCAGGGATTCCCACCCCGGTCTTAGGTCACTGACATTTTGTTTGTTGGTTTCGTAGTGCGCAGGAGGCAAGAACATCCACCGAAACACTGAGCTGTGGTTTTCTTCGGCAAGATATCCTAATTCGCCGGAGTCCTCCATGGATCGGCTTTGGGCTTCTCCGATCTAACTTCAACTCACTACTCTCATCGCTGGAAGGTATTTCTGACTGGGTTTCTTCGGGATCTGCTCTGGTTTTCTCAAATCCGTTGTTATTCCTCTTCCCCGGAACTGTCACCTATCTTCTCTCTGGAGTCTTTGCCCATCGTCCCCAGCTCTTCATCGCGTCATGCTTTCAGACAGGATCAAATTTGACGTCGTCTGTGAGAATCTTCACCTGAATCTGAGACTACGTGATGGAGGACACTGGAAAACTGACGACTATCACTTTAACTCAGGAAGAATTGGAGAGGCTTATCAGTGCAAGAGTGCAAAAGGTGTTACAACAACAACAACAAGTGAATATGGGAGGTACCTTGCTTGTAGCTATAAATCCTACAATTTCAACACTGATCATCGGAAAAGCAGAGTTATGGAAGAAGAGGATCTTGCTTACATAACCCCTGCTCTTGGTTCTCCTACTCGACACCCCTGAGCTTTTTTCCGTACACCCATGGAGCAAGGAGGACGAAGACTGGTGCTCCAAGAGTCTTCCGGTGAAGCACCAGTGAAAGAGAAACGCAAGGGGAAGATGGTGATCAATGATAGTTCCCCTGAGGGAATTGTTACACCATTTGCTCAAAGGATTCTTGACGATCCACTGCCAAAACATATCAGAATCTAAATATCGGATAGTACTCTGGAACTACTGATCCGGAAGATCATCTTTCTAAATTTGAGAGTGCGGCTCTACTACAACAGTTTTCTAATGGGGTTAAGTGTCAGATGTTCCTTACTACTCTTGAAGGAGCGGCTCAAAGATAGTTCAAAAGATTACCAGAAAATTCTATTCGGCGCTTCAAGGATTTTCATAAAGTGTTTCTTCATCATTTTTCTAGTAATAGAAGGTATCATAAAACTCCTTGGAGTCTTTTCTCTATCAAACAGGGGCCTAAGGAAAACATCATAGCCTATCTTAGACGGTTTAATCAAGTAGTCATTGATGTTCCTAATGCCACCACTGAAATTTTGGTGAGTGCTTTCTCTCAAGGGCTCAATGACAATGATTTCTTCGAGGACTTAGTATGAAATTCTCCAATTAATTTTGATTTATTAATTGAGCGAACTACTGAATTTATTAATGTTGAAGAGGCTCAAGTCACTCGCAAGAAGGAGAATGTTGTACCTGTTCTGACTCCAACTAATGACCGATCTATAGCTCCTGTTCATCCACCTAGGGGGCCTCGTGCAACTCCTCCTCCCCACCATCAGCCTAAACTCAGATCTCAAGCAGTACATCATGTGGGGATGCCATAGGAAATCCCAAGAAGGTGGTGTACTTATCATATATCAGGGACTCATTACACAGAGAATTGTTTTGCTTTGAAAAACTAGAGGACGAATAATGCTCGGTATCGTCGATGATCTCCTAACCAGAAATCATACCCAAGGCAAAGTAGTCCGCTCAAGCTAGAATATCGGGCGACTGAACCACAGTCAGGAGTATTACAATTACCGAGCGAGCCACCTCGAGCGCCCGAACAAACACAGCCCCAGATAACAACTGCCCGGCAACAAGAGAATCGCAACAATGTCGCCCGAGGTAATATCAATATGATAACGGGCAGACCTACCGATAGTGATTCAAATAGGGCTAGAAAATCGCATGCTCGATGATTACAGATCCATGCAGTAGGATGTAGCAAGGAGAGGGAAGCAGGACCGGAGATTAGTTTTGGTCCCAGAGATCTAGAAGGGGTAGAAGTACCCCATGATGATGCATTAATAATCAAAGTTGTTATAGCTAATTACAATATTTCTCGTACCTTCATTGACACTGGTAGTTCTGTTAATATCATTTTCAAAAAAGCTTTTGATCAACTGCAAATAGATCCAAGTGAATCCAAGTGAACTTCAACCCATGGTGACTCCTCTATATGGTTTCATGGGCAATGAAGTACAACCACTTGGCCAAATAAAGTTGGTTATATCTTTAGGGGAGGAGCCCCTAATGAGGGCCAGGAGATCCTATTTCATGGTGGTAGATGCACCTTCTGCTTACAATGTCATATTGGGTCGAACGACCTTGAACGAGTTTTGGGAATTCGTTTCTACTTTCTGTCAGAAGGTGAAATTCCTTGTTCATGATCAAGTTGGAGAAGTCCATAGAGATCAATTACTAGCGCGAAAGTGCTATGTGGAATTCATCCGGAGAGAAGCCAATACTGCTCGTAAAGCTCAGAGAATGGAAGTCAATACTATTCATGAGAGACTGCCCAGTCTAATATATGAAGAAAAAGAAGAGATACAAATACAGGTCGGGCGACCAAAAGCTGTGACCTATGTGGATGCTGATTTCGATCTTCCACTCAAGACCGAGCTGATACAATGTTTGGTGTGGAACAGCAATGTGTTTGCATGGACCCCCAAGGAAGTTACAAGTGTCTCCCCCCTTGTGATGGAACATTCATTACATCTTTATCCAAATATTCGGCCTGTCAAGCAAAAGAAGAGAGATTTTGGAGCTGACCAAAACCAGATCATTAAGGAGGAGGTAGACAACCTAATGGAGGCCGGCTACATTCGGGAGATG
Source organism: Zingiber officinale (assembly GCF_018446385.1). Lineage (NCBI taxonomy): Eukaryota > Viridiplantae > Streptophyta > Magnoliopsida > Zingiberales > Zingiberaceae > Zingiber > Zingiber officinale. Next base: position 27,362,385 of record NC_056006.1, on the reverse strand, counting down.
CAATTTTCTAGTTAGCTAGCAAATGTTGTCATGGTTTCTAAAGCAGGAAATAAATGGCAAGTGTGTATTGATTTTCGGGATCTCAACAAAGCCTGCCTGAAAGATTACTATCCCCTACCTCGCATTGATCAAGTGGTGGATTTTACAACCAGTTGTGAGTATATTTGCATGCTAGATGCCTATCAAGGCTATCATCAGGTTCCTTTAGCAAAGGATGATCAAGAAAAGGTTAGTTTTATAACAGCCGAAGGTACTTATTGTTATGATGTTATGCCTTTTGGATTGAAGAATCCAGGGGCAACGTACCAGAAGCTTATGAATAAAGTTTTCCAAGAACAAATTGAAAGAAACATGGAGGTATAAGTAGATGACATATTAATTAAATCTCCTCTTCAAGCAGAAGACTTATGTAAAGATGTAGAAGAAATATGCAAGACCTTGCGGCAGTATGGGCTTAAACTTAACCCTTGCAAATGCTTATTTGGGGCTAAAGGCGGTAAGTTTCTCGGTTATATGGTTACAGAACGAGGAATAGAAGCAAACCCCAGCAAAGTTTGAGCAATCCAAGATATAGAGCCCACACGCAACATGAAAGAAGCCCAAAGGTTGACTGGTCGAATTACTGCTTTATCTAGCTTCATTTCTCGATCAACCGACCGAAGTTTCCATTTCTTCAAGATACTCCAGAAGGCTACTAAATTTCAGTGGGACGAAGAATGTGACAAAGCATTTCAAGAATTGAAAGATTATTTGTCAACCCTCCCTGTCTTAACTAAACCTGTAGTAGGAGAAACTTTATGGATTTATCTTTCAGCAAATAAGCATGCTGTAGGCTCAGTGTTGGTGAGGTAGGAGGGTAAAGAGCAACAACCGGTGTATTTCTCAAGCCATTTATTAAAGGGAGCCGAGTGTAGATATACTACACTCGAAAAATTAGCTTATGCACTAGTGTTAATAGCAAGAAGGTTGCGTCCGTATATCTTATCACATGCGATTATAGTATTAACTAATAGTACTCTAGGCCGGGTACTTCTCAATCCAGAAGCATCTGGACGGTTAATTAAGTGGACAACTGAGCTCAGTGAATATAATATACAGTACCAACCTCGTTCGACCATCAAAACACAAGCCCTGGTAGACTTCATAATAGAAGTGCAAGGTCTGGAAGAGGAAGGAACTTGGAAAATCTATGCAGATGGGTCTTCAACTAGACAAGGCAGCGGAATTGGAATCCTCCTCATATCTCTAAGGGAAGACTGGGTTCAACTTTCAGTCCGACTAAATTACAGAGCCACTAATAACGAGCTAGAATATGAAGCACTTATAGCTGATTTGCAAGCTGCTCGACATGTAGGGGCCGCTCGAGTATGGATGTATTCTAACTCTCAGTTGGTTGCACAACAGTTAACAGGTAGATTTGAGATTAGCAATGATCGCCTCAAGTTATATGCAGAAGTATTCCATAAATTGAAGGTTGGATTTCAAGAGGTGAAGATACAAAAGACACCTCAGTCAGAAAATCAAGTGGTTGATGAGTTAGCTAAACTAGCTTCAGCAATAATACCCTGGAACCTGGATCGGCCTGTGGGACAAACAGTACTGGTATCTTGTATCAAGAGACAAGCTAATATAGAGATACATGGTGACTAGAGGACACCCATTATACTATTCTTGCAACAAGGTATTCTACCAACCGAAGGAGAGCAAGCGAGAGTTTTCAAGAAAAGGGCTACTCGGTATACATTGGTGGGTGATCACCTCTATAAGAGGGTTTTCTCTAGCCCTTTGCTCAAATGTATTGGACCAGAGGACATACAATATATTCTACAAGAAGTTCATCATGGTTCATGTGGGAGCCATATCAGAGGGAGATCCTTAGCCCGTAAAATATTATTGGCAGGATATTTCTGGTCTACTTTACAAGAAGACGCAGCTTAGCTCGTAAGAGCATGTATGTCTTGTCAGAAGTATCAAAATATCTCACATCATCCTACTCAATTATTGAAATTTTCTATAGTTTCTTGCCCTTTTGATCAATGGGGTAGGACATAGTAGGTCCATTTCCCTTAGCAACCGCACAAAGGAAGTTTTTATTAGTAGTTGTGGATTATTTCTCGAAATGGGTGGAGGCTGAACCCTTGGCAAGAATAACTGAAAACGTAGTTATCAAATTCTTATGGCAGTGCATTATTTGTAGATTTGGTATCCCACACAAACTGATTTCTGATAATGGGAGAAAGTTTCAAGGAGAAAGAATCAGAGAATGGTGTGCCAGGTACGGTATTACATAAGCATTCTCCTCTGTGGCATATCCACAGAGTAATGGCCAAGCAGACGTAACTAACAGAGAAATTATCAGACTTAAAACTAAATTAGATCATGTTGGTGGCAGTTGGGTAGATGAGTTACCTACTGTGTTGTGGGTTTATCGTACCACTCCTCAAGAAGCTACAGGGATAACTCTATTCCAACTAGTATATGGCGGTGAAGCAGTAGTCCCCATTGAAGTGGGAGTAGAATCTGATCGAAGACAATTATATGATGAAGATAATGCAGGTTGACGTCTTATGGAGCTAGATTTGATAGAAGAAATCTGTGACAAGGCAGCAACCCGTCTTACATCATATAGGCAACGAATGAGATAAAACTACAATAAAAGAGTCATCCCCTGATTCTTTCAAGTAGGGGATTTAGTATGGAAGTGTATCAAGCCTGTAGGAGACGTTAGTAAATTGGCATCCCAATGGGGAGGACCATATAAAGTTATACAAAAGCTTGCCTCAGGTTCTTACTATCTCCAAGACACAGAAGGAAAGAATCTAGAGCGATCTTGGAGTGCAAATCACTTACAACCATACAGAGTAACAAGTACGCCTGTAGTTTATCCATGTATTTCACTTAATTTCTAAATATAATGGAAAAATGTAGGCATCTATCCTCCAAAAAAACACATACATCTACTAAAATAGACGAATCGATCTTCTTTCTGAGCGTGTTTCCTCCGCTCAGCACTAGTCGATTGGGGATCTTAAGGAGTGATAGCCTTAGGAAGAACAGGAGACTTTAAACCCTTAACAATCAAGCAACGACTATAAACTTTCGAGCATGTTTCCTCCACTCAGCACTAGTCGATCAGGTATCTTAAGGAGTGGCGGGCCTGACTTTCTTAGGAGGAACTGGAGACTTTAAACTCTTAACAGTCGAGTAGCGACTATAAACTTCCAAGCGTATTTCCTCCGCTCAACACTAGTCGATCGGGGATCTTAAGGAGTGACCGGCATGACTTCCTTAGAAAGAACCGGAGACTTTAAACCCTTAATAGTCGAGCAGCGACTATAAACTTCTGAGCGTGTTTCCTCCGCTCAGCACTAATCGATCGAGGATCTTAAGGAGTGACCGGCCTGGCTTCCTTAGGAAAAATCGGAGACTTTAAACCCTTAACAGTCAAGCAGCAACTATAAACTTCCGAGCGTGTTTTCTCCGCTCAGCACTAGTCGATCGGGGATCTTAAGGAGTGATCGGCATGGCTTCCTTAGGAGGAACCGAAGACTTTAAACTCTTAACAGTCGAGTAGCAACTATAAACTTTCGAGCGTGTTTCCTCCGCTCAATACTAGTCGATCAGGGATCTTAAGGAGTGTCCGGCCTGACTTCCTTAGGAAGAACCGGAGAGTTTAAACCCTTAACAGTCGAGCAGCGACTATAAACTTCTGAGCTTGTTTCCTCTGCTCAGCACTAGTCGATCGGGGATCTTAAGAAGTGACCGGCCTGGCTTCCTTAGGATGAAGTGACCGGCCTGGCTTCCTTAGTCGATCGGGGATCAGCGTATTTCCTCTGCTCCTCCACTCAGCACTAGTCGATAGGGGACCTTAAGGAATGACCGACCTGGCTTCCTTAAGGGGAATCGAAGATTTTAAACCTCGAATTGCTCAAGCTCGTTCGGAAGTTCAATTCAGACCATAATATGATAAGCAATTTGGTTCTCACTCATCCGTTCAGAGCTGTTCGGGTATGATATCCTGACCGAAATATAACGGCTCTTGGATATTCACTTGTCAGCTTAAGCTCGCTCGGAAGTTCAATTCCAACCACAATATGATAAGCAATTTGGTTCTCACTCATCTGTTCAGAGCCGTTCGGGAGTGATATCCCAACCGAAATATAACGGTGCTTGGATATTCACTTGTCAGCTTAAGCTCGCTTAGAAGTTCAATTCTGATCGAAATATGATAAGAAATTTGGTTTTCACTCATTTTGTTCAGAGCCGCTCAGTAGTGAGATCCCGACCGAAATATAACAGCGCTGAGATGTTTACTTAGTGTCCCAAGGTCGCTCAGGAGTGGCATCTCGACCTAAGTGTAATAAGCGTTTGAAATCTCATTTATCAGTCTAGATTTGCTCGGGAGCAATATCTCGGCCGAGATATATTGACATCTTGGTCTTCATTCATCAGTTCGAATATGCTTGGTAATTCATCCATGATCGAGATACAAGAGTGTGTTATAGCTTACAGATCTTCTTAATCTACCTGAGACATGAAATCGAGCCGGAACATAAGAACAGGTAAAGTTCTTTATATCAAGGTAACCCGCTTGAAAATTTTTCAGAGAGATATGATCTGCAAAAAATAATATGACAGGATGGGCTCTGAAGATATATGAATCTCATAAAGCAATGAACAAGAAAGTATCAGATATTCGTTTACAATTCAAGAATAAAATACATACATGTGACTGCCTATTTTACATGCTTATTCTTGATATCATGATTATCGCATGTTCTTTTTAAAGTATTCATTTGCAAGTTCACTTAAAACAAATGGGGAAATATGCAAATATTAGTCAATAAAATAGCAGTATTCCCTATAGGCATAAGCCTAGGAGAATAAGTACAATTGGTTTAACCTTTGGTCAGCCAATCCACCAACAGTTCACTTAAAACTACTAAGGAATTTCTTATGTAGCTCTTTGTTGAGCCTCCGACAATCTATAAATTGAGGAGGAGGTTCTTGAGGTAAATACTCTCCTTCTCGCAGTTACTTAAGGACTCCATCAGCCGAATGAGTTAAAGTTCCTATGATGCGTTTAGCAAATCCATTCGCAAATTCAGGGGTGTCTAAAAATTACCGATGTCGGCTCTCCCAACGCTTCTCTTCACCCGCCTTATAAGATTGTAGCTCTGACTCCAATTGGTCCACTTTGCCTTTGTGATCGTCGCGTTCTATTTTAGCCTGTTCCAAATCCCTGGTAAGGAAATCTACCTGAGAGTCTTGAACTTTTAACTGCTCTTGTAATTGTAACAAATCAAAGTCTCGAGAAGCTAGTTCTTGAGCTGCATCTAGAGATTTGGAATGAGAAGTTTGAAAATGTTCTTGAATGGAAGAGCGGAGAGTGGCATCTACAATAGCCTTATCCTTTAGGGTTGCTTCCATGTTCAATTTAGAATTCAAATTCTCTATCTATAATTCCAATGTCCTCTTCTCTCCTTCTCGGACCTGCAATAGTTGTCGATGATTTTGAAGGTCTTTCTCCAAGAGGGTCATATGTTGAGCCTGAGAACCCAGTTTCTCTCTTAGTTGAATGATATCGTCGCTGGGAGGAGGGGGAGTTGCCCTTAAGGCCCTTAGTTGATTTCTCAAGGTACTATTTTCTCTCTCTAGTTCAGTAGCTAAGTGACCCATATGTAGGCTTGAGGCAAAAAAATTGAACATAATAACAACACATTTGTAGTTCAAGCCCACAACCTAAGAAAATTAAGAAAACTAATAAAACATATTCAAAATACTCACAGCAGCATCTTGGCGGTTGTGGTCGTCCGCTCGATCAAAAATACTTTTTCCTTTCATAAAAGCCTGACATTGTAACCAGGACTCAACTAAGGGGCTTCTTAATTGGAGGAGCCAGAAAGAGATAGGAATAGGGGCTGGTTGTCCCAACATAGAAGGTAGTCCTTAGGCCTGTCTAAAAAGAACCCAAGGAGGGATAGAGGTTGAAGGCCTCTCAAAAGAAGTAGACAAAGGTTCTAGAACAGGAGGTGAAGTCCTAACACCAGAAGTAGTAGGAAGATTATGTACAGGAGCATGAACGGGAGACGGTACAACAGGAGGTAGGAAGCCAGGGTTTGACTCAGTGGAGATACCTTGGGAGGTAGAGTTAGAGGTTCTCCTACACGGGATTCTCTTAGCTCTCACTCTAGGGGGAGAAGAAGAGGAAATTAGTGGAGGTTGAGAAGATACAAGCACCGGCTCAGAAACAGGGACAATTGGGAGAACATTAAAAGTAAGTAAGCCTGGTCTCATCATGTTAAGGGATAAATTATAATAAACACGATTATAAGGCATAGGCTCCTTACCTCTCTCATAAGAAATCTCAGAGGGGACAATGAGAATTTGTTCAAGCGTGGGGATGGTAAGCCCAAGTGGAGTGTTTTTGTCAATGTTTGGTCTTTTCCGCCGAGCGATGAAGGGGTAGTCTTCTTCAGAAGACTCAGGATCCTCTACAGATACTTCGTTGAGAGGAAGTAGTCTGAGGGTGGAAGGAGCGCGATTAAGGCAACAATTTTTTAATAAATCCTCCCCAAACTTGGTTAAGAATGATCTAGACAGTACTGCATTCTTATACATGAGAGATGGGATGATGGCATCAGTTGAAGGAAACAAAAAATCATAAGTTTAAGGGAAAATCGATTTAAGGGTAATAAACAAGCAAGACATTTAACTCACCAAAAGGGACATCCAATTCTGTATCGACGGAACTTATTCCAAAGGCAAATAGCAGGCCTTCAATGATTAGCGCCGACAAACTAAATTTGGCACCCTTTAATTTTAAAAGTGAAGATTGGAAGGTTGAATCTGTTAGTAATTAGCCCTAAGAGCCAATCATGAGATGATTAAGCCTTTTGGGTTACTCATTGAGTTAGACTCGAATGAACTCACTCATTGGATTGAGTCAATCCAAATTAGACACATTGGATTAATGGGTTATACTCAATGGGTTAGACTTATTAGGTTTATTGGATTAATGGTTAATCTAATATAATAAATCTAACCCATTAAGAGGAATACAAAGAGACAAAAGACCCTTGGTATTCATGGGATGAATATAAATAGCCTTTTGTAATGAATTTTTCGTATGTGTTGATAAGTGAAGAGAATGGTGACTCTTCATCTCCTTCTTCTTCCTCTTCCTTCCATGGTCGAATCTTCCTCTTTGGCCGAACCATTCTTCTTGCTAGCACAAGAAGATGGTTCTTCTCCGAAGGATTTGTTCGTGCGACGAATGAAGGATATGTTCGTGTAGATACCGTAGAGGCACGGACGCTTGAACACGCTGAGATCTGGATCCAAAGAAAAAGATTGCTGTCGGGATTGCAAGGGGCACGCAACAACGGTATACCTCTCATGTAAAACTTAGTATATGATTATTTTTCTCCTTTGCATGGATCTTCTGGAGAGGTTCTAGTTAATTTTTCGCTGTGCTTAAGCGTGTTTAGCGTGCTAGATCCCTACAGTGGTATTAGAGCCACTTGTAAAGGCATATACTAAGTTGTTAGAATTTTTATATATGATATAGAAATCGCATGATAAGTTTACTGTGATTTGCAAAATTATGAGTCTTGGCCAGACTATGAGTCTTGGGCAGATTGTGAATCTTGGCCAGACTATGAGTCTTGGTTAGATCTTGTGTCTCGGCTAAATCCTACGCCTTGACCGAAATGAGTGTTTTGTTGAGAATGAAACATAGTTGGTATGTGACCAACAAGGTCTCGACCAAAAGTGTTTTGTTGAGAATGAAACATAGTTGGTGTGTGACCAACAAGGTCTCGACTGTGGCATTGCGGCTAATAATTTGTTGTTAAAATCATAGTAAATTTTATGTCATAAAATATTGTGAATGCTATATGACATGGTGCATGGTTATGGCCTTTAACCCCAATATGATTGGATGTGTGTGTATGTTGTAATTCATAATATGGCCTGCGTGTCATGCCTTCATCCTTTTATTCTTGTTGTAATTTAGACTACACTCGAATGTAACCCAAGTTTCTTTAGATTTTGTAATGTACAAATCAGAAAGGAGTTAGTCTACTGGACGACGGGTGAAAAGGGAGAAGGACAAAACACACGACGACCAAGGAAGCGCTTGGAGAAGCTGCTTTGACCTAGGTTGACTTATCGCTCTTCTCATTGGCTTGAGAAGATCGTAGTGATGGGGTCATAACCATGTCATGTTTAAATTAGCATATATGTTGATGTATGCCATAATATGCCATGAAAGTATGTGATGCATGTGTAGCTATCGTAATTAGGTCCTTTTATATGCCTACCAAAGTTTGCTACTCACTACTACCTCGATCATTTGTAGTCAGGTTTGCCAAAGCAAAGTGACTCGTTTTATCTTGGTAGAGTGCGATAGGACAATTGTGATATCCGACTATTAGATTTTGGGTGTGACTTAACTAAGTTGAGAACTTAGAGGCATATCCCATATGATGAAATTTAAATTATACTAGTCTTGGGCAATTAACCAAAGCTAACTCAAGATGAGTTATATTGTAGATTTCATGAGATGGGCAAACGAACAAATAGTCTTGTTCAACTAAAGATACAAGAGTTACATAGGATGTAATTGGTAAACGTTGTCTACCTAAGTTGTACTAAGTCTTGGGCGATTAGCCAAAGCTAACTCAAGATAAGGTATAATATGGATCTTGTCCAATTGGTACACATTGCCTACCTAATTTATACAAGTCTTGGGCGATTAGCTAAAGCTAACTCAAGATGAGGTATAATGTGGATCTTGTCCCACTTGAATGTCTTTGCTTTTGGGTTTAGAGCTAGTAGTGACTTGCTCCTATCAAGCTTTAGAATTCAGTGGGAGAATCATTTAATTAAAGACCTAATTAAATGATCTGAGTATGATAGTTCTCTACATTTTATTGTTGTAGATCACCATGTCATCTAGTACATAGAAGACACTATCTCTGCGATCTGTCCTTGATAAGGACAAGCTCAATGGAGCTAATTCCTAGATTGGTATAGAAACATGAGAATAGTTCTCAAGAGAGAAAGAAAATTGTACGTCCTAGAGCAGCCTATTCATGAAGTATCCCCTGCTACTACCACTAGAACTGATAGGGATGCTTACGAGAAGCATCAAGATGATGCATTAGATGTGTCATGCCTTATGCTCGTCGCTATGAACTCTGAGCTTCAGAAGCAACATGAGAACATGGATGCTTATGATATGGTTGAACACCTTAGACAACTATATCAAGGAAAAGAAAGGCATGAGAGATTTGAGATCTCTAAAGTACTGTTTTAATTCAGAATGCAAGAAGGAAGCCCCGTAAGGTCATATGTACTCAAAATGATTAGGTATGTAGAAAAGCTACAGCGATTGGGATTCCACTAGGTCAAGAATTGACCACTGATCTTATCTTGTAGTCATTGCCCAATAGCTATAGTCAATTTGTCAAGAACTACAAAATGAATGAAATTGACAAACCGCTACCTGAGATGTTGAGCATGTTAAGAACTGCTGAACTCAACCTTAAGAAGGCAAAGCCTAGTACCATTTTGATGGTGTCTAAGGGCAAAGGCAAGTAGAAGCCCAAAGGTAAGGGTAAGACCCAAGCCAAAGGAAAGGGCAAGACTCATGCATTGAAACCCAAAGGTGGGATTGTTAAGGAAGGAACCTGCCTCCATTGTGGTAAGACCGGACACTGGAAGAGGAACTGTAAGTTATACCTAGAGGAATTGAAAAGGAAGAGAAGTGAGAATTCTGCCTTAGGTATATATGTTATAGAAGTCAATCTGTTTATTTCTTCTTCACAGGTACTAGATATCTAGTGTGCATCTCATATTTGTACTAATGTGAAGGGGTTGAGAAATAGTAGATCATTGAAAAAGGGCAAAGTGAACCTACGGGTAGGCAATGGCACAAGAGTTGCTGCTATAGTTGTAGGAGCATATTCCTTATCTTTGCCCACTAGACTTGTTTTAGAACTTGAAGAGTGTCGTTATGTGCCTACCTTGACTAAGAACATTATCTCTATTTCTTGTTTGGACAAAAAAGGATTCTCATTTGTAATAAAGGATAAATGTTATTCCATTTATTTCAATGAAATGTTCTATTGTAGTGCACGTCTTGTGAATGGACTCTATGTTCTAGACTATGACAACCCAATCTATAACATAAATACCAAATGGTTCAAGTCTAATGATTTGAATCAAACATGTCTCTAGCATTATCTCTTAGTTCACATAAATGAGAGTCGCATATTCCAACTCCATAAGGATGGACTATTGGACTCATTTGATTTTGAATCATATGAGGTATATGAATCTTACCTTCAAGGCAAGATGACAAAGACTTCATTTAGTGGATACGGCGAAAGAGCTAATGATATGTTAGGACTCATACATACTGATGTATGTGGCCCTTTCAGAGTAGCAGCTGGAGGAGGCTATTATTACTTCATTACCTTCACTGATGATTTTAGTAGATACAAGTATGTGTATCTGATGAGACACAAGTCAGAATCCTTTGAAAAGTTTAAAGAATTCAAGAATGAAGTACATAACCAACTTGGTAAGAGTATTAAGATGCTTTGATCATATCGAGGTGGAGAATACCTTATCCAAGAGTTTCATGACCATCTCGTTGAGTGTGGGATCATATCTCAACTCACTCCACCTGGAACACCACAATGGAATGGTGTATCAGAAAGGAGGAACCGTACTTTTATTAAATATGGTATGATCGATGATGAATCATACAGATCTTCCTACTTCCTCCTGAGGGCATGCTCTAGAGACAGCCGTTTTTACACCTAACCGAATTCCATCTAAGGCTGTCATAAAGACATCATATACGATATGGACAGGGAAGAGTCCTAAGATATCTTTTATGAAGATTTGGGCTTGTGAGGCTTACGTTAGATGACAAGTCTCAGATAAACTAGTACCCAAATCAGACAAGTGTTATTTTGTTGGATATCCCAAGGAAACAAAGGGATATTACTTCTATAATCCCACACAAGGCAAAGTGGTTGTTGCTAGAAATGATGTCTTTCTAGAAAGGAAATTTATTTCTAGAAAAACTAGTGGGAGTGAAGTCAATCTTGAAGAAGTTCAAGATACACAAACTAGCACTGACTCCATGATGGAAATTGAACAGGTACCACAAGATGTTTTGGATCAAGATTTTTTTATATCGCAAGAAGTTGTGGAACAATAACCTATTCAAGTAGCACAAGATCTATGCAGATCTGATATGACCCGTCGTCAACCTGAGAGATATTCTTTTCTCTTGTCTGACAATGGTGATGTAATGCTAGTTGGTCTCAATGAGCCTACATCTTATCAGGAAGCTGTACAGGGCCCAGATTCTGAGAAATGGCTAGAGGCCATGAGATCCAAAATGGAATCCATATATACTAACCAAGTATGAGCTTTGGTTGATCCACCTGAAGGGATCAAACCTATTGAGTGTAAGTGGGTCTTCAAGGTGAAGATTGACATGGATGGTCATATGCATACCTATAAAGGTAGATTGGTGGCTAAAGGATTCAAGCAAATTCATGGTATAAACTATGATGAAACCTTTTCACCAGTTAAGATGCACAAGTCTATTCAAATCATGCTTACAATTACAGTTTACTATGATTATGAGATCTAGCAGATGGATGTCAAAATCGCATTTCTTAATGGAAATCTACTCGAGGATGTGTACATGACACAACCTAAGGGTTTTGTAAATCCAGAGCATGCTGGAAAGGTGTGTAAGTTGCAACAATCCATTTATGGATTAAAGCAAGTTTCTAGAAGTTGGAATCTTCGATTCGATGATGTGATCAAAACGTTTGGTTTCATCAAGAATGAAGATAAACCTTATGTCTACAAGAAGGTTAGTGGGAGCACAGTCATCTTTCTCATATTGTATGTAGATGACATACTTCTCATTGGAAACGATATCCCTACTATTCAGTCAGTGAAGACTTGGCTTGGGAATTATTTCTTGATGAAGGACTTAGGTGAAACATCCTATATTTTAGGCATCAAGTTCTATAGAGATAGATCTAGGAGATGTCTTGGTCTAAATCAGAGTACATATATTGACAAGGTGCTTAAATGTTTTATCGTGCAGAATTCCAAGAAGGGATTCCTGCCGATATCACATGGTGTGAGTCTTTCGAAGACTCAATGTCCTTCTTCTAAGGTAGAAAGGGACCGCATGGATCAAATTCCTTATGCATCTACTATAGGGTCTATCATTCACGCCATGTTTTGTACTTATCCAGATGCCTTGTATGCATTAAACATGATGAGAAGATACAGTCAGATCTAGGTGAGGTCACTGGACAACAGTCAAGAATATTCTTAAGTACTTAAGAAAAACTCAAGATTATTTCTTGATCTTTGGAGACAATGAAGAGCTTGCTGTAAAAGGTTACAGCTGTTCCTGTAAAGGGTTACAGTGGTGCAAGCTTCCAAATTGACAAGGACGATTCTAGATCGTAGTTAGGGCATGTATTTTACATAAATGGTGGTCTTGGGTATTGGATACTACAACAATTTCATTTCATTCGAGGGATCATCGATATATAAGATATGAGGATATGCAGAGAAACAAGCAATACTAACATTACGGATCCTTTGACCAACGCTTTGGCACCGAGGATGCATGATGGTCACACTAAGTTAATGGATATTAGATATTTCAGTGATTGACACTAGTGACATAAGGAGATTGTTAATGTAAGTCCTAAGAGGCAATCAAGAGTTAATTGACTTAGGATATTTTTTATCATATTTCATTATTTCATTAGAAGACAAAAGTTATGGTTATTATATTTACCTCAGTTCAGTGTCGAATAAATAAATATAATAATATCCTAGAGTAGAAGGTTTTAATCTATAATATATCAATTAGTTGAATTGATAGTGAGATATTGTAGAGAACGCTACTCTAAACTATTCCTAGTCAAGCATTAATATACAAGGACAATATTAATGCGTTGAGACTAGCATGTAGGTCAACGGATGACTTAATCTCACAAGTCATGGATATGAGATATCAGGTTGACACATGGGTATATATTAGAGAATATATAATGAATGACCCGCCATGAGAATATTTCATGGATCGTTATATGAGTGTCATAAACATTCTCATGTGATTATTGGTATGAATAGTCCTTAGACCTGAAGTCACTACAGTTCCCTACATAAGGAGTTGTATACTTTGATATCGTCAAACGTCACCCGTAATAGGGTGGACTATAAAGTCGATCACTGGGTATGCAATAAATTATGCGGAGGGATGTGAGTGATGTAGATGGGATCTATCCCTTCTATATGATGGAAGTGATATCTGTGGGCCCCTTGATTAGTAGGACACAAGAATGTATGGACATACTCAAATGAGTCAATATGAGATATTGAGCTTATTTACTTAGTGTGTCAACTTAGAGATCAAGAAATACAAAGATTGATAAGGGGATGACACGGTGTATGCCTCATTGATCAATCTAGATATCAAGGATAGAGGGATTGAGTCATACAAGATAATAGCCACGGACAGATTAGGTCGGATCTCGACTTTCTCGTCACTTGAGTAGCAATGATGCATTGCTAGATGCCACTCATTATTTATGTATCATAAATGTTGATTTGGATACATTGCCAACGTTACGAGAGCCTATAGGGTCACACACAAAGAACATATTGGTTTGGAGATGGACATTTTAGTTTGACTAAAATACTAAGGATATTAAGAATATTGGATAAATCCAAAGTGTTGGTGTCATCTTAGTGGTGATTGGCATTAGTGTTAGTGGGAGATTGTTAGTAATTAGCCCTAAGAGCCAATCATGAGATGATTAGGCTTTTGGGTTACTCATTGAGTTAGAATCAAATGAACTCACTCATTGGATTGAGTCCAATCCGAGTTAGACGCATTCGATTAATGGGTTATACTCAATGGGTTAGACTTATTGGATTATTGGATTAATGGTTAATCTAATATAATAAATCCAACCCATTAAGAGGAATACAAAGAGATAAAAGACCCTTGGTATTCATGGGATGAATATAAATAGCCTTTTGTAATGAATTTTTCATATGTGTTGATAAGTGAAGAGAATGGTGACTCTTCATCTCCCTCTTCTTCCTCTTCCTTCCATGGCCGAATCTTCCTCCTTGGCCGAACCATTCTTCTTGCTAGCACAAGAAGATGGTTTTTCTCCGAAAGTTTTGTTCGTGCGACGAATGAAGGATATGTTTGTGTGGATACCGTAGAGGTGCAGACGCTTGAACGCGCTGAGATCTAGATCCAAAGAAAAAGGTTACTGTCGGAATTGTGAAGAGCACGCAACAACGGTATACCTCTCATGTAAAACTTAGTATATGATTATTTTTGTCCTTCACATGAATCTTCTGGAGAGGATCTAGTTAATTTTCCTCTGCGCTTAAGGGTGTTTAGCGCGCTAGATCCCTACAGAATCAGTAGATATATCTTGTAGATTAGGGAGGACAGGAATATTTTGCTGCCAAGTTATAGGATATGGAGGAGGAAAAGGAAGGCGTAAAAAGAAGAATTTATGCTTCCATTCTCCTTGTGCTGGGATTCTATTAAACAAAATGGCTTTAGGACGACTTTGAAATTTAAAAAGGCTATCCTCCACTTGACGAGAGACGAAAAAGTGGTGGAACAAGCGAGGAGATAAAGGAAAGTTGAGTAATCGAGAGACAGCAATGAAACTAGCCAAAATAGATAAAGATTGAGGGATAAACTGATTTAGGGGTATGTTGAAATACACGCTAACCTCAACAAAAAAAGGGTGGAGAGGGAATCAGAAACTAGGCAAAGCTTATTCCCATAAGATAGCAACACTCCTTGAGGGTGGAAGATGAGGACGATTCTCAGGGTTAGGAAGAGTCAGATATGTAGGGAAGCCATAGTTTACTTGGAGTTCATACGCTTCTGGTTCTGTAAAATTAGAAGAGAAATGGGTGAACCATTCGGCAGCAGAGGAAGAAGCCATTGTGAGGAGAGGGAGGAGAAAGGTTGGCAGAAGGATTCACGAATCGAACAGGGAGGAGAAAAACCTCTAAGAAGAAGAAGACGATAAAGTAAAACCCCTATTCGCCCCTTTTTCCCCTTTCTTCAAAACCCTTGCACGATTATCGAGCTAGATAGCATAGAAGATGATGTTCCCGAGAGGGGCATTATGTTTGAAAAAGGTGAGGAATCCAAAAAAGATAGATCATCCTAAATCCTCAATAAGACCCGGTCAGCCGAATCTGGCTAACCGAATTTACCAAGTAAAGAGGGCGCACGAGTACCAATAAGCACACTCGGGCATTAAAAACAGAGTGAGTACCTAGCGTAAAGGAATTCTGCTCGTTTTTATAAACCAGGCAGATCTACAAATAAAAAAAACATATTAGGTCATTTACTATCAGGGGGATATATTCGAACGGCCATTAGGGGCCAAATGAATACCTAGTTCATGAAAGGATCGAGTAAACGTTCAACCTTGTTCGACTCTTATGAGTTGAGGGGATATTTTAGAATTAGACACCTAGATCCGACCGATCGATATTGGCCAATCAAGTACATAACCAACTCGTTCAGGCTAGTCAGGGTGGATGAACAGGTTCGTCCGGTCTACATAAGTCGATCGAGCAAAAGAAGAAGAGAACTAAAATACCTAGGCAAGCCAAATCGTATAGCCATCACAGATTAAATAAACACTCACATTGTATAAAGGTGGGTGAAATACCTAATCGATCATTGTAAACCAAACAAATAACCTAAACTATGTGAAGATCCATAATAATTCATACATATATATAGGAAAAGCAAGAAAACACACCTATATATATACATATGAACAAATTCACTTGCTTACCTTGAAATAAAACCCCTACCGGAGACAAGTAGAAGTATAAAATAGAGTTACCTATTCTTTATAAACTGATCAAGTAATTAAAGCTAATATGAAGGATATATGTATAAGGAAAACTTAATTAATAACGAGTCGAAGTATATAATGTTAGGAAGGGATGAATGTAAATTCATCACCAATAGTTACAATGATAACACCAAGCACGAAAAACATTGATTTACTCCTGATTATAGTACCTTAGGGAGCAAATCAGAAGGTCGATTTTTCACCAATCTCCTCTAGTCCGGAAAGCAGGCCGGAGGATCAGAAATCAATAATCCTAGCTCTTTCAATTGCGCTACCCCATCATTAGCCCTGTAGCTAAGAGCCCTTAAGAAGGAATCCACCATATGTTTCATTAAAGCAGGAGATTCAAGGTATGTCTTCCTACGCTGCTCAAAGTGGCCTTATAATTCGCCAGTTCTTCTTGAGAAGCTTTTAAAGTAGCCTCTTTAATATTTAGAATAGATAGTTGGTCTGCTAATTCAGCTGTGTGAGTATCTCTTAGTGATTGTAATTGGGAAGACAATTGGTCGATCTCCAAAGCTTGCTTCTCCAATTTAGACGATAACTCGTCATTGCAAGTAGTTGCAGACCGAAACTGAGATTGAAGGCTTTCTAAGCTGACCTTATACTAATTCGATTGCTCTGTCTCAATTTGTAGTGCTTGGCGAGCTTCTTGCAATTGAGAGGAAAGACTGTCTAGTTTCTCAGTGGCTTGGGAAGAGGATAATTCTGAAACATGCCTCCTCAATACCCCATTCTCTTGGATTAGATTATGTAATAAACGATCTATATTCATATTATTATCCAACACTGCAGAAACAACAAGTTATTAAGTAAAGGTAGGTACAAACATGAATGATTTTACCTTCGTCTCCTCAAGAGAAAAACTATCGGCCATTTCAGAAAGATTAAGCCCCTCAATTAATTGGCGAACTTCCTCCCACGCCGTGGTAAAAGAGCCCCCCCCCCCCCCCCCCCAACCACCACAATATAGGAAGGGTAGGAGTGGAAGAAGAAGCAGAGGATATAGTAGTTTGGGTAGAAGGGGGGCAAAAAATCAAAAAGGAGGAGTGTGGGCCTTTTTTCCCTCGAGTCGGTAAGACCATTGGTTCAGAAAACGTCATGACAAAAGCAGAAGAAGAGTCATCACTACAAGTAGGTAATTTCGTGGAAGAGGAGGAAGTGAGAGTAGGATATAAAGTAAAAAGGGGAAGATTAGGAAAAGAAGGAGTAACATTTATAAGAGGAGTATCGGCAGGAAGGGAGACAATTCTTTGCTGGTTCTCCCAATTCATCACGAAGTTCTTTCTCTATGGCACGGATTGCCTCCTCTTCCAAACGTAGTTTCTCATCAACCGTGGCCTCAAACAGAGCATCCACTACATAAAACAAGAGATATTTTAGTTAGTAAAAAAAGATTTTAATGGATAAACTACAACTCACCAAGAGAGTCGTGAGGCTCTATCTTGATGGGGCTCAAACCAAATAGATAGAGAAGGTCGTTGCGTATCCATTTATGGATGAATAGGCGACAACCTAATAGTCTTTCTGAATAAGTGGTGAAGGAAGAGTGTCAATGTAGTTCTTTTACGTCTGGAAGAGTAGGAAGGGAGGATTGCCAAGAGGAAGACCAAGGGACAGGCGCGGAAAATTTCACAAAAATGAAACGCGATTTCCAACCCTTAATGGAAGAGGGTATTTCTTCAAAGAAGGTCATCTTAGGCCTAGATTGAAATAAAAAGACATCAGGGTCCGACCTCTTGGGGTAGGAAAATATAAAGAAATTTTGGGGGATGGGGGAATGTCGAAAAGATGAAATATCATATACAAACCACATAGATAACGGAATGCATTAGGGGCAAATTGTTGCAAGGGAATATTGAAATATCTGTTTATTTCTATCAGAAAAGGGGGAATGGGAAAGCGTACGCCATCTATCAGTTGATCTTTGAAAAAAGTGATATAACCAACAGGGGGAAGATGAGGGCGAGCGTCAGAAGTAGGAATCACGATGAGGTACTCTTTAGAAATTTCATACTCCAAACGGATAGAAGCCCTATCAGCCTTACAGAAGGTGGAGGAAGTTTGGGCATACCAAGCGGCGAAAGATTCTTCGACCATAGAATAACATAAGAACACAAGAAAGAAAACTTACTGAAGCCTCGGGAGAAATGAATGAAAGGAGGAAGCTAGAAAGGAAGAAAAGGCAGTAGAAGTTAAAAAAGCTAAACAACGGCACCAGTGAAGAGCGCAAAGGGGAAGACGAAGACGGTAAGAAGATAAAGGGTTTAGGAGTTTTTCAATAATATTATGGATAATAATGGCCGTTGGATATGAAGAACCCTCACAAGAGGAGCCGTTGATTTGCTAAGGGAAGAGTGCGATAGGGCGTTACTAAAAAAGTGTGTGAACCATTACGTCAAGAAGAAGAAATAGGTGACACGTGTCAAAAATCCATGAACGGACATTTATGATGGACATAACAGATTTAATCATGCTCGAGTTATCGTCACAGTATCGTACGCCTTCAATATTCTCTTTCCGTTGAAGAACCAATCAACAACGAGGAAATGTTGAAAAATGTGCTCAATTTTCTAAGCATAATAAAGAGAAGAATGAGGAGAAAATATAAATTAATTGGGGCAAGGCTTGGCTCCAAATATTCTGACCAAACACAATCTTGTTCAGTTTTTGTAGACAGAGTGAAGTCCAAAAACCCAATTAAGCTCATACTCGCTCGGGATTATACCTAAAATTCTTTGTTCAATTACTTTTAGCATAGTTGATCACCTGTTTTTAGACATCCTCCTTAAACATAAACATAAAATTCTAATATCACTATCAGTAGTTTTACAATTATAGCCCTTGAGCTTCCATAAACGAATACAACAAAATTAATAAGTCTAGAAATACTAGATTACTCTATCCCTCTCAAGTAAGAGGATATGATAGAGCAACAATCTAAATAAAGTTTAAAACAAAAAGAATAGATAAGTCAACTCATTATCATGTTCTGTGAGATGAAAACAGGTTTCACCCGGTATTATTACCGATAGAAAAATCTATCATCCAATAGAACCTAATTTTTATGGGAACCACCCAATTGCTCTGCCAATCCTAAGCAGGGTCGGGTAATAAAGTGACAGCCCGGATGAAAGGGGGAGGCTCATCCTATCCCCTGGCGCTTGTATGGTTCCCCCTCCCAAACATGTGACTGAAAGGTCCTCTTTGACCTGATTTGATCTAACCCGGCTTGTAGAAGATCAACCCTTAGCTTTCTGCTGGTCCAATACTTATTGTTGTGGAGACATTAGTAGACTGTTTACATAAATTTTGCTGGTTAGAACGACCATCTCTAAAGTGGGTTGGGCTCTTAGATCATCCAACTCCTTAGTCTTCAGCTTCAAAGCCGGATAAGTTTTGTCTTGTAAAGACCTTTCTAACTGGATTTCAGATTAAGCCGTTAATAGACATACTGTTGGTTGCTACTCGGAATACCATTCTAGTTCCCCTGTATAAAAATTTGTATAAGCATAGAACTATCCTAGCTACCCATGTGCTCTACTGAAGTTAAATTTGGATTGCAAACGATGTTTAACATTATTCCTCCAAATTGTCCTTCAGAAGTTAAACTTGAATTGGAAACGATACTTAACATTTTTACTCCAAGTTTGACCGATGTGATCTTTCTAACTTAAATCATATTACATAAGTTAATTAAATATCTATTTCAAAGATCGGCTTCCAGGTTAAACATGGCGAGACACTAGGCCTTCTTGGGTATGGGATCATCCACCACTTCCTAGACAAAGCCTTTCAAAGAAAATGGATATTTAACTTCTTGCAGTAAATTAGGTTTAACTATAGAGACCTCAATAGTAGCACAATATCGAAACATGAAATCGAAACACAAAATCGATAGCAAAAATGATAGCCTAAAATTGATAACCTCTTGTGTTTGGTTTTTCAAGATCTATACAAAGAAGATGAACTAGTTATGATGCGGAAACAAATAACTAGTTATACCTTTCTTAGTAGCTTATAGACCTCTTGATCTTCTGTTGTATTCCTCTCCTACTCTTGGACGTCATGTGGACGACGATCTACCAAGATGAAATCCATCCAAGCCTCTTCCTTTGCTTCCAAGTTTCGACCACCAACTAACCTCCAAGGGATGCTAGACAAGAGAGCTTCCTTCTCTTCTTCTTCTTCTTCAAGCAACCGGCCACCAAGAGAAAACCAAGCTTGATGCTGCCGGCCTCCAAGAAAGAAAACAAAAGGAGAAGAGAGAAGGAAGAGGGTCGGCCACCAAGGGAATAAAGGAGAGGACTTTCGACCACAATAGAGAGGATGCAAGGCTTAGGTTGTGTATCTCATGAGGCAACCTCTCCTTCTCTTTTATAATCCTTGGTCATGACAAAAAAGGAAAGTTTTAAACATAATTAAAATTTCCTTATTTGTGGCCTCACATTAAAAAGAAAATTTTAACAACAATTAAAATCTCTCTTTTCTATATTTCCTATTGTACATGGCAATAAAGGAAAGTTTTCAAAAAATTAATCTCTCTCTTTTAAAACATGTAGACAACTACAAAAAGGAAAGATTAATTAAAACTTCTCTTTTTAAATCATGGTTACAAAAAAGAAAAGTTTTATCAAAAATTAAAATCTCTCTTTAAAATATTAAAGATAACTACAAATAAGGAAAGATTTTAACAAAATTAAAATCTCTCTTTAATCTTTTGTAAATAGCTATAAAAGGAAAAATTTTAAAATTTAAAAACTCTCTTTTAAAACCATGAGGATGGCTATAAAAGGAAATTTTAAAATTAAAATTTCTCTTTTAAATCCCTTCCTGAATGGCTACAAAAGGAAAGATTTTAACAAAATAAAATCTCCCTTTAATCCTAGTAGTGTGGTCGACCCCATGCTTGGACACCAAGCATGGTTTGGCCGGCCACCTCTTGGGCTCCAAGTTGATGCTTGGTCGGCCCCTTGCTCCAAGAAACGATGTGTCCAGCCCATTACTTGGGTAAGAAGTGGACTTGGTGGAAATAAGGATTTATAGAGACTACAACAGGGACCGAGAGGAGGAATTGGTTTTGGTCTCCGATGAGCTTGAGCTTCCTGTGTTCGCCCCAAACACCCAACTCAAGTTCATTAATAATAACTCATGCCACTAAAGAGTTATTATTAAACTACCGCGCCAATCACATATTACATTATGAGCTCCTTCTTATTATGAGTGTGTTAATCTCCCTGTGATTAAGATATCGAATGTCCATTAATAAATGAGTTACTGACACTCACTTAATTAACATCTAGCTCCAAGAGTAGTACCACTCAACTTCATTGTCATGCCGGACTAGGTCCATCTGTAGGGTTTAAATGACAATCCTTATGAGCTCCTCAAGGGGACATCATTAACCTAGATTACTAGGACACAGTTTCCTTCTATAATCAACAACACACCATATAAACAATATTATTTCCTAACTTATCGAACATATTGATCCAACTGAATAAATCTCACCCATTGATAAATTAAAGAAATAAATACTACGTATATGTGCTTGTTATTATATCAGGATTAAGAGCACACACTTCCATAATAACAGAGGTCATGTTCTTTTATGTAGTCAGTATAAAAGAACAACCTCAAATGGTCATGCTCAATACACTCATAGTGTACTAGTGTAATTTTATAGTCAAGATAAACTAATATCAAGTTACACTACAACCATTCCAATGAGTTGTCCCAATACATCTTGGTTGTGAGCTACTATTTATAATTTATAAGGAACTGATAACATGATCTTCTGTGTGACACCACACACCATGTTATTTACAATATAAATTAAATGGACAACTACATTTAACATAAATGCAGACATTTGACCAATGTGATTCTTATTTAAAATAAATGTTTATACAAAAAGCTAGACTTTTAGTATATATCCTAACATATACCTCTAGTTCTCTTTGATGAAAACGATGTATACCCAGCGCTCGCATTCCCTCAACTAAAGACTCCCCTTCTCATGCAGCAATTGACCCTAGGGGGGAAGATCTGAAGCCCTGGCTTCTAATGAAATCTTCAGAAAGATAGTAGAATAAGAAGGGGCAAAGCTGGATGTTGTATAAGGCAGGATCACACACTTATTTAAACTACTAGAGGTATCACGGGATCATTATAGCAGTGGTCACAGGATCATGATGTAAGGAGTCACGGGATCATTGTAGCAGGAGTCAAGAGATCACTGCTACACTCAGGTCTAGTCAGTCGGACACACCTCCTTCGACTAGACTTGAAGGAAAGGCTAGTGATATGGGTTATGAGGAGTGGATCCCATGTAACAATATGAAAGGAGATATAAGGAGGAGAGGGAAGAAGTAGGGAGGCCCGGATAAGATGAATGCGCTCAGTAAGCAAACCCCGGTCGGAAACATAGGACTGGACGGGATGAAACTAATGGAACGCATAATACCAGTATGTATATTCGGCAGACAAAGCTCGGTCGAGCATATAGTGCCGGACGAACCCAGACGGGTGAAGCATTAGCAAACGCACATACGCCCAACAGGGAAGCCTTGATCGATCATGATATACCGGTTTGAGCAAACATACGAACTGAGAGGGTCAGAAGGGACTCGGCTTGAAAACATCTGGTCAGACATATGCATAATATGCTCGAAAATACAATCCCCAGCAGGCATATCAATACGCACCTTTATAAAGCTATTATTATGAGATCGTCTTGGAAAAATCTGATCGAGAATAAAGACACTCACATTTATTAAATCTCATAAACATAACCAGTAAGAAGCATTATAACTGAATATATGTGATGTATGAAAATAATATATGATCATATGACAACTTGGCGGGAAACAACTTTTAGAAACTTTTGTAAGTGCACTAGGTGACAAAGAAGGTACATTTGGGGTACAAAAAATATTCCTTAAACTATTATTGCAGGTATTTACATCATCTCATAACAAACTCTAACAAACCGGGGTCCACCTCATGACCACAGAGGTTATATGAGGTGGTATAAAAAGGGGAATCCTCTCCGTTGGCAAGGTACGCGCGCAACACCATCACTGTAACCTTAGTTCCATTCCAGTTTACTGTACTTCTTCTTCTTCCCACTTGGAGAGAGGGGATTGACTTGAGTGTCAGAGGGCCTAGCCAGATATTTCCACCCCGATCTTAGGTCACTGAAGTTTTGTTGGTTGGTTTCGTAGTGTGCAGGAGGCAAGAACATCCACTGGAACGCTGAGCTGTGGTTTTCTTCGGCAAGGTATCCTAATTTGCCGGAGTCCTCTCTGGATCGACTTTGGGTTTCTCCGATCTAGCTTCAACTCGCTACTCTCATCGCTGGAAGGTATTTCTAACTGGGTTTCTTCGGGATCTGCTCTGGTTTTCTCAAATCCGTTGTTACTCCTCTTCCCCGGAACTGTCACCTATCTTCTCTCCAGAGTCTTCACCCACCGTCCCCAGCTCTTCATCGCGTCAAGCTTTCAGACAGGATCATTAGGCAATCACTAATAGCTCGAAAATTCTTTACAAGTTAGCAATTACAAGTACAAAACTAAACAAAGTATATCGACAATATAAGGATGAGTAAAAGAGTCGTCGATTTTCGGAGCAACAGTTGACCGTCGTTGAAGCATTTCAGACCAGCACACAGGAGTGAAAGTAGTCTAATTTTCGGTGTCCCTGAAGTGTTGGCCGATACCACTTTTTATAGCCTCTTCAAACATGATCCAGATCCTCTAATCTCAGGATTAAGTTTTAACTCGACCCGGATCGGTCGACCGATCCCCAAGTTCGATCGACTGAACCTGCTGAATCCACCCAGCCTTCCATCCAGATGTAGTCTCTCTGGATGAACCTTCATTCGATCAACCGATCCCGTTGTTCGGTCGACCGATCAGCTGATGATCTTTGCCTTATCTGATCTAATCAACCCGGCTCGACTGAGTCTTTGTCTATCCTCGGTTCGGTCGACCGATCTTGAGGTTTGGTCGACCGATCCCTCGATCAAATCTGGTCTGATCTCTGGAAATCTGATCCTATTGTACTGGGGTTCGGTCGACCAATCCGACCGTTTAGTCGACCGATCAAGGCTAAGTCTGACCTGCAAAACTTGTTAGTTTCATGCAAACCAGATTTAGACAAATAGCAATTAATATGTAAATAAATAACTTGACAACCTTCGGATTGTCCGGTTTGAACTTCGAATTTCCTCCAGAAACCCTAGGTCGAACTGATGTCTACTGTTTCCTTAGGAGGGAACGCGCCCTCATCTACTTCTCTCAGGAGAAATTACCTGTTGCCAGACCAATCCTCCAGACTGACTCGACTTTTGCTCAGCACCTGAGGCTTTAGGACTTTCTGCTAGACGTCCGCTCTATGACCCGTCCAGACTCTCCATCTAGGATTACCACCCCTTAAGACTTAGGGTTACCTCCCCATAGGGTTTTCCATAACCTAGGGTTACCACCCCCAAGGACTTAGAGTTCCCTCCTCCTTGGGTTTTCCATAACCTAGGGTTACAACCCCTAGGACCTAGGATTACCTCTCCCTAGGGTTTTTCCATAACCTAGGGTTACCTCCCCTTAGAGTTTTCCATAACCTAGGATTACCACCCCCTAGGACCTACAATTACCTCCCCCTAGGATTTTCCACCTGCCTAGAATCCACTAGGACTTTCCTGAAAGCTCAATCAACCTTGTTAGACAACAAGACATCTTAACTTTTGAATCCTTTGCCATTATCAAAATATAGGTTTGATCATCTGTTGCTTCCTACACCAACAATTACAAGAAACATTCAAAAACATAGATCTCAGGTCGCAATCCTTTCCTCTACCATGAAACAGAGTTGCTTCTAGAGAACACCCTTCGAGCAACCAACAGAGAATGCCAAGCTTCTAGTTAGAGCAGGCAGCGCTCACAGCTCTTGGAAAACACCCTTCAAGCTTGCGATCGGCTAGCAATCTCAACATGCAAGGAAACAGAGGTTGAATCTGGTAAGCGATTGACCCGAGTGATTGTTCTGATCAATTCTAGCATCGTTGATGAAATGGATGATGGAGATGGACTGGAGACACTAGGAAAACACTGCCGGAACCCCCGATGGATGGTGAAGATCACATATCGGAAAAACACCCTTGATCTGTGCCACGGTGGATGAACG
Source organism: Zingiber officinale (assembly GCF_018446385.1). Taxonomy (NCBI): domain Eukaryota; kingdom Viridiplantae; phylum Streptophyta; class Magnoliopsida; order Zingiberales; family Zingiberaceae; genus Zingiber; species Zingiber officinale. The sequence continues at coordinate 27,337,222 of NC_056006.1, read as the reverse complement.
CAGGAGACAATGTCACAACGTGGAAAAATACTCCGTCGTCGTGCTCTGCCCCTTTCAATGCTGGTCGCCGGAAGATTAGAAGTCGTCGTCGGTGGAACTAACTCTTAGATCTAGAATGATGAACGGAGCTTTGCTGTCGCACCTCAAGATGAAACTGGCATGATAAATAGTGGCGAAGCCACTGTTCACTTTGCCAGTTTAGCGTTTTTAAACTTTGCAGCGAACCAGTGCACAATAGCCTGGTTTGGGTTCAACATTAGCTGGGTTAATGCAAATCGAATTCCAATTCCAAGCTGGCTGAACTTAAGTGAACCCGAGTGTAACAATGTGTCTGCTCTTTACCTACACAACAAAATTAAAACATGCTAAGCGTGAATCATGAATTAATAGTATGAATTAGATTAACTTAAAATATTACTTGCTTAGCAAAAACAAATTCTCAAATCAATTTTTCGAACAAAATAACCTTCATAATCAAACCATTCCAACGAAAATAGAACGTCACATGAATACATTATCAATGTTTGACCGAGCAAAGCTCAGGCGAGTTTAAGGATATTCAGCCTTATAAAACTCTCAGCATACTATCGGTTGGGTGATGGCTAAGCGAACATAAAGCTTCCTGTGTGTGTTCGACAGAGCAAAGCCTAGGTGAATTTAAGGGTATTCAACCTCATAAAACTCTCAGTAATATGACCGACTTAGTGACTGGCTAGAATATATTCAACAGAAGGTATTTTCAAATACGACCAACTTAATGACAGGGCAAGATATGTTCAACAGACCGTATTCTCAACATACGGTCAACTTAATGGATGGCCAGGATATATTCAACAAACAGTATTCTCAACATACTACCGGCTTAATGACCGGCCGGGATATATTTAGTAGACAAGCGATCGACAACATTAAGACAATATGGCAAACTTGTCAGGGAATATTTCCTTGAAGCTGCTTCATTAAACTAATCAGTTACAACGATATACTCCTTCGGTTATTTTATCAAGGGCTCAAGTCATAAACGACAAAGAAAATACATCTTGGGTGGAAAAAAGATTCCTTGGAGTATTATCACATGACATTTAGGTTGTACTTCTTGCATCTTCTAACAAACTCTAACAAACCGGGAACCACCTCACGATCGCGAAGGTTATATGAAGTGGTATAAAAAAGGAAATTCTCTCCACTGGCAAGGTACACAAACATCTATATCTAAAACCCTACTTTCGGACATTTTCCATGACGGGTCTTCTTCCACTTTTAGGAGAGAAAACTGACTTGCGTGTCGGAGGGCCTAACAGAGGTTTCCACCCCAGTCTTAGATCACTAATGCTCTATTGGCTTGTCTGACTATGCGCTAAATCGTTGAGGAGTTTCCTTCCGATCTCGAGAAGCTCATTGTTCGTCGATCAACCATCCATCGGAGCCAGTGCACCATCTTATCGCCTTCAGACAAGATCAAGGGTAAAAATAACGCTTGTCTAAGACAGTTCAATATCATTGACTCCTCGATTAAATACAAATAGGTAAATCATGGACAGTAATTTATCCTAGCATAATGACCATTTGCATGGGGAGGTATACTAAATGGGGCATATTCCCAAATCTTATTTTGATTCGGCTGATAAAAAATTTAAGTTAGAATCATTTTATATATTTTTTTTATATGGGTGACATTGACGATCTGATTAATCTTAAAGGAGATCAATTCAGTACTATAGAAATATCTCATTGGCTATCGGAATAAATTTGAAAGCATAATGATCATCCACACAATAGCTTGGGGTTCTTAATAGTTCAAATGCGAGAGGGGAATCTGTTATAATCCCTAGGTTTTAAACCCTAGATACATGAGGAGTCATAAAATGTGCTTATCATTCTAAGGCTAGGTATTCATGTATTTATATCTTTCATTCACCCAAAGGTATTTTTATGGTTGCACCATAGTTTGGGATAGATACTTTTGTTTTTTATTTTTATAATATCAAATATCTAGATTTTACAATCCGATTAATACTATGATAGATGATTTGATCCCACGTTACACTGATCAAGTAAATCTAGAAAACATATTCCTAACATGACGCCCTAATTTCACATGTCCTATGTAAAAAATTAAACCCTAATTATTTAAAAAAAAATGATAATTTAAATATCCATTATATTATCATCGGTTAAAAAAAAAGGATCAATAAAGTTTCCAAATTAATCGATATAAACTGAATAACTAATACTAACTAAAATAAATAAATAACATACAATTTGATTGCTAGTCTCATGGGAAACGGATCTTGATCTGTAAATTGTGGACCAGAGGATGATCCACTCCGTACATAGGTTAATTTTGATGCTCCTACTTGTTTAACAAGTAAGAATCATCAAAATCAACCAATCATAGTAAATGAATCATCTTCTGATCTATAATTTATAGATTAGAGGATTTCACCTATCACATGAATTTTAGTATCCACAGGAGTGATGATGTCAAATTTGAAATATGTTTGAGCTAAGTTAAGTGTTTGATTTAATAAAAATTTATTTATATTTATTTAATATACATAAAAATCAATTAAATAAATAAATTTAAATAATTTATTAAATTAAATGAATAAATTTAAATATATACATATTTAATGGTTAATATTCACAAATAAAAAATATAAATTATTTATGAATAATATTAATGAATAAAATTTATAAATTATATTTATCACTTATAAATATATAAATAAATAAATTTATAATATCAAATTTACTAACCAATCAAAAAAACTTATTAACCAATCAAACAAATTTAAAAATATAAAAATTTAAAATAATAAAAAAACATGAATTTGCAAATATCTAAACTATCAAAACAACTTGAATTTATCTCAAACTCATTAAAAAATTAAGTCAATATTAAACCATTATTTCAATGACTTAATTCCTTTTAACTTAATTATTTTATCAAATAAATTTGAACAAGGACAAATATAGATTACCGTTCATTTGCTAAGATCAATAGGTTCGTTTTGAAAGAGGCTTTAATTACTGAAATGTTCTCATCTGTGCTGAAGGCCTCTCCGATCACTTTCCTATCCTTCTTGGATGTGATAATGGTATCTTCTTAAGATGGTGTGGTGATTAAAATATGAGGTATTATCACATTAGGTCATAGGATTGAAACTCGATATGTCTGAACATGTCTTCCTTTATACCTTAACCACTGCACTAATGACTAGTAATCAATCATTATTTACTTTTTCCGTATTGACCTAAGGATAAATTAACAGAGACACTGGAATAAGTGAATCATTTTTTTATCCAATAATTTTTATCATATTGGATGTGATAATGGTGTTCACCTTACAGAGGTTATTCAATTCAAGAATAAATGGTTACTTTACCCAAGATTCGAAGTGATTATTCAGGAGTGGTGGAGAGTTTGGGATATTCATTATGCTACTTTAAAGGAAGGTTGAGATATTAAAAGAAGGCACGTATGGAAGAAACAGTGCTCAACGAATGTATTACTAGCCCAAGAAGGCACCTACCTGTCTCAGTCTGTGCCCTTGCGAGTTATATCAGGAAAACCTTGCTGTGGCTGCCTTAGCAAGACCTTCTATGGTGGAAGATTGGCTCTCACAAAACGCCTGGTCCTAATGACTGGAACTCAGAATTTCTCAAAACCTACTGGAGTTGCATCTAATCTTAAGAGTCTTTCATAACTGCAATTTCTAAGAAAGATTCAACTTTTCTTGTGCATGGTTATAACTTTTCTTGTGCATGATTCAACTCAAAACCAATTGCTTTAGTAAACAGTATAGAGAAACTAATGCCCACCAGTTATATTACACTGTTTCAACAAACCAATCTGCTTTCATCCATCGTAGAAGCACTACGATTGTGATGAAGAGAGAAAAATCGATATGGCAATGCTAAAAATTGAGTTTGCTGAAAGGAGATGTCTCTTTATGATGCTAAAGCTTCATGGGTCATGATCACCTTAAGTAGCACTTCTACGGTACTTCATGGGCAAAATGCCCCTAGAACCTTTTGAAAATCTTCCAAATGGCTAAAAGAATACTAGATTTTAGGAACTTAGTGCACTTGACCATGAGCAGTTCAAGCAACAGCTAGATATCGAAAGAGTAACTGGAAATTGCAGAATACAAAGGGCAGATTAAGTTCGAATACAAGTTCACCATTTACCACAACACTGATATGCTAAAAAAAGACTTCAAATCTAGATAGTTTTAACTACCGCAGCATAAACAAGCATGGATTTCTCAAAGCAAGCTATCTGTCCTAGCTGGCAACCTCCTGAAGAAGTTGAGCGGCACTGATGGTAGCTTATACCTGAACCTCGGGTGTCTCAGCATGTAAAATCCAGTTAGGAGGGCGACGACTTGGAAGGGCGTAACATAGAGAACTATGGCAGCTGCAAGGCAAAAGATCAAAAATAGGGCAGTTGCTCTAGGATCTCTCCAGCTTAACAGAGACTGAAACCTCTCTCCTTGTGTAGCCAGGTCTCCAACCACAGTTTGCACCCTTCCTGCAACACTCCTTAGTCGATCGTACCTCGCCCTTATGACATCAGGCGGTCTCGTTGAAGGAAACCTGTCAAATTCCTCATCCAACTCATCTGGATGGGCTGTGTCTGCATGAGATAGTCGAGTATCCATGTGAGGAGGTTTCCTTGGCCGCCATCGGTAGTACCATACTCCAATCAAGAACAAGTAGAGGAACATCGTTGGAAGTATCAACTCCGGGTACAGAACCAGTATCGCATAGAGAACATGGAAGAGTACAGTTGTGATAGGGTTCTTCCAAAGGCAAATTTGGCCTAACCATTTTCCTGTAGAAATCAAACCACTGAAAACACACATGAGTCTATAGAAATTGGCTTTGCTCCTTCTCATGCTCCACATATGGAAACCTACATCCAGCATGTATTCCACCACCTCCTTCCTCAGTGGTGGCTCTGCCCGACTCAACCTCATTGAGACTATCTGAGTGGATTGATGCCTCAAATAATCAAGCTGGCTAACGGTCAGAGGATGGAGGTAATGCATCTTCGGCAGTAATGGCCTGGAATAAGTATGCAGCATATTAAGCAAAGAGGAAGAGGAGAACCGAACAGCCAACTGAACTTCCCCCATCTTTTTAACTCCTGATGTATGCAAAACCAAGAGAGGATATGAGTGTGTGTACACTTTGTCAGTCTCGAGAGTAGAAAGTCGAATACGAACTTTGCCAATTCTGTTATCAGTAGCACCGTTAGCCTTCTCTCCACCCTGTAAATGACAGTTATCAAACACACCGATCGTTATAACAGTACAAGGGTCAAAAACTTCCCAAGTGTATTGTTCATTCCATTTGGGATTGGAGCTATCAATGATTGTTCTTGTCCGAACCCATTTATGCCCATACTTAGCAACACAATAAGCATCAGTGGTGCCACGCCCATCCTTAGTCTTCATTGTCAATAATGCCTGAGCAGTTAATATGCCAAGCTCTAGAATACCAATGCTTGGTTTCCACAACTGTTTTGCCGTAGGCCTAAGATCACTGCTATAATGTGTGGATTCATCCAAAACATGGTAACCCCCATCCAAACTTACCCTCAGATGGATGCGACTCGCAAATTTCACTTCCTTCTTCTGCTCCCCATCAACAGCCACATGCTTTTCGAGGTGGTACCACCTTGAACTTACAACACGACAGTCCAATCTCCTCTCAACATTCTGTAGAGGAACAACGACCTTCCCTAGCACCTCATCTTTGTTTGGTCCAATTCGTTCTTCCACACTTAAGATTAAATGTTCCTCAAAAGGTTCTGCCGCAACAAGCATCAAATCTTCATTCCACAAAGGATTGGCGGACCTGCTTGACGAAAACCTTGTCCTTAGAATTTGACCGCCAAGGTTAACTTTAACAAAGACATCAGGGAAACCTGGTTTAGGTATGAGAAGCAGATCTTGGGCCTCAATGACATTAACTCTCAGATACCAAAGCTTGGGGGAAAGGTATACCTTAGACCTAATACTGGCAAGGCCATCACCGGGAACTGTTGCAGCATCAGAGTGCCAAGCTTCTGGGAATGCCTCATCTGCTTGTGTACCCATCCAAACAGCCAGCATCAGTTCTCCCTTCACCTTCTCCCCTTTGCGATCTGCCAAGCGATACCATTGTGGTGCCATTGGGCTATCAGGTGGAACTCTTTTAGGAACATCATTAAGATCAAACAAAACCATTCCGATAAAATCATCTTTTACTAAGTCCTTGTCCTTGACAAAAACCTCGACCACAGAAGCTTGGATTCGCTCTTTGGAAAAGGAAAACACTTGGTTCCATTCAGGGTTACTCTTCTTCTCAAAATGACGAGTCGTACCTTTGTAATTACCGAGCTTTACCTCTACATAAGGATCACAACTCCCAGTGACATCCTTAGCTGGCAGATCCTTGGCTTTCACGACGCGCACGTAGAGGTACTGCATTTGCTCAACGAGGTCATAGGTGTTGGTGAGCTTGTCACCACCGCTAAGTCCTCCTCCACCTAGGCGGGGAGCAGTCTCCTTCAAGGAGAAATCCTCTTGAGGGAGAGGGAATGGTCTCTGCATCTTCTGAAGCTAGTGGCAAAAGGGGAAGAGTTAAAATTACATTGTTAGTCAGTAACTATGAGAACATGCACAAGGATGCAACAGGAAGGGTGGGAAACGAGTTTTTTTATCCTCAGATAGAAGGAAGAAAACATCCTTTCATCCAAAAGACCATTGAAATCTGATCTTTGCTCGAGTTACACTCAAATTGAGAGTAATTCTTTCTTAAATAAATTTTTAACCTCCCATCCTTCTGAACAAAGGAAAGAGATTTAACATAATTTTCCTCTTTCTAAACAAACATAAGAATGAAGGTATTGACCCTATTCCATCCTTACTATCTTCTATTCTATCCAGTATAATCCTTATTGTCTTTTCACCCTTCTTATATAAAACAAAGCTAGAGTCCAAAGGAATCCGGGACTTTATTAAATAAAACCCTGAAAGAAACACTTCGAATGTTCTTTTTGCAGTAGAATATTGAGAGATCTACATAGCATGAGAAAGATCAGAAGAAATGTAAATGCTCCACGTTAAAACCCAAAGTTTCAAGAATCCAAAGCCTAGATCTTGCTTTCTAGTAAACCGGCACGCGTCTCACGAGTAACATAGATAATATCTACAAAAGCTTAGGCTTGAGAAACAGCAAATTCTAAACTCTAGAATATCATATGTTCTAACTTTCAGACCTAGAGAAGATTGAAATGAACACAATCAACCGCAGCCGAATCCAACTCATCCACCGAAACCCTAAAACCCCAAACTTTCACATAGTAACTTCTTTAACCTTAAAATGAGAGGAAGAAAAACTGGCATTTTTACCGGATGGTAAAAAACTGACATTTTTCCTCAGAGAAAACCAAGATACGAGCAAGAAGTTCAACATCGAAGAAGAACACTCCGATAAACTCAAAAAAGGAAGAAAGAACCAAAAAGGTTCAGCCTTTAAGCGATCGGGAATACCTCAGAAGAGCATAATAACGATCAAGCGAGGAGGAGAGAGAATGAGAGGCCGATGGGCTTCGAAGGAAAGCGCAGGTGACGGACTCGGTTGGTGCTGCACTTCTGTCCCTCACATTCGCACATAGCTCCCTCCGACGCCTGATCTCTCAGCAGATGGGAACAAAGCAGGGATCTGAAGCGAGAAGGAGATGTCGACGGGAGAAACGAGGCAAAATAAAGAGAGAGAGAGAGCGCACGCAAACCAACACAACACAAAGGAGGCAGCGGCAGAGCATGCAGTGAAGCAGAGCGGCCGATGGTGTAGTTGGATTAAAAAGGAATGAGAAGCGAGATTAATGTGTCGTCTTATTTGAGATCCTAATAAATAAAGGTGGGAAATTATTATTTTTAAAATAATAGAAAATTAGAAATGATTTTTAAAAAAAATAGAAAAGAAAATGGAGGCGGACGTGGTGGTGGGGAGACGGCGGTGGGAGGTTGTTTGTCACGTGACTAGCCATGCTGGCGTCCTAAATATTGCCAAACAATACCACGTTGGTTCGATTGAATTTTTAATTTATTTTAGTTTAGTTTATACATTTTCATATTTTAAAAATATATATATATAATATATTTAAGTTTAAATGTGGGATGATCATCCTGTTTTTTCATTTTCTACCTTCCTTTTTATGTTTTAAATAATTTTCCGTGTTAAAAATTTACATGCAGTCCCCATTGATAAATACAACTTTGCATGTACTCCTCATTGGAAAAAATTTTTCTTTTTACTCCCTAGTCTAATATACTTACCTAATTGCCCTTATATTTTAAGTATAAAAAGTCTAAAAATGAGTATAAATCCTCTTAAATTCAGTACATTAAACTAAAATCTAGTATATTTTCTATCAAATTCAGTACGATTCTTTTTCTACCTCAATTGGATGGAAAATATACTAGATTTTCTTTAAATGGTACTCAATTAGATGTAAAATATACTAGATTTTTTTCAAATGGTACTGAATTTAGGCGAAATTATATTAATAGGAAAAAAGTCGTACTCAATTTAATAGAAAATATACTCGATTCTAGTTTAAAATACTGAATTTAATAGAAATTATACTCATTTCTAGACTATTTATACCTAAAATATATGAAGGACAATTTTAATTAAAAATATACTCGAATATACTAGATTTTCTTTAAATGATACTCAATTGGATAGAAAATATACTAGATTTTCTTTAAATTATATTCATTTTTGGACCTTTTGTACTTAAAAAATCTGAGGGGCAATTAGGTCACAATATTTTTCCATGAGGGAGTTAAAACAAATAAAACTTTGCATGCGGGGAGTGGAAACAAAGTTTTTTATGAGTGGGGATTGCATGCAAAATTCAAGTTGTGATTGGGGATTTTTCTCTACTTTACTCAAAGATATATTCAATTTGCCTACTAATTTTGGATGATTGATCGATCTATAATAATTTTTTATTAGTCATCAGAGTAAATTATAAAGTAATTATAGTAAATGATTCATCAATTTAACATTCTTAGATTAATCGTCTATTAAAAATAATTTATTTATTAATTCATTAAAATTTGGACTCATCCTTAAACATATGAGAAATTAAGAAGGCACCCTGTAACTACATCATTACCTTGGGTTTCAAATATACTTTACTACAACGAAAGATGATAACCTCATCTAAGGGACTCCTCCAAGATTGTCCCATGCGATCGAGAAGGGAGGTAAATTAAGGAGGATTTCGTCCAGTATAGTGGCTCTTTATATGAGGTCAGGTGGCCCGCAATGCATTTCGTATATACTGAGAATCGACCTCATGATCTATTAATCACATGTAAGTATCAATTATGTCAGCCCATGAGATAGTCAATTCACATTAGACCCTACTATATATATAGGGACGGATCTAGAATTAAAAGTAGACTGAGTTGATCTGATTAAGTTTGCCAAGCACGTCGTAGAAGACATCTGAGTTCACTTCACGTACCCTAGCACGTTACCATCTCACCTTTCCCTATATTTTATCAAATTTTAACTTTTTTTATTAAATGTATTATTTTTATTATTTATGAAAATTATTAAGTAATTTACTAAAAATGATATCTAATTCATAAACGTTGAAAATTTGAAGGTCTTTTTGATAACATAAGCATTAGAGAATGTGCCACTGACGGTGAGTTAGAGGTAGTCGATCCACAAGTGTAGCATGAGGTTGTGCTCGAGCTTCTCGTGCAAGACCTCTAGAGTTGTTAGACGGGCTGACTTATGGAAGGGCGGGTCGACTCGTGGCAGGGCAGGACGGACCAACATGTCATCTTGGCGAGTTGGAAAATCTCTAATCCAACTCAACTCAAGGTAGGTTATGGATTAGGCGGGTCAACCTATAAGTCCAACACAAAATAAAATAACAAAGTCCACGGTGGGCTTGGATTGGCCCGCGTATTGCTCATCAGTGAAGAGAAAATGTTCATGAAGTAAAATGAATTTACACCTATTACTCAGAAAAACTTGTTAAGAAAGCTTACCATAAAGATGATTATAAACTAATCTAGTAACCCCAATTACATCAATGCACTGTAAAAGAGCAACAAGTGTGCTCTTAGCTCCAATGAATATGAAAGAAGTGACAAGGGACCTCAACGACAGTTCAAGGTGCATGATCTATTGCTTCAGTATTTTTCAACCAGTGGACCAACCTAAGCCTGCTACGAGCCCGTGACCCATGTGGGTCATGGGCCCAGGAGGGTTGGCCCGCTTGAACTCGTTTTTAAATGGGTTGATAAAATTTTAAATTAATCCACTTAAATTGTATGGCGAGGCGGGCCAATTCAACATGTCAAACCTAAATTAACGACACTAAGTGTAAAATACGGTACCCAAATAATATTTAAATAATAAGATTATTTGCCAAATAATCTTATTAGAATTTTTAGAAATTTTTAGAAATTTTTAGAAATTTTTCTGAAATTAATCAGAGCTCGTACGACGTATTTAATGGGAATGCATTACTGGGCTTGAGAAAAACCTGTTTGGAATACCTATTTATTAGGGAGTTGATGATTTTAATTAACCTAAGGTTTATATTAATTACCCTAGGTCTTATTACCCGTGCCCTAAGCCCTCTCTCGCCGTCGATCCTTCCTCTCTTCTCGCGAGCCCCACACTGCCGCTGGCCTCTCTTCTCTCCTGAGCCACAGCCGAGCCTCCTTCCTTCCCTCTCGCGAGTTCCCGGATGCCGCCGGCCTCTCCTCTTCATGCCAGTGCTAGAGGCGCCGAACCACCGTCGGTCACGACGAGCCCCAGCTGACGACCTCTCCCTCACGCGGACAACACAGCGGTGATCCTTCTCCCTTGCACAAGCACCGCGGACCCCAACCGCCGATCCTCTTCCCCGAGCCCGCGCCACAACAGCCGTAGACCTTCTCTTTTTGAGCTGTGCCTTAACGGTTCCGGCAGGTAGATTTCCCCTTATAGGTATGAGATAGGATTATCTTTAGGTAGGCAAGAATAAGGGTTTGGATCTTCTACTATTCGTCGCTAGAAATTTCTGATCGCTTTTCTATGTTTTGCTCCGGATTCATCTTGCTTCAGTATATGTGATTCATCTTGCTACGGATCTTGTGTCTTCATGATGGATTAGATTGTATCTTCGACAGATTTGGAAGTTGAGGATGTGGATTCGATGTTGGGCTCAGATTCTCTTGCTAACAGAATTTCTAGAACAGAATTTGGGGAAGTTTTGATTCTAATTTGGGAGTCATGTATGCTTTCTTCATGTAGGATGAGTTGTTGGGCAGATTGAGAGGTTTTCTTTTGTATGCTGGTAAGTGTTTTGGTGGGTGAGGTTTAGCTGGTGAATCATAAGTTTTGTTGTCTTTCTTTTCCAATAGTTTGTGTTTTAGTCGCTGGACTCTTTTGGATTTAATGAAAGACTCTGCTTGGTCTTATAGATGTCAGGTTGCGGTGTTCTTATTTTCTTTTGGCACTAGATTTTGTAGGACAGATTCGGTGGGCAAAAGTTCGTTAATATTGATTTTGTTTCTGAATGATGGGTTGATCCTATTTTATTTCTGCTAGATCTGGAGGTTGTGGATAGTAATGTGATATTAAGATCATTAATTTTTGACAGTGGGTGAATCGAGGTTCATAGATAGATTTGGGTTTTTCCCTAATTAAGTTAGGTTTGGGTTTAGCTAGATGTTGTTTATGGAATTAGCTAAATTGTATATCACGTGATTTGCAGGACTTTGATTTAGGGCGAGCAGCACAACGTGGATTTTATTCTGATACGATCAACAAGTAAAGGCGGGTACTTCTTGCTTTGTTTCTTTTAGTACTTTGACCTTGGTGCATGAACTATTTTGGATAAGAAATTGTTTTTATCTTGACTCCACTCTTATTCTTCCTGTGCTTGATACTTCCACGTGATCTTTGAGATATTCGTTTCCATATCTATACAGTCTCTTGTTGTTGTCCATGATAAGTAGCAGACACTAGATACCATATTTGTATGCTTTGACTATTGTTTATTTATGTACTATATTGAGCATGCTGGCTTCATGTAGAATACCTGTTTCTGTTTATATATATATGATGACTGTTGCATTGTTCTCATCATGTCATTGCATGCATGTCAACGACCAATTCTCCCTTGCGGTCGACATAGTCATTGACCAGGGCCGCTTCCTCGGCCACTCGAGAGAGTGGTAGCTAGAGTTGATGCAGCTTGTCCTGTCATGCCACACTCGACCACTCATGGAGAGTGGTAGCTGGAGTTATGAGCAGCAGGGACCCCGTTGCAGATGTAGCTAGTTAGCTACTATGCAACTGTTCCCTTAGCCACTTATGAGAGTGGTAGCTGGAGTGGTGTATAATCTGTTACTGACCCGGCCTCTCGACCATGCAGGGGTCATGGTGCACAGAGGTGGGCGGGAGTGACCATCCGTGCATACGCTGTTGTTATTATATTTGCTTTGGCCGCTGCTGTCTATATATGCTGTTATTGCTTACTTACTGCTGTTGTTCACATATGCTGATATGCTTACTTGTATTGAGATATATTCTCATTGTAGATGTTTAGTTATTGGAAATTTTTATATACCTTGCTTATTACCTCTATAGTCATGAGCAGTACTGTAGCAGATTAGTACCAGTTCTGACCTACTATACCTAGCCTAGGATATGGTTTCAGGTATGAGCATTTATTTTGATTCTATTGTAGTATCTGCTATTTCCTCTTATGAGACTGTATACTCTTGGCCCACTTTGTATTTGTATATTACGTTCATGTACTATCTTATCTTTACCTGCTGAGTTCCAATACTCACCACCTCGCAATTTGATTTTCTTTCGCCAGGTAACAGGTAGATGAGTCATGGATGCTTGGAGAGTCCCGACTGTCAGTCCCACGTCACACACGAGGATAGTTTTCTTTTTGGATTTTGTTATTGTTTGGGTGACCTGTTAATTTTGCGTATTTTGCTTTTGAACAAGTCACTGTGGATTTTTGGAGTTTAGTCTGGTGGTTGCAGGTATTTTTGTTAGTGTCGTTGTTGGTCTTATGTTCATATTGTTTTGTGTTTTCTGCTGCGTTTATGTTGTTGTGTGTTTACTTTCAGGCGAGTGGCTGATGATATAAACTGCGTGGTTGTGTATATATTCCAGCCGAATGTGACTGATGTATATTTTGTATGTAGAAATGCTTCAGATTGTCACCCGTACAGGGGAGATGCTGCCGAAATTTCTTCGGACAGAGACTCCTCTGGGGCGTAACAATTTATTTGGTATCAAAGCCGGTATACGATGTTTGGTTGTTTTTCGTATTCTGAATTTTTGAATTAATCTGATACCAATTTTTGGTATCAGAGTGGGTTTACGAAGTTTGTATTTTTCGTGTACAAGATTTTCGAGTTAATCTGATACCAATTGAGTGGTATTAGAGCGGGTTTTTGATCTGGATTTTTCGAGTCAATCCGATACCAATTTTTGGTATCAGAGCAGGTTTACAATGTTTATTGTTTTTCATGTTCTGAATTTTTGAGTTAATCTGATACCAATTAAGTGGTATCAGAGCGAAGTCTTACGATGCCTATTTTGATGTGACTTTCGAGTTTTGGGACCAGGCAGTGGCAGGACATCTCCAATCTATAGGAGGTATGTTTGGATACTGTCATCATACATATTTATTAGTACTTGGATAGTTGTTGATACCATATGTACTTATTTAGTTATTTGTACCAGGTGTACTTAATTAGATGTTTATACCATATGTGATGTATTGGGTCAGTCATTGCTTAGGTCCATCAAACCTTATAGTAGAGATCACTGTATCCTAATGAAGGTGTTTTGTTTTGAGAATGAATTTACTGTTTTTTTGTTGGTGGAGAGTAGCAACTATAGATTTGGCATGAGGGCTTGCTAAAACTGGGATCTGTTTTGGGCCGCTGATGCTAGTGATTCTATAAATCTCTGACATGGTAAATTTTATGTTGTATTGATATTGAATCCTTTATGGAAATGTCTTGGGTTGATAAACTTTGTGTTTAATTTGAAGATGATACATACTGCTGGGATTAGTTTCCCTTTATTATTTTGGATGCTTATCCATATAGAATTTGGAATTTCTGGAAATACTATAGTTGATCAGGTTTTGGGCTTCCCTGGTTTTTGAATTCGGATTTCATTAGAGGTGCTTGGGACTGATATTTGGTTTTAGAGGAGAGGTCCATGGAGGAATATTATCTAGGGCCATTAAACATATTATGTCGGCTAAACTAATGTTGGTGAACTCGAGGATTATATTGGGTGTTGTATACTTAATATTTTACAAAGTCAAAGTTGACCATGACAGTAGGAACAAACACAAGGTGAGCTTGGTTGTTATACACTCTAGGCTTGTTTGTTAAGCTGGTTATGATTGATTGATACTGAGTGATATGGATATTGTAAACTTGTATATATAGGGCAGTGGGCGGTCAAAATTGCACTTTGTAATGATATTTTGAAGAGAACCATTTGCTACTAGTAGATTTTTACTCACAGTTAGATAGATATCAGAGTGGTACAATGAAAGCGTGGTGAGATCATAACCCACAGAGTCATCTCTTACGGTTAGAGATTTGTTCATGAATACTTGGATGGAATGGTATACGAGTATATTATTTGTTGCTACCCTAGGATGAGAATCCCAGAGTTGAGCAGGAAATTTGGGGACCAAATTTTTGTTAGTGAGGGAGAATGTAAAATACGGTACCCAAATAATATTTAAATAATAAGGTTATTTGCCAAATAATCTTATCAGATTTTTTAGAAATTTTTAGAAATTTTTCTGAAATTAATCAGAGCTCGTACGACGTATTTAATGGGGATGCATTAGTAGGCTTGAGAAAAGCCTGTTTAGAATACCTATTTATTAGGGAGTTGATGATTTTAATTAACCTAAGGTTTATATTAATTACCCTAGGTCTTATTACCCGTGCCCTAAGCCCTCCCTCGCCGCCGATCCTTCCTCTCTTCTCGCAAGCCCTGCACCGCCGCTGGCCTCTCTTCTCTCTCGAGCCACAGCCGAGCCTCCTTCCTTCCCTCTCGCGAGTTCCCGGACGTCGTCAGCCTCTCCTCTTCACGCCAGTGCTAGAGGCGCTGCACCACCGTCGGTCACGACGAGCCCTAGCCGACGACCTCTCCCTCACGTGGACAACACAGCGGTGATCCTTCTCCCTTGCACGAGCACCGCGGACCCCAGCCGCCGATCCTCTTCCCCGAGCCCGCGCCGCAACACCCGCTGGCCTTCTCTTTTTGAGCTATGCCTTAACTGTTCCGGCAGGTAGATTTCCCCATATAGGTATAAGATAGGATTATCTTTAGGTAGGCAAGAATAAGGGTTTGGATGTTCTCCTATTCGGCGCTAGAAATTTCTGATGGCTTTTCTATGTTTTGCTCCGGATTCATCTTGCTTCAGTATATGCGATTCATTTTGCTACGGATCTTGTGTCTTCATGATGGATTAGATTGTATCTTCGGCAGATTTAGAAGTTGAGGATGTGGATTCGATGTTGGGCTCAGATTCTCTTGCTAAGAGAATTTCTAGAACAGAATTTGGGGAAGTTTTGATTCTAATTTGGGAGTCGTGTCTGCTTTATTCATGTAGGATGAGTTTTTGGGCAAATTGAGAGGTTTTCTTTTGTATGTTGGTAAGTGTTTCGGTGGGTGAGGTTTAGCCGGTGAACCATAAGTTTTGTTGTCTTTCTTTTCCAATAGTTTGTGTTTCAGTCGCTGGACTCTTTTGGATTTAATGAAAGACTTCGCTTGGTCTTATAGATGTCAGGTTGCGGTGTTCTTGTTTTCTTTTGGCACTAGATTTTGTAGGACAGATTCGGTGGGCAAAAGTTCATTGATATTGATTTTGTTTCTAAACGATGGGTTGATCCTATTTTATTTCTGCTAGATCTGGAGGTTGTGGTTAGGAATGCGATGTTAAGATCATTAATTTTGACAGTGGGTGAATCGAAGTTCATAGATGGATTAGGGTTTTCCCTAATTAAGTTTAGTTTGGGTTTAGCTAGATGTTGTTTATGGAATTAGCTAAATTGTATATCACGTGATTTGTAGGACTTTGATTTAGGACGAGCAGCACAACGTGGATTTTATTCTGATACGATCGACAAGTAAAGGCGGGTACTTCTTGCTTTGTTTCTTTTAGTACTTTGACCTTGGTGCATGAACTATTTTGGATAAGAAACTGTTTTTATCTTGACTCCACTCTTGTTCTTCCTGCGCTTGATACATCCACGTGATCTTTGAGATATTCGTTTCCATATCTATACAGTCTCTTGTTGTTGTCCATGATAAGTAGCAGACACTAGATACCATGTTTTATGCTTTGACTGTTGTTTCTTTATGTACTATATTGAGCATGCTGGCTTCATGTAGCATACCTGTTTCTGTTTATATATATATGCTGACTGTTGCATTGTTCGTTGCATGCATGTCAACGACCAATTCTCCCAAACGATCGAGAGAGTTGTTGACCAGGGCTGCATCCTCGGCCACTCGAGAGAGTGGTAGTTGGAGTTGATGCCGCCTGTCCTGTCGTGCAGCACTCGACCACTCATGGAGAGTGGTAGCTGGAGTTACGAGCAGCAGGGACCCCATCGCAGATGTAGCTAGTTAGCCACTATGCAACTGTTACCTCGGCCACTCGTGAGAGTGGTAGTTGGAGTGGTGTACAATCTGTTACTCACCCGACCTCTCGACCATACAGGGGTCATGGTGCAGAGAGGTGGGCGGGAGTGATCATCCGTGCATACGCTGTTGTTATTATATTTGCTTTGGCTGCTACTGTCTATATATGCTGTTATTACTTACTTACTGCTATTGTTCACATATGCTGATATGCTTACTTGTATTGAGATATATTCTCATTGTAGATGTTTAGTCATTGGAAATTTGTATATACCTTGCTTATTACCTCTGTAGTTATGAGCAGTACTGTAGCAGATTAGTACCAGTTCTGACCTACTAAACCTAGCCTAGGATATGGTTTCAGTTATGAGCATTTATTTTGATTCTATTGTAGTATTTGCTATTTCCTCTTATGAGACTGTATACTCTTGGCCCACTTTCTATTTGTATATTACGTTCATGCACTATCTTATCTTTACCCGCTGAGTTCCAATACTCACCACCTCACAATTTGGTTTTCTTTCGCCAGGTAACAGGTAGATGAGTCATGGATGCTTGGAGAGTCCCGGTTGCCAGCCCCACGTCACACACGAGGATAGTTTTCTTTTTGGATTTTGTTACTATTTGGGTGACATGTTAATTTTGCGTATTTTTCTTTTGAACAAGTCACTGTGGATTTTTGTAGTTTAGTCTGGTGGTTGTAGGTATTTTTGTTAGTGTCATTGTTGGTCTTATGTTCATATTGTTTTGTGTTTTCCGCTGCGTTTACGTTGTTGTGTGTTACTTTCAGCCGAGTGGCTGATGATATAAACTGCGTGGTTGTGTATATATTTCAGCTGAATGTGGCTGATGTAAAGTTTGTATGTAGAAATGCTTCAGATTGTCACCCGTACAGGGGAGGTGCTGTCGAAATTTCTTCGGACAGGGACTCCTCTGGGGCGTGACACTAAGGACCTCAATCCATAGCCGCTCATCTTCAACATCAACATAAGAGTACATCAGGGTGGAGAACATGTGATCCGTGTTGGTACCCCAAGGTAGTTTTGATGTGATCAAAAAATTTAAGTTAGGTCCTATTGTGTTTAACCTTGTGTCTAAGTGTGCAGGAGCTTAGGAGCACAAGAAGTTGAGCAAAAGTCGTAGCTAGTGAGAAGGACGACACAGGAGAGAGCCAACGAGCTCGGTGCGTCTGAGGGACGTGGTGCTGCGGAAAAGTACGCGGGTAGACGAGCAGGAGACGCGCGACGTTTATGAGGGACGAGAAGCCAGAGTGGAATATTGCTCTAGAAGGCCGAAAGTTGGGTTCGGGTGAACCCTATTCTGGATGCCCAAAATCACCCAAACGAGCGAAGTCAAAGTGGAAGACCCGGACTGAGGTGAGCAACACTGAAGTAGAGGGCCCGGACTGGAAAAAGTCAACCCTATTGACTTGTAGGGTCTGGGCGCCCGGAACCTCATTTTTATCCACTTCGACGTGGATGTTGACCATTGCATCAGGGATATAATTCTATCCCACTCCAGACGCCTGGAACGCTTCCAGGCGCCTCGACTAAGGATATAAATACAGCCTTGGTCGAGAAGCTAAAAAACAACAAGCAATTATTGAAACAACACTTGTGCACTTTCCTTTCTAGTTTACTTCATCGTTCTGTGCTTAAATTATTGTAAAGAGGCTTCTCCGCCTAAAGGAGAAAATAATGCAAATCATTTTCTTGGATTAACAACCTCCCCAGTTATAATCAAGTAAAAACTCTGAGCCTCATTTTTTCTGTTCATTTAATTATTTTATGCAAATGTTCTTTTAAGTCCGAGAAGGGTTCGTCTCTTTTAATTGTGCAGGGCTATTCAACCCCACTTCTAGCCGGCCAACGGTCCTAACAAGTGGTATCAGAGCCAGGATGCTTCAGGAGGACTAATTGCCGATCGAAGCACTGAATCAATGGCCGGACTGAGCATATACCCACCGAAGTTCGAGTGGGAGTTCGCTAGTTGGAAAAAAAGAATGCAGGTATTCTTTAAAACAAACTTTGAATTACTTTGAATAATAAAGTTCGGTTTTGTAGCACCCGAGGGTAAGGAAGAATACCAGTGGACGAAGAAGGATCAGGTCGACTACGTGGCAAACAACAAAGCAGAGTTCCATCAACTGAGCGTCCTTCTGCCACAAGAAGTCAACCAAATCGACACATACAACTCAGCAACAGAGCTTTGGGAGAAGTTCCTTGAGCTACATGAAGAGACGTCTGAAGCCAAGCTCGCGAGATAGGACTTATTTCGCAACTAGCTCACCAACCTACCATTTGAAGAAGACGAAACGATTGCACACCTTCACTCGAGGATTAAGGAGCTCATCATCGGACTTTCGAATCTTGGAGAAAAGGTAAGTAACCGAGATTCGCTAAGGTACGCTCTTAATGCATTCCCTATAAATACAAAATGGGCATGACTAGTAGATACCTTCTATATCTTTAAGGACTTAGAATCTATTACCTTAGAAGAATTATTTTTAACTTTTGAAGTGCATGAATCGAGATGTACAAGTACGAAGGAGCCGAAGCAAACATCACCTTCAAGGCAATAAGAGATGAACATGAGTTAGAATCCTCTCTCGACAATGATTAAATGGTAATGATGGTAAGACGTTTTAAAAAGTTATTTAAATCAAGAAAAACTAACCATCTATAGGGTAGAAAGAAAAGGACAATCAGATGCTACCACTGCAACGAAGAAGGGCATGTTAAGGACAACTGCCCTAAGTTAAGGAACAAGGATAAGGACAAAAGAAAGAAGCCTGTCCAAATGAACAAGTACAAGACTTTAAAGGCGATGTGGGACGAAACGTCGTCTGAATCAAAAGTTGAGGCTTTCTTCGGACTTGCATTAATGGCAAGGCATTAAGAAGATGAACATGAAGTGAGCTTGTCCGAAATGAGCATCGAGAGCATCGATGAAGGGGGAGCTACATCGGAAGAAAACAGCAGTTCAAGGGGAGCTACAGATAACGAGATCGATAAGTAAGTCAGGTACGATCTCTACCTCCCGATAAATTATTTAAATTTGTGAAATTATTAACCAAATATTGTTGCAAACTTAAAAAAGAAATTAAGACATTAAAGTTAATTCTAGCAAAATCTTGTCCATTAGAAGATCTTGATAGAATAAAGCTAGAAAATGATAATTTGCAACTAGAAATAAATAACTTGAGAAATAATATATGCACATATAGTACAAGTGTTAGAAAATATAACCTGAACTGGTATTTTAAATATCATAAAGGATAAATTAGAAATATTTCAAAAAGATATGTCCCTAAGAAATTCCTAATTAACCCAATTGGAAGGAACCTTTACTGAGTTCCAAAGTCTTGTCTTAATTAAAAGTTTAATTAGACTTAGGGCTTTCAGAGAATGCATTAGACATTTAATTTTCTTATGAGTCTTTGTCTAGAAAGTGGTTGTTGCTCTAATAACTATGAAGGTCTAGTGCTTCGCCACAGCCTGGAAGCTAAATATTGAAATAAAATATTTAATTGACTAACTGATAGAGCATTAAAATTGAAATTAGATAATGTTTTAAATAGTTACTCAAAATTTTTTTTACTTAGAAAATTCTCAAATTTTTCTTTGCAAATTTGTTTAACTTAGAAAATTTTCTTATTTTTTGTAATCTTTTTAACTTAAAGTTTTTAAGTTATTTTATAAACTTTGCTTTACCAAAATTTATTTTGTACATTGCACAAAATTTTTTTTAATCTTTAAACTTAGAAAATTTTTCTACTTGAAATATTTTTACGTAGAAATTTTTTTTGCAACACTTAAAGTTTCTAAAATTATTGTAAATTTTTTTTTGATACCAAAATAATTTTCAGAATTTTTAAAACATGATAAGTTTTTTCAAAATTATTTGAAAATAAGACTTACCCTTAGATTTTTTTTGGTATCCCATTTTTTATGTGATCAAAGGGGGAGAAGAAAAAGATTAAGTATAGGGGGAAGTAGATTGGTAGATTAAAATTATTTTTTTTACTTTAATTGCCTTTATGTTTATGTTAGTTTACCCTAACTTAACTTGGGTTGCTCACATCAAAAAGGGAGAGATTATTGGTACCCCAAGATAGTTTTGATGTGATTAAACAAGTTAAATTAGATCTTGTTGTATTTAACCTTGTGTCTAAGTGCACAGGAGCTTAGGAGCACAGGAAGTCGAGCAAAAGACACAGCTAGCGAGAAGGATGACACGGGAGAGAGCCGACGGGCTCGGTGTGTCTGAGGGATGAGGTGCTACAGAAGAGTACGCGGGCGGACGAGAAGGAGACGCGCGGCATTTCCGAGGGACAAGAAACCGGAGCAGAAAGTTGCTTGAGAAGGCGAGAAGTTGGGTTCGGGTGAGCCCTATTCTGGATGGCCGAAATCACCCAAGCGAGCGGAGTCAAAGCGGAATGGAGGCGAGCAACATCAGAGCAAAGGGCCAGGACAGGAAAAAGTCAACCCTATTCACTTTTAGGGTCTAGGCTCCCGGAACCTCATTTTTATCTACTTCGACGTGGATGTTGATCATTGAGTCAGGGATAAAATTCTATCCCACTCTTGACACCTGTAATGCTTCCAGGCGCCCCGATCAAGGCTATAAATATAGCCTTAGTCCAGAAGCTAAAAACAAAAAGCAATTATTAAAACAACACTTGTGCACTTTCCTTTCTAGTTTAGCTTCATCTTTCTGTGCGTAAATTGCTGTAAAGAGGCTTCTCCACCTGAAGGAGAAAGTAGTGTGATTCATTTTCTTAGATTAACAACCTTCCCGGTTGTAATCAAGTAAAAACTCCGAGACTCATTTTTTTATGTTCATTTAATTATTTTATACAAGTGTTCTTTTAAGTTCGAGAAGGGTTCGTCTCTTTTAATTGTGTAGGGCTATTCAACCCCCTTCTAGCCGGCCAATGGTCCTAACAATCCGGTCATAACGCGACCGAGGGTGACCATGTCAACTACTATGCCTCCAGCAAGGTGGTACTGGTTTATAGAAATCAACACCAAGGTGGTGCTGATACCACCTACCTTGGTGTTGGTTTTTACTAGCACCAAGGTGGGTGCTAGTGTAACACCCATAAATTTTCTCTATTCAAGAAGGGAAAAAAGAACTAGAAGAAGAGAAAAAGAAATAAAAATAGATTTAAAAATGGCCTTGGGCAAGATTAAACCCAAGACCATATATATATGATTAGTTAGAGTTTCCATTAGGGTGGTGGTAAAGCATCACATTAAAAGTAGGAAACAATTTATTATATGCGTATTTTGTGTGAGGAGATGCTTCAACTTCCACTTAATATAAAAGGAAAAGGAAGAGATGAAAACCTAACTTTTCATCTCCCCTTCTCCTCTTCTTTCCCTAGCCGAATTTCTTCTTCCTCTCTTTGAATTTTTGGCCAAGAAACCTAAGGCTCCAAATCTTGAAGCTTTCCAAGGGAGGGATCTAAGGAAAGGGTTCCTTCCCAGGAGGTATTATGCGGGGGGAAGGTGTCTTGGAGATTTCAGCGTTCAAGAAAGGATTTGTCTTCCCTACACCCTAGAATTGTAAGACTTAGCGAAAGGATGTAAGTACCTCTCACTTGCAGTATAAGTTGTTTCGTTTGTGCATGTAAGAACTTCCTTGTTGTAGTTGGGATAGTTATATGCATAGTTAAGAAGTTAGCATGTACACATGTTAGAGAAGTAAACATGTTTAAAAGTTACAGGCAATGAGATGTAAAATGCCTCTAAGTTTGGGATTAAGAGCATGTGAGTACCTTGAACCGCTTCCCATGAAGTTTGGGACTAAGAAGCAAATTCAGGTGCCTTAAGGTGCTTCCCTATAAGTAAGGGGGATTTAGCGCACATAAAGTATTTGTTTAAATGACAAGTATGTGAAAAGTATAAGAAAGCGATATTTAAAGAAAGTATTTTACTTTTAATTGGCATGTACTGGACACAAGGTCCATGGTTGGACTCCTAAAGCGCCCCTAGGCCTCTAAATCACCTAGTAGTACCTTAATAGGCTCAGGATTAGCTATCTCAGATCTTATTAAGGATGCACGTAAAGTGATACATTGCCGGACCCAAAGCAAGTTGAATATTATGTTCACTAGTTATGTAATATAAAGTTTTCAAAACACATTATTCGCTTAAGTGGGAAGCATTCCTAAGTTTGGAAAACTTGAGTTTAAAGAGTAGTTAATACAACAAAACTTATGTTGCTTTTGCATGTTTATATTTCTAGCATGGTTTTCAAGTTGAGGTTCTTGCATGATAAACCTATTTAAAATGCATGCCATGTTCAGATTTTTGAACTATATGTTTTAGTACGAGCTTTGTGTTTTTCCACAAGCAGATTTGAAAAGCATGTTCTCGTTTTAATGCTTGATATCCTTTGTGAGTAGATGGTGCTTACTAAACGTTTGCTTATAGTTTGCATTTCCTTATACTGCAGATAAAGGTAAAGGAAAGCTCGAGTAAGTGGAGGCGGCAGGGGCAGTGCTTGGTGGTGTGTGTGTGACGGAACTGTGGAAGAAAATCCTGGAACTTATTGGTGCAAGGAAATATGTTAAACTGGGTTTTAGTGTACCTTCCTACCTTTTGACTATGCAAGTAATACCACTAAGAATTTCTTATGACGAATTGTCAGTTGATAGTAATTAGTGTGTCAAAAACTCTCCCTCAAGTGAGGGGATAGTGTAGTAGCCAAGGTTGAGTAAAAAGGAGAGAATGAGTCTTTTGTGGAGTAGGGGGTGACCTCCACACGACCGTGTCACACGACCCGTGACACGGTCGTGTGGAGTCACACGGCCTCGCCATTCTCCTCCTTGGCTTAGGTGACACGACCATGTGGCATACACGGCCGTGCACCCCTTCCTGTCGGTTGGAGTGACACGGTCGTGTGACACACACGACCGTGCACCCCTTTGTCTCGGTCGAGGTGACACGACCGTGTGAAGTCACATGACCATGTACCTCTTCTTCTCGGCTAAAATGACATGGTCATGTGGATTCACACGACCGTGCCCCCCTTACCTCTTAACCGAAGGTGACACGACCGTGTGAGCCACACGGTCATGTGAGCCACACGGTCGTGCCCTACTCCAGCAGGAAGGACCTTACACGGCCGTGTGCCATACACGGTCGTGCCCAGTTTCGGGTCTATTAAGCCTACACGGCTGGTCATCACCACACGGTCCAGACCCTTTAGCAGCTCTAGACTTCACCTCAGCTCCGCATCATTTCAAAACACGACTTAACAATCGAAACAAGTTCAGAGTAGATCTCTGGATCGAGCTGTGTGCATATAACGAAGTCTTTAGAAGGTAACTAAATAGGAGTAACGTCCGTGTCTTGAGTCAGGGTTAAGAAGTGTGGTCGTTATAGTATGGTATCAGAGCAGTTCCATCCTTCCGCCATACACACATCAAGCATTGATCCTGTAGCTTTCAAGTAAGAAAGAAGTAAGAAAGTACCTTTTCTTTATGCACTTAGTTACTGTTACGATTAGTAAGAAATTCTTGTTAAGTTTTAGCATGCTCATATGTGAAAGTAGTAATGATAGCAAGTAGGAATGAGGAGTGGATGACATATATTTTCACTGGTTTTGACTTATGATATGTAGAATGGCTAGAGGACGACCAACTAGACAGCTGAGGGTTAATGAACCTCAACCAGGGGAAAATGAGTCAACACCACAACCCAACCTTTTAGAAGTAGTAGCTCAACTTCAAAGACAAGTGGCTGAGCAGCAGTAGGTTATTGCCACCCTAACTGCTAACCAGCAAGCTTCTCCTGTGGTCCCACCAGAAGTCAATATGGTAACACCTACTATAGCTGAAGTACCATCAGTTACCCCTGTAGCCCCAGCAAAGGTGGTGAGGCAAGAAGCATACCTTATCCAGTGGCAGAAACTAAAGCCAGAGAGTTTCTTTGGTACCAATGAACCATGGGATGCTCAGGCATGGTTCAAAATGTTGGAGAGTATAATGGAGTTACTAGACTGGCCAGAGGTAGAAAAGATTAAGTGTGCCTCCTTCTGCCTCACTGGTGATGCAAGAATGTGGTGGGAACGGGTCAAGGCAAAATGAAAAGTAGATCAAATGACCTGGTCTGACTTTGAGACTGAGTTCTTTGAAGAATTCCTCCATATGCGAGTCACGAATAAACATTATGACGAGTTCACGAAATTTCCACAAGGAGATTTATCAGTGGACGAAGCTGTGAAGAAATTCAATAGGCTGGCTCGCAAATGCCTCAAGCTGGTCAGCACTAAACGAGAAAGGGTGAGGCTAATGCTCAAGATGTTGAGGCTAGAGATAGCTCTAAATGTAGCTGGCGGAATTAATAGACCGCAGACTGCAGAAGAGCTGATTAGTAGTGCCCTGACCACGGAGCATTATCAGAACAGTATCAAGCAGCAGAAGCCAGTACTGATGGAGAACAAAGGTCAAGGGAGTTCTGGCACTCAGAAATCCCAGAGTCATGGGTCAACCTGGAAAGGGAACTCTAAGAGGAAGGAGTGGAGTAATAAGATGGGAGGATCCGTAAACAAGCAAACTAAGTATGCCACATGTTCCACCTACGGAAGGATACACCCTGGAATCTGTCACAAGGGCACAAGTGACTGTTATACATGTGGTCAAGAGGGGCATATGGCCAAGAATTGCCCGACCAAGATCAATCTTCCTCCTGCACAACCTGTGCAATATGGAAGCAAGCAGGCACAGCTACACCAGATGTAGGCCGCGTTGGAGGGTCCTCACATTAGCCAAGGTAGACTAGAAGCTCCACCAAGTTCTACAAATGCTTGAATTTTCTCCCTTTCCAGAGAGGAGGTAGCAAACGCCTCCACCTTTGTCAACAGGTCAGATATGCATTTTTAATCAATATGCAACTGTGCTATTTGATACTGGGGTAACCCATTCGTTTGTCTCCATAGTATTTACTGAAAGAATAGGTATACCCCCAGAAGTCCTA